>NC_048287.1:25131401-25435984 GCF_009762535.1 Notolabrus celidotus | reverse complement strand
GCAACAGTTACATGAGTTTAACCTGGAGGGAGAAGATCACATAAATATCGACTAGGCCCTGGTCAGCAGTGACGACCCCTGTGAAGAGGACACTCAGCTGTAGAGAAGCAGGCCGTGTAACGAACAGTGGATGCCATGTGGACAGGCACAGGAGCAGACAGAGGCACAGGGAGCCGGAGGAGGTTCGGACATCAGATGGGCAGCAGGGGGCGTCGTGTCATAGCCCCCTGAGATCAGCTGACGTGAGGCGGTTTAGCAGACTGGAGGAACTTTTCTACAGTTCTAGGAACAGTTAGACACCGCCTCTTTTTTTGTGTGTGTGTTTGCACTGCACAGACTGAGGATGATGCGTACATCGCTATGTGGAGGAACTTTTTAAGCTTCAATACACAAGAAGAACCTTGAAGGCGTACTGCACAACGACTGATCCAGACACAAGTGTACATTGATTTGTCAAACATATGAGCAGCTTGAGGGGTGCCAGCCTTTGAAATGGTCATTTCAACTACTGGGTCACAAGGGGATACACACTGGAAGCCTTTTTTCCATCTATTTTCTAAATACTGCTGTAGTTAAATTAAGCAGATTCTTTTAAGGTGAATTTAAAACCCAGTGTGGACCCCTTATTTAAACATCAAGTCCTCAGACGGCTATTCTTTAAAGCTATCAGGGTTGGAGGTGGGGTTGAATGTAACGTCAGTGCGCTTGTCCGTGGGTTACACAATCCAGAAGCTATCTCAAACATCTCAGTGGAGCACAAGCTACAGCCACCTTGTGTATCAGCTTGTGCAGTATCCTTACGAAAACAGACCAAAGAACAGACAACAAGTGCAACGTTAAAGTCTCAATTCACACATATTGCCATCAGCAGTTTTGTAGTAAAGAACCAGGAGACACAGCTCCACTTTGTCCTCCGTCAGCGTCCTCAAACAGAAAAACAAAAAGCCTTGAAGGTATGTAAAGTCCTCAGGCAGTCCTTCTCAAAGAGTCCCCGGAGCTGTTTGGTCCGAAAACGCCTGATGTGTCAAACTGCTTCTGAACACCAACAAGTCAGTTCTTCGTAAACTCTCTCCTGACTCTTCAAGTACAAAAACAGTTTTTTTAAAAAAGGGTGAAGGAGAGGTTGTGAGATAAAAATGTCACATTTTACACAACAGGAATGAAGGCGTGCCGTTTGTCATCCTTCCTCGGAGCGTCTCCACCTTCTCCGTAATAAGTATAGTGTGCAAGAAAACAACTAAATGACAGCTTCAACCTTCCTTTCATTGCACTTTGTTAAAACAAAACAAACTGTCAGTTGTACAAATCACTGTTTCAGTTTTTGAAATGATGTAGACAAACTCTTTTGACATTTATCTGTCAGATGTGTTAAAGAAAGATGAGAACATGTCAACACAGAGATTAAACGTGTATGTTTATAAGGTGGAGGAGCTTTGTTCTCCACATTGTGGCAGGAAGCAGTTCGGGCTCATGAAAGCAGCATGAGTGGAGCCCCCAGACTAACCGCACAGTACATGAACGACTGATCAAACGTGAAGAAATGGACAGTAATGGCTTTTCCCTTTAGAACCAGGAGGTCTGCCTGGTCAGTGTAAAGTGTCCCGGAGACGAGGAGGGCTGATGAGCAGTCACAGTGAGAGAGTAGTGCGTGTCTAAGTGCTTTCTGCAGCGGCGGCTCTTTGGCGTGCCGTCCTGGGCCGATTCCGTGTCGGGGCGTTAGCTGTGCGCTCGCTCTTGGTTTCGGACGGCTGCGATTCGGCCTGAGGGGTGCTGGCGTCCCCGACAAGTTCACGGAGGAACTTGAACTTGGACAGGAAGAGCTGCCAGACTACATACCAACCTGAGAGGGGAAGAAGAAGGGAAAATGAATATCTGAACCAAATACTACAAATACTTTTTATATATATATATTCTTGTTGGAATTATTGCACTGTACAAATTATTGTTTGCTGCTGTAACTCAGTAACATTCTTCATTGTGGGATGAATAAAGGAGTATCTTATCTTACTTTGTGCTGTTATTTCTAAACATAACACTAACTAAATGATTGTAGGATCATCTGACATGGTCCAGTTTAACTCAGTGTTCAAAGCATGCAGAGGCTGTAAAATAGGTTTATATTTTAAGTATTATTTTCACCTTTAAAACTATTTTCATGCTGTTTATACTTAATCCTCGTCCTTTAGTACCTTATGAGCCGACACGTGTATTCAGATCCTCGGGCAGAGGTTTTTGTGCATTCCTAGTACAAATATGAAAATGAAAAGGGACCGGATGTTTGCAGTGAAGGGTTCCAAACTCTGGAAAAATCTGCCCGAGGAGTCAGGGATCTCTTTAAATCTCTTCTGTAAACATACTTCTATCCTAGACCCTTTCCTGATTTTATCTGAATTGTATTTCATTGTAACAATTTTAAGAAATATATTTAAAATAATTGTATTCCTTAAGAGTTATTTTAGGGTAATTTTATGTCTTTTAAAATATGTTTTATTTCTTTCTCTTGACTTGTGTGATTTTATGAACTGCCTGTTTTATTTTGCTGCTCATGTAAAACACTTGACTTGGTTTTTGAAAAGTGCTCTACAAATAGAATTATTATTATTATTTGTTTTGAGCTGCTGTAACAAATCAACTTCTCCCAATAGGGGATCAATAACTGTATCTTATCTATTAAACAATGATTTTTAGATACACAGGTTAGTACAAAACAACTGACCGGTTAAGATATTCTTTATACATTAAACCAAACAGTATGAAGGAGTTACACCTTTAACCCTCCTGTTATGTTGCGGGTCAAATTGACCCATTTTAAAGTTCAAAAATAAAAATAAAAAATGTCAAAAGTATTATTTCATTATGAAACTTCTTCTGCTTGGCTTAATTAGCGTAAACAACATAAACAATGAAAACGGCTCATTTCACACATTCATAGAGGTGTGAAAGAATATCGATACAGAAATATATCGTGATACTTTGACCTCCAATATCATATCGATATTTCAACTCTTAATAGCGATTTTTTTGTAAAAATAAAAATTCATATTTTAACCGAGTTGGAACTAAAATTCAACTTCAGTATTTCAAAAACAATAAAGTGGAAAAGTTGTTTTCAATCAAATAGTTTTGACTTAATTTGTCCTTTCCATTTTGAGTAATATTCTGTGATTTACTTTTACACCATCTCTTTTTTTTTTCTTAGTTAACTGTAGAATATCACAATATATCACAATATTGAGATATGGTTATACTATCGTATCGTGACCCAAGTATCGTGATGCGTATCGTGAAGTTCTTGCCAATACTCACCCCTACACATTTGCAATATGTACATTTGCACTACATAAAGAAATGAATTGAAAAATGTAAAATAAAATTAACAAAAATCTAATCATGTAGAACTATTGTATTTATATTTAGGGCTTTTCAATGTACATTTAAAAAAGTTTTATCATTAATTTTCATTAAACAAGTGAGTTATCCTCATTGAAGCATGATCTGTTAAAATTAAAGAACACCATTGCACTAAATATTGATTTAAATGGTTAGTAGTGGAGTTAATAATGAGATTAAAGAAATGTTTATTGGGATTTTTTGGGTTTGGACACTTTTGGATCATTAATGCTCATATCCAAAATTGCTCTGATCCTTCAACATTCAAGTCTCTATTCAAAACTCACCTTTTTAAGTAAGCTTTTAACTTGTGATTGTACTGTTATGTTTTGTTTGATTTGGATTGACTTGTGTTCCTTGCTTGTATTGATTTTAAAATGTATTATTATTTATTATTATTAAATATGCCCCGGTCAAGTTGACCCAGGAACATTATTGCTGAAAAGAACATAACAGGAGGGTTAAGAAGCAGGGTTAAGGTTAGACTTACCTTTTTAATCTAGCTTTTAATTTGGAGTAGTTTATTTTAGCCCTGGACTGCATTATTATTATTATTATTTGTATTATTATTTTAATCATTATTATCTAAACCATTGTTTTAACAAGTATTTATTTATCTGATTTATTTCTTGTGCTCGTCTGATCTTGTCAACCCTACCTTATATTTAACTTTTCTTTCCACTCTTACTTATTTTAATAATTCTACTGTACTGATTTTCTTTTCTTTTTTAAATATTTCTTTTTTTTTTAATCATGCCTTTTATAATTTTAACATTGCTGTTGTTTTCTTACTGTCTGTTACTCTGTGAAGCACTTTGAGCTGCATGTTTGTATGTATGAAAGGTGCTATATAAATAAAGTTGAGTTGAGTTGAATCTTTGATCCCAAGTTTAGTCAAATACACCAACCTGAGGTCGTTTAGTGGATGTATTGATGACCCTTGAACACATTAAAATGCAGAACTTGTGTTGCAATATAACTGAAGTGTGTTGCTACTACTTTCACATAAGAATATGTCATATGATCCATCTTGCTTTGATCATGTGTCTAGCTGAAAGTTGAAGTCGTGCAGAGGAGGTGTTATTCATGCACAGTGCTGGGACTGTGTGTCACAGAGTGAAAACATACACCTGTAGACTTTAAGAAGGGGCAGCCATGCTTGAATTCTGACATGTGCCAGACTCCTCTGCTGCACATGTTAAAAATAGAAATCCCTTACTGCGATCAAAGTGAGCTGCGTTGAGAAATTCAATACACTCTGACCAACAAGGGAAGGGATGAACGACTAGTGGGTGAACTATTTAGCTTGCAATCAAAATGTCACATCAGATGAATCAGCCCAATTATTGAGTATTGCAGCCTCTTCTAAGCAATGTCATCATGTAAACAAAATCATACAGGCCTCGAGTTTCCTGCATCAGTTAGCTCTGGCAGCTACAAAGGGAGTTAGCAGGTTATGTAAGTAACTTATCAAGGTGATGTCCTAAAAACTTACCAAACAGCATGAAGAGCAGCGCACAGACCAGTGTGGCCACAATGACCAGCAGTGTGAGCCCGACACTTTGCCACATCTTCTCTGGACACTTGATGGAGACAACAGCATGAAGAAATAAAAAAAAACCCAGATGTGTGTTTTCTTCTTCAAACTACACTCACAACAAATGTAGCTTGAGTTAGATCACCAGCCGAGAGGAGGAGAACAACAAACTCACCGCAGGAGAACTCACAGCAGCTTGTTTGTTAGCCTGTGTGGCTAACTAGCTTAGTTAGCTAGCTGGTTGTCAAACGGAGCCGAAGGAGTGACACAAGCCGAATAAGAGCTTGTCACGTCGGCTAGCGTTCAGAGCTCCCTGCGGGGTAAAGTCCTCCTCCTGTGTGCTACATAACTGCAACATAAATTCACTAGTTCTCACAAACAAGGCAGAGCAGCGGCTACAGTAACTGGGTTAAGACAACAAAATCGGCGTCATGATACAGACTCAAACTGCGCTTGCGCAGATGCATAGGGGGTTCTGGGTATTGAAGTCTATCTGAAACTCGACAGTATTTATCATTGAATGTAGAATAAATATTGTATAAAGGCTTTAGAACTTATTATCATTGAGAAATCTTTACACATTTTAAATTGTATTTAAAAACTAGAGATATTTGTATGCCTCTTGTTAGCACTGCTTAGTTTATTGTTAGTCTGTTTATCGTTTCTTTTCTTTGTTTTAACTTATGTCATTTTAATTCATGTTTTGCTTGAGTTTGGTTCTGGTTCTGTTTGCTTGAGTTTGGTTCTGGTTCTATTTGCTTGACTTGGTTCTGGTTCTGTTTCGGTTCGGTTCTGCTTCTGGTTCGGCTCGGTTCTGGTTCAGTGCTGGTTCGGTTCTGGTTAAGTTCTGTTTCGATTCGGTTCTTTTTCTGGTTCGTTTCTGGTTCGGTTCTGGTTCGGTTCTGTTTCAGTTCAGTGCTGGTTCGGTTCTGGTTCGGTTCTGGTTCGGTTCGGTTCTGGTTCGGCTCGGTTCTGTTTCGGCTCAGTTCTGGTTCAGTGCTGGTTCGGTTCTGGTTCGGTTCTAGTTTGGTTCTGGTTTGGTTCTGGTTTGGTTCTGGTTCGGTTCTGGTTCGATTCGGTTCTGGTTCGGTTCTGGTTTGGTTCTGTTTCGGTTCTGTTTCGATTCTTTTTCGGTTCTGGTTCGGTTCTGGTTCGGTTCTGGTTCGGTTCTGGTTCAATTCTGGTTCAGTGCTGGTTCGGTTCTGGTTCGGTTCTGGTTCAGTGCTGTTTCGGTTCTGTCTTGGTTTGTGTAAGATTCGGTTCTGGTTCAGTGCTGGTTCTGTTCTGTTTCGGTTCTGTTTCGATTCGGTTCTGGTTCGGTTCGCTTGCGTTTGGTTCTGGTTCTGTTTGCTTAAGGTTGGTTCTTGTTCTGTTTGCATGAGTTTGGTTCTGGTTCTTACCCTAACCCTAATAATAACCCTTATAATAACCCTAACCCAAACCCTAACCCTAACCCTAATCATAACCCTAACCCTAACCCTAATCCTAATCATAACCCTAACCCTAACCCTAACCCTAATCCTAACCCTAATCATAACCCTAATCCTAACCCTAACCCTAATCCTAACCCTAACCCTAACCCTAACCCTAATCCTAACCCTAACCCTAACCCTAATCCTAACCCTAACCCTAATCCTAACCCTAACCTTAACCCTAACCCTAATCCTAACCCTAACCCTAAACCCTAACCCTAACCCTAACCCTAATCCTTACCCTAACCCTAATCCTAACCCTAACCCTAACCCTAATCCTGACCCTTATCATAACCCTAACCCTAACCCTAATCCTAACCCTAACCCTAACCCTAACCCTAATCCTAACCCTAACCCTAACCCTAATCCTAACCCTAACCCTAACCCTAACCCTAATCCTAACCCTAACCCTAGCCCTAATCCTAACCCTAACCCTAACCCTAACCCTAACCCTAACCCTAACCCTAATCCTAACCCTAACCTTAACCCTAACCCTAATCCTAACCCTAACCCTAAACCCTAACCCTAACCCTAATCCTTACCCTAACCCTAATCCTAACCCTAACCCTAACCCTAATCCTAACCCTTATCATAACCCTAACCCTAACCCTAACCCTAATCCTAACCCTAACCCTAACCCTAATCCTAACCCTAACCCTAACCCTAACCCTAATCCTAACCCTAACCCTAATCCTAACCCTAACCCTAACCCTAATCCTAACCCTTATCATAACTCTAACCCTAACCCTAATCCTAACCCTAACCCTAATCATAACCCTAACCCTAACCCTAACCCTAATCCTAACCCTTATCATAACCCTAACCCTAACCCTAACCCTAACCCTAACCCTAATCCTAACCCTAACCCTAATCCTAACCCTAATCCTAACCCTAACCCTAACCCTAATCCTAACCCTAACCCTAATCCTAACCCTTATCATAACCCTAACCCTAACCCTAATCCTAACCCTAACCCTAATCCTAACCCTAATCTTAACCCTAACCCTAACCCTAATCCTAATCCTAACCCTAACCCTAACCCTAATCCTAACCCTAACCCTAATCCTAACCCTAACCCTAACTCTAATCCTAACCCTAACCCTAACTCTAATCCTAACCCTAACCCTAACCCTAATCATAACCCTAACCCTAATCCTAACCCTAACCCTAATCATAACCCTAATCCTAATCATAACCCTAACCCTAACCCTAATCATAACCCTAACCCTAATCCTAACCCTAACCCTAATCATAACCCTAATCCTAACCCTAATCCTAACCCTAACCCTAACCCTAATCCTAACCCTAACCCTAACCCTAATCCTAACCCTAACCTTAACCCTAATCCTAACCCTTATCATAACCCTAATCCTAACCCTAACCCTAACCCTAATCCTAACCCTAATCCTAACCCTAATCATAACCCTAATCATAACCCTAACCCTAGCCCTAATCCTAACCCTAATCCTAACCCTTAACCTAACCCTAACCCTAACCCTAACCCTAATCCTAACCCTAACCCTTATCCTAACCCTAATCATAACCCTAATCATAACCCTAACCCTAACCCTAGCCCTAATCCTAACCCTAACCCTAATCCTAACCCTAACCCTAATCCTAACCCTAATCATAACCCTAATCATAACCCTAACCCTAACCCTAACCCTAGCCCTAATCCTAACCCTAACCCTAATCCTAACCCTAAAACATGATCAAAAGCTGAGGCTCTGAGAGCCAATGCTTTATAGTGAATCAGAAGAGCCGGCTTGCATCGAGAGAGAGCCGGCTCCCAGTTTTTTCCTTTTTGTTGCTTAGCTCTCCCAGTGCTCAGCCCCAGCTCTGCTCACAGCGGAACTTTGTTTTGATTGGTCTGCATGGCGGCCATGCGGCCAATCACATGTCAGGATATAGGATATAGGTGATGGAGGGGAGGCTGTGTATCATGATTTTTCTCAATGCCAACCTGCACTGAGAACATTAATAATGTTTGCTCAAGTTTGGTACTGGTTCCACTTCTGTTTGCTTGAGTTGGTTCTGGTTCTGTTTTCTTTAGTTGGTTCTGGTTCTGTTTGCTCCAGTTTGGTTCTGGTGATGTTTGCTTGGGTTGGTTCTAGTTCTGTTTGCTTGAGTTTGGTTCTGGTTCTGTTTGCTTGAGTTTGGATCTGGTTCTGTTTGCTTGAGTTTGGTTCTGGTTCTGTTTGCTTGAGTTTGGTTCTGGTTCTGTTCTGTGGATATGTTTGTTATTTTTTGTTAATTTTTACAATATATGTTTCATATTCCTCCAAGCAGACCTTCACATCAAAAATGGGGAAATACAGCAATCCAAATGAAATAAACAAAAATCTATGTCATGTAAAACTATTGTATTTATATTTAGGACTTTCCAATGTACATTAAAACAAGTTTTAACATGAATTTCCATTAAAAACAAGTGAGTTATCCTCATTGAACCATGATCTGTGAGGATTATAGAACACCATTGCACTAAATATTGATTTAAATAGTTAGTAATGGAGTTAATGAGATTTAAAAATGTTTATTGGGATCTTTTTGAGTTCTGACACTTCTGGATAATTAAACATGCCCCGGGTCAAGTTGACGCACGAACATTATTGCTGTCCCTAAGAAACGAACATAACAGGAGGGTTAAGGGGGAATGAGTCTTACACTGAATGTGCTCCTATGTTTCACCAGCACGTTGTAGAGGGGGTGGTGGATTGATAAGATCGGTTATTTTGTGTAGTACTTAAACGCATCAGACAGCATTAAAAAAAACATTCACAACATCCTAGGTCCAAAGTGCTCAAAAGAACTACACTTGAACTAATATCCAGCAGAGGGCATTGTTATCACGCGTCTGACCTGTTTACAGCAACGGATCTCTAACCTAGAAAAGAGGAAGCTGATGTTTTCTTGTGTAATGATGCTGTAGAATACACCCACCTTATAATATCTGAAAGATGTTTCTTTGTTTTTCAGGTCAGATCTCTTTCAACAAAGCTGCTGCATTTAAACAGTTTGTCATTAAGGAAGTGATGAAACTTTACAGGAAGAGAGGAGACTTTTAATACAATCAAGAGAAAATGGTGCAATGAGCAATGCTTACCTCAATGCTCTCTCTGAAATCTGCTGGTGGAAAGTCACCGAGTATATACTCCAGTAACTGTTCCTTTTTATGCTTTTTTATACAACTCCTCTCCAGTTCAGAGGCAAAGTTGGACTTTTTACTCCACAGCAGTTTCTTTGGGTAGAACTGGTCAACTTTTTAAGCTGAGGTCATTAAAGTACTAAAGATAAAAGTTTGTACAATGATGAATGTCCAACTTTTAAACTTGAATATTATATGAATAATAATAATAATAAACTTTATTTATATCGCACTTTTCTTAACAAGGTTACAAAGTGCTTCGACGCCAATTGCACTGTCACTTTTTAATGTTTCTATTTTCTTACAACTTTGTCAGTTTATATTGTTTTAATTTTGATTTTGATTTTGTTTCATTTAATGCGTAAATTTGTGTATGTATATACATATATATATATATACATACATATCTATCTATATATATATATATATATCTGTGGGGTGTCCTTGAGTGCCGAGAAAGGCGCCTTTAAATAAAATGTATTATTATTACAACAAACAAGCCGAGAATTACAAAGCATAAAAAGCGGTGCAAACAGGGGGAAGAAAATTGACAGAAGCAAAACAAGACATCTGAATGCAGAGCAAATTCAAGAACTAGGGGTGGAGAAATGCCATCTTATATAAAAATGTTTTTAATGAGGATTTAAAAGAAGTTAAGGTTGTGGACTGTCTAATCTTCAGTGGCAGGGAGTTCCACAAACTTGGAGCTCTGATTGAAAAGGCCACCTTTTTGTTTTAAGGCAGGATCTTGGCACAACCAGCAGAGATGCATCCACAGATCTGAGGGGCCGCCCAGGTACACATAGGGGGTTAAAAAGTCTCTTAAGTAGTTTGGAGCCTGTCCATTTAAAAATTTTAAAGTAATCAATTGGAATAGACTTAGAATTATTATTATTATTATTTGCTTTTATCGACTTAAATTAATCATGTAATACTTCAATATCTCTCACTTTAGTGTTTAGTGTTTTTTTTTCTTTTTGTCTGTCTGTGTTCTTTTTTGTAATGTGCTTCATGATTTCATATGAAAAATAAAAATGCAATTAAAGAGAAAAAAAAATCAATAAAATCTCAAAATCGACACGATAAAAAACTGGCAGCCAGTGTAAGCTGGTGAGGACAGGAGTGATGTGTTGATATTTTGAGGTGCCTGTTAAAATCCGAGCGGCTGCATTTTGAACTAGTTGGAGTCTGTGGTGGGAGCTCTGACTGACACCTGTTAAAAGTGCATTACATTTAGCAAAATGAGAAAAAATAAAAGCATGGATGACTTTGGACAGATCGGAGGGGGAATGGAATGATCTTATTTTGGAGATTTGTTTGAGGTGGAAAAAGTAGGATTTAACAGTGTTTTTTACATGAGTGTCAAAGCAAAGATCTGTGTCAAATGTTACTCCTAAATTTTTCACAGAGTATCCTTTTAATAGTGTGTGACTTTAATGTTGTAGATTGTGAGGAAGGAACACGTTTTAACTGCTCTTCAGCGAGGATGAAAAGTCTCAACATTTTATTCATCTAAACCTCCTTCATGTATTGCTTTATTTTTGAGCTGATGTTTTTATTGTGTAATATTGAGGTGCGGGACTCTCAGTTGCGACAGAGTATTTTTACATTGTCGTATTACTGAAGTCAAAGGTCCTGTTATCCTTCCAGCACTGAGCTGAACTCCAAAAACAGCACGCCATGTCTTGACTTGAGCATACTTGCAGTCAAGCATATCCTGTCACGTATTCCAGCCCGAGAATTTGCATATTATGTTAAGGCGCAGACAGAACATGAGTCATTCTTAAGGATGGTATTTTAAACAAAAGTGAGTGGAACAGTGTGTCCAGCCAAAGTGTGTCAGTCCAGCCCATTTACCTGGAAGCCCTCAAGTTTGTCTTCTCCGTACCAGGTGAGAGTTTTCCTACAGGAGTATAATTATTTGGTGTTCGATTGACGTTTCCAACCAATTACAACCAATACTGCCATTGCAGTAATGTTCCTATGATCATGTTTAAACAACACGTACAAGGAGGGGTGGCTTATTAAGATGCACATATCAAAGACTATTGAAAATGAGAATATGCAACCAGCACATCATCACACTTTGGTTTGTGAATTCTATTTTAAAGCCCAATGTTTGGCATTTGGCCCTTCCCTCTATGAATTTAAAGAGCCAGCGGTGCTCTCGTTAAGATAAAAGGTCAAAGTCAGGCTCAGTGATTTGCATAAGCTCAGGGTAACGCCTAAGTGTTAGGTAGTGTCTTGTCAGTCAAAGCAGCCCTACCCCTATGTATGCTTTCAACCATGAAGCCTCCATATGATGTCAGCGACTAAGAGTTATATAAACTTTAATCCAGATGGGTAAAAAAAAAAAAGAAAGGCTGACACATCTTTAGCGGCAGGTTTTTTCTTGCTTCTTCAGAGTTTAGCATTTAAACATGGTAGTAGGTTGAGAGTGAGTCTATTTTGAAGCCAGCCTCAAGTGGCCGCTCTGGAAACTGCAGTTTTTGGCACCTCAATGTTTGCTTTATGTTTGAATCCAAAGAGAGAGAACTGTCGCCTGATTTTGTAGGTCTTTGTAACTCTCTGGAGCTTTAGGACTCATCCAGAATCATTGTTTGACTCTCCTTCCTTTAATGACTGATTTTAAGTGGAAACACTAGCTTAAAACAGCAGGTAAGTTGTGGCCTATCTACGGAGTCTACCGTCCTTGAAACAGGCAGCTAGGGCCACAAGTCATTCTTCACTCTCTTCCCACCTTCCCACTTTATCCACTGTTCCACTCTCTCAATAAAGGCATAAAAAGACCTGAAAATAATCTAAAAAGAGCAGGAATACTGTTAAGAGATACACCCGTAATTATGTCTTATTGCTATAGGTCAGTGGTTCTCAAAGTGGGGTCCTAGGACCCCTGGGGGTCCGCGAACCATAGCATGGGGGCTCCGTGAAATAATTAGGATACATTTCTAATAAATTATAAAATTGTGCTGTGTCATTAAAAACAGCATATATACAGATGAGGACCATTTGTGCCAATGAAACCAGCATATTGTGCCCATTACTCCCACCCTAGTTAGCTTTGGGCCATTAGAAACTGATATGAATGTGACCCTCACATTAATCTGTCACGTATCACTCATTCACACTTCATTCCAGTCACAACTGTTCCTGCTTCTACTTAGTTTTGTTTATTACATCGCGAGTAGGGAGCCATTTCTAAATCAGTTCACATGCTAAGCCCAAGCTAGCTAAATTAAGACAATATGATGACAGGTATATAGTTTGGTTTTATTGAAAACAGTGACGGGAGACCAAAATGCCTCATGTGTCTTCAGCCGCTAGCGAACAAAGCTATGAAGCCAGCCAAGCGAAAGCGACATCTGATCACCCAGAATATAAGGACAAAACTGAAAACTTTTTCCAGGGAAAAAGCGAGGAATACATCCACCAGAAAACACAGATGGTGAAATGTTTTCTGTTTATCACTATGGAACAGGTCTGAAGTATTTAGATTGATAAGTTTTACAATACAAATCGTTCCAAGGGCAACTAAGAGTGCAAATGGTAGTAAGCATATGTGCTTAATCTATGTTACAATTATGAGGGGGTCCTTGGAAAATATTCTCACCTGAAAGGGGTCCCTGGCCTCAAAACATTTGAGAACCCCTGCTATATGTAATCCAAGGAAAAGAAAACTGAAATCCTGGAGATTTCTACATTAAAGATATTTTAAAAAGTACTGAAAAGAATTGTAAAATGAACCTCCAGGATCTCATTCCACAATTTTTGGTGTTGTTGCTTTAAGTCTTTTAAAGCTGTTACAAGTCTCTCCGCCAAAAATGATGTATTTAAAGACACAGCAAAGGTGGTATGGTCTTCAGGGAGAGAGCTCTCATTAGATCCTAGAGCTAATTTTTTTAGTTCTTACTAAATCTACAAATCAGGTTTAGCGGTGCTGTTTGGTTTGGAGAAATGAAACTTTGTAATCATGACTGTATTGTGCTATTTTTAAATTTTCAACATCAACATATTTGGCAATATGGTCTGAAAATTTTGTTATGGTGAAATATCTGGAACATACCCAGGGAATGAAGTGTAGCAAAAGTGCTCAATCACCATTGTTGAGCTGGTTTAGTATCTGTCCTCAACCTCCATAGAGTCTTTTTATATTTTACAACACATATTTCACAGTGTATACGTTCTTTATTTCTGTTTTTCCCTAGAAAACATATTTATTCTCTAGAAGAACTTGTTACTTTAGTGTCCAAATGTAAACGCTTTGTTATGAATCACTGGAATTAAAGGATGAGAAACTTTCCTTGTTCCACACTCTCACACCGGCTCTTTGTATTTGAGTCTGGTGCTTTGTTTTGAGTGGATAACGATTTGCACCGTAAACAGGGGAAGTACAAAAGGAGCACACGTGTGGAAAACTGTTTCCGTAAATGAGTCATTAATCTTTGGACCCACGGTTTCAGCTGTCTGGGTTTGCTGAGCGTCTCATTGCTCACAGTCCTCGATGTGTAACAAGAAACCTACAGTGGGTATCAGACACACTGACCACACAGCTCATTTTAGTCAGCACCTGCCTCCTGCGTACACACTCACTGGTAAAAATTGATGTGTTAGTGGAAGCCAAGCTGTTTATTTCATGTGTGGAAGATTTACAAATGTCACCAACTTTTTGAAATGACTCTTTCTCCCACTCTTGAACACGCTGTTATCTGATACCCACTCATTATCGGATTCTGCTGCAAACGCATTTGACCTCATTAAGTAAACATGATGCTGAGATCAGTTCAGCCGCTCGTGTGTGTGTGTGTGTGTGTGTGTGTGTGTGTGTGTGTGTGTGTGTGTGTGTGTGTGTGTGTGTGTGTGTGTGTGTGTGAGTAAGCTCAGTGTTTGTTTTAACCTGCACCTCTGATGACCCGCAGACTCTGTGTGCAGAACAGATGTTTTACAGACAACAGGCATCACTGTTATGCAAAGACAACAGACCGGTTAGTACATGCATACACGCCTCTCCTCATTTGCATATAGTCAGAAGAAAAATAACTACATACTTTGCCTGAGTACACATTGGAGGTGCTGGTAATTTGCTTAAGTAATTGCATTTGAACTGTTTTACCTTTACTCCTCAACATTTCATACAGTGAACTTTTCACTTCACAACAATTAAGTGCTGATTTTTTTCTATGCAAAAGATATACTGACTATTGGCTGTTTTACTGTCAATGAAACCACCCAACAGTGTGAAAAATGCTTTTGTTTTGTTTGAATTGTGTTCCTTGCTTGTATTGATTTTTAACAATTGTACAGTGTCTTTGAATTTTTTGAAAAGAGCTATATAAATAATATTTATTCTTATTATTATTACCTTGACCAGCCTGCAGTCAAGTGATACACTGATGACAAAATAAACGTTCTTTTTCAACCTTTTACCTAGCACTCCTGTGAGGAGTTTTTAACTTATGAAACAGACTAACACTGCTGCCTCCTTTAAGACCCCAAAAAGCAACCAAAACCAAAAGCTGAGAGACTGACTCACAGCAACCACAGCAACCACAGGTGTCAGACAAAGATCACTACAGCCCCATTTACTTTCCACAGCAATGAGAGGACTCTGTGAGTGATACACCTGATTGTTAAAAGAAAGTTAGATGTGATTATTAGTCTGGAAATGTTGCCGATGCATGAAAAGAGCGGGTTCAACGAAGAAATAGAAAATGCCATTTTGTCCACAGGGGCGCCAAAATCAAAGTACACAGCTTCATTACTTAAGTCAAAGTATAGATCCTCCTGGTCAAATATTTCTCCAATACAAGTAAAAGTTGCTCTGTCAAATTTTTACTTGAATTAAAGTACTGGAGTACTTGCTTTTAAAAATACTTAAGTATTCAAACTACTTCTTAAAAAAATCTCAAAACGTTGTATTTTCACAAAGCATGATGGCAGTCAAGAACACACAGAAGTACATTCCTTTACATTATGTTTATTTAGAAACCATTACTTGAAATCTCCAAAAACTAAGTTACTACAAGCACAACTTAGTTTGAAATGTTCATCTGGAATGAAACAAACGTTACGTAGCTCAACACGCTTTCTCAGGTTGGACAGTAAATGTTTGTACGTTAGGGCAGAGTGGGAAACAGGGAGAACATTTCAAACGATACGTATCATTCTTCATTTCAAAAACCTCTAACACGGGCTGAAGATATGGCCATGGGTGCTCAGGTGGAGAATTATAGCCATCATTACCTCTACATGAACTGCTCTGTGTTTGCTCCACGTTCAACTGTGGAGATGCACAATATACAGGTACGACTAAACCACTGAGACAAACAGAACTACACAAACACATTTTACTGTCTTAGGGATCAGATTTCAGAAAGACAAGGAAATTCATGGGCCAACTTCAGAGCAAAAGTAGTGAGTAACTAGAGCATTGATAGAAAAGTAGTGGAGTAAAAAGTAAAATAATTGTCTGAATGTAGTGGAGTAAAGGTAATAAGTTTCCCCAAAAAATAATACTCAAGTAAAGTATTCAAAAAATGTACTGAAGTACTGTACTCAAGTAAATTTACTCTGTTACTATCCACCACTGGATTTTAGTGCTAGGCTTTAGTTCTGTTTTATAGAGATGTATTGCATATTTTGTTGAAGTGACAAAAACAAATTATAATGTATTCCCCTAACTCTATGAGTCTTCATTTTTGGGTGTCTTCCAAGCTTTCACAGAGCGTCTAATGTTATTCAAACATATTAGTATCAAGGAGACTTCACACATGATACAACACTTACGTTTTGGACTGTTGGGCTAACAATTTGGAGACCTTATGTTTGGATGTTTTTATCTACCCTGAGTCTTAATAAACCTAAATATGAATTAAATAGAAAATTTATGGGAGCACAGTTGGTCTAGCGGTCCATGCACGGGCCACATACACAGAGGCTATGGACCTCGTCGCAGAGGTCACAGGCCCGACTCCCAGCCTCAACCATTTTCCTGTCTCTCTTCAGCTTTCCTAGCCAATAGGGGCAAAAATGTCACAAAAACATAACTTAAAAAAACCCAAATAACAGAAACGTTATCAGCAGTTTGATGATGTAAATTATAGATAACTGTAGACCCAAACCCTGGCATTAAATATAATTTATTTGTTTGTGATTTGAAACTCTTCTAGCTGTGAAATAAAGGTCAATGGTTGAAACAGACCCGAATGGGTGTGACTGACAGACTTGCTTGTGGAGACAGGACTCAATTTCTGAGAGGTTCTACAGACTCTAAGTAACACACACACACACACACACACACACACACACACACACACACACACACACACACACACACACACACACACACACACACACACACACAAACACACAAACACACAAACACACACAAACATACAAACTCACGTAAGAACAAATAAATGAAAAGTATTTATTTTTATTTCTCATTAATGACATTCATTATGTTACACAACACTGAATACAAACAATATAGGTTTTTAATGCCCAGTTAACCTTCAGTTAACATGCTCTTATGTAAATAAATAAATACTAAAGCATTGTTTTGCTGACAGCTCTGTTTTCATCTTGGGTGTCTTCCAAGCTTTTACCGAACATCTTATTTCATTCAAACTTATCACAATATGGATAAGTATCAAAAAATATTGCAGCAACACATAACATGAACAATACTGGAAATATAAACCATTATACAACCATTTTGAAGTTTCTATTCTTATTTTTTGAGTTCTTAATCACAGGAAGTGATGGTGTTAATGAAGTCCTCATCACCATAACTCATTCATTGTGACAGTTCGATGAAGGGCTGATGCATCCATGCACCCACACCTTCACAACACTTGGCGTCGAGAGCCGTGCACAGTGCCAATATGACACAAAGACTTTTTATACAAGGCATTCAACTCCTCTTAACAAAAACAAATAACATACAATTAAATTATTATCTCTATGGCAGCCTCAAATAAAAGTGAGCATTATAGACATCATAAAACAGGTTTTACGAATGAACTGTCGTGTTGGATTGTTTAAGACTGCACCTGATAAATTAAGACAGTGCCTGTATCTAATGAGCATCAAGGTGTTACCCCTTCAATTCAAATTTGTGGTTTTAAAATCCACCTTTGTTTTATATTTTAAATAAAGACACAATTTGTATCAAACGCATGTGCTGCCGCTTATTCAATTAAGTTCATTGAGGTAATTTATAATTGAACACAATCACACAACGGCCATTTTCCTCTGACATCACGATCAAGGTGGGAAGCTTAGAGGCTAGTAAAATGTTTGAGTGCTACGTTCCTCGCTGAAGAAGAATAATAACAAGGGTATCTGACAGTATCATTTTAAGACAACCTGATTTATAAGATATTGAAAAGACTTCTACTAGGATTCCAGTATCTGTCTTAGTTGCTGACCTACTGACAAGTACTGAATTGAGAAACAACCTTTATGGTTATCTAGGTCACATAACCTGAAGAAGAGCAGTTTAAAAGACTTTGAACTTCCTACCCTAAACGTAGCACTGGAGAAAAATGGACGTAATGTGAAGTTGGTGACTGCTATACGTCCCGCAGCATTCAAAAAGCACTTAATAATCAAGGTGGATACCACGTTACAAAACAACACTAACACATGTTTGTCTTTGTAGTCTTTCTACTGAAAGACGTGGGTTCAGACTGGTCCTGGACTACATTTCATCTCAGCGACCTGTCCTGACTCTGCAGGACGAGGATCTCAGCGACCAGTTTCTGTGGATCCATCTGCTGAGGAAACATGTCCATGGCCTTGTCCACCAAGTGGGCACTGAAGATAGCAAGGAGCTTCTTACGGACGACTTCCCTCTCATCACAAGTGTCCCTGGGATGCGGTTGTTTCCCCTGAGGATGCTCCCAGTGTGAGCGCTTCCCTGGCAGCTTACAATCCATCGCAGGATGAGCCCCGAACGGATCTGACCAGTACTGCTGCTGTTGGCCACGGACTCTGCTGTGCTGGTAATCTGTAGGCATGCTGACTGGGTAAGGACCATAGCTGGCATAAGGAGGCGGACCATAGGGGATCATATCTGAGCTGTAGTGCTGGTTGTGGTGCTGGAAAGTTTGTGTGGTCCCCCGAGGGTCAGGGCCATGAGAGCAGCAGCTGCAGGGTGCACAGTGCGGCTGTCTTACACCGTGGGTATGCTGAGGGCTTCCATACTTGTTATCACAAATACTCCATGGAGCCTCCATTTGCTGACTGTCTATAGAGCCTAAACCAGAGTCCAGCTTCTCATGAGACCCACTGTGCCCTAAAGAGCCCTGATCAGAAGACGACTTATGGCTGGTCTTTTCCTTCCTAGATGTGGTCCTCTTGCCAGAACGATGACTCCCCTTCATCGGAGGTAAATTTTCAGGTTTATGATCTTCCAAAGTCAGTTTCTTTGCCATGGTCTCCAACAACAAGAGGCTCTGTCCAGGAACAGGACTGTGACGAAGCAAGGATTGTTTCGGGGCAGTGGAGGGTTGCTTAGCTAAGTCCCGAAGCTCGTCAGCAACAGAGCGGTTGGACTGGTTGGCTCGCTCAGGGTGGTGAAATTTACATTTGATTCCATACGTGCATTTCTTCCCTGAAAGAACAACAGAAGATTTGGTTACATATGGTTACACACACTGAAAAGTCTGTGGACACTGAGAATTTTGTAGTTAAAAAATAAAGTGTCATTTGGGCTTCTTATCAGAGAAAAATGGTCGCCATGTGAATATGGCGAGATGTTTAAGAGGTTTTCTCACCATAAGGGCATGGCTTTCTTTTCTGGTTCTTTGGAAACCTCCGTAAGAAGTTCTCCAGTGTTGGTCCATGTCGGCCCAGAGGATCATCCGGAGGCATAAACCTGAGACGGGGCGAAATTCACATTGTAAACAAAAAGCACAACACCTCAGATCCAGTAAGAGCAGCTTTGGCAGAACTCACTTGTTATTGACGAAGGAGTACATAAGCAGCCTCTCCTCAATGAAGCGCTTCCAGATTGGCTTTTCAACCTGCAGGTCCCGGTACATGTCGTTGGACACGATGATGCCGTCGGACTCGTAGGCCTCCTTGACGATGAAGCAGTCGTCATTACAGACCACGCGTTTACCTGCGACTCGGCGTGATGGAGTGAAGACCAGAATCTTCTTCTTCTCCAGCTCTCGCAGAATGTGCTGATCTGAAAACAGAGAGTCCAGGAATCACTAACAAGCAAAATCATAATTACTGCCACTTGGGGGCAGCAGAAACAAATGGTGAGCATGGCATTGACATATCATGTTCTCAGTAATACAATCGATTTGTTAGTAGTAAGATCACCTACACCTATACCGATACTGATACTGATACCACTGTTTGAAATAACAATCTAACTAATATTTGATTCCGAAGGTTGTTTTTCTTTTTTTTAAATTTTCTGATGTATGGAAAATGTTGCACAATAAAACACTTCTTTTCTGAATTAGTAATTAGGTGCTACTATTAAATTAATGCGACACCATCATCATAACCATCGGCTACTGACATTGCGGTATGACGTGTTATTTTTATTATTGGTTTTTTTTAAGTTATATTTTTGTCCTTTTTGCCTTTATTTGATAGGACAGCTAAGGGGGGAAAGGAAATGTGGGGAGTAGTGAGTGGGGGAAGACATGCAGGGACTGTAGCCTCTGTATGTTGGGCGCTTAGACCGATAGGCCACCAGCGCCCCAAGTATGACATATTATTTGAGGATGGGCCAATGTTCAACATCCCACAAATTCACACACTCAACAGATACATAACGTCATACATTTAGAGTCGTTTTTGTTTCCTTCTTTCATTTACACTCTTCAATGTTCACTTTTTTTTGCTTTGTTTTTGGTCTCCTCCAACACCTGAGGGGAATATTTTGCTCTTAGCAGCTAACACTCTGCTGTGGTTACCAGCCTGAAGCTCACAGTGTATGTCTGTAGTGTGGCGCTAATAATGACCATACAATGGTTACAAGATTTAACCAAAACAGCAAACTTGTTCTTTAATTCTGTTAAGCCAGAGAGAGCTGAAAATACAGCTCCTCTTTCTTTTGAGTAATATCTTTTGTTTCTTATCTTTCCTTTCTGGTAAATCATAAAAAATTAAGCCACGTCACAATTCAGGAAGCCACATTTGTATAATTTATCTCCCCCTTTCCCAGAAGACAGATTTATAAAGGTTAATTATCAACTAGAGGCACTACAAGTACATCCTGCAACAAAACAGTTCATCAGCATGAGTTCTCATCTCGAGAAAGCAAACAAGCAGTTTATAGTCAAAAACCACCTTCAAATGTAGGCCACCAACAGTTGTCAGAATCACTGACAGTCGCAGTTTTGTTATCTTTTGGCATCGCAAATCATCGGAAAAACCCTGCGTCTTTATCTTTTGTGTTACAGCTACAGATATTACGGATAAAGATGAATTTACTCAGCATTAGGAAATAATAACTTCAATGGGGTATTTCCCAATTCAAGCAACACAGCTCAACGTGAGAATCAGCAGTTGCATCAGAGTACACCATGCTCTGCTCGTTTTAAATTCAGCTTTGTTCGTCGGTCTATGAAACATCTCCATTTTTAACATACTATCCAACTCCCTGTTATTTTTATTCAGGAACATTGCTACTCTGTCAATTTTTGGCTTTAAAATGACAAATCCTAATTTTTTTACTCCTCAATCTGTTAATAAAAAAATCCTCAGCTTTAAATCAAACATAGATGGACATTATCACATGAATCTGTAAGAGTTCCCCTATTCATTTTTTAAATAAGTAATCCAGGCACTATTGTCCGCATTGCCAAGCAGGAAACACTAAACGTTAAAATGATCAGTCACACTTTGTCGTCTTTTCTACCTGTGATTGGAACGTCTGGTCTGGGCTGCTCCTTCCTCCAAGAGGGAACAAACACGGTGATTTCATTGTGGCCTCTTTCCAGAAAGAAATTTACCGCCAGCTGGATTCCCAGACAGGAGAAAACTTCCTTGTTCCCATGGCTGAAAGAATGAATAGAAAACAGGGAAAATAGATGAGGAAATGGAAATTGTTCATACATTAAAGAAATAAAGAGGGATGAACAGGGTTTTTTTTATAGGCGTGAACATTTTACTATCTTAGCAGAATAAGCAACTTATCAATGTATCCATTGTCTTTTAATATACCAGGAAATTGTAAGAAAAAAAAAAAGAAGTAGAAGTCAATAATAAATCTCAAAGACTAAGTCGAACATAAAAAATCCCAAATTTAAATATTCTGAATTTAATATAAATAATGTAGACCTTCTAATATTCCTATTAATAACAACTATTAGCATATTTTTTTTTACCACAATTCTGTGAGTTGGTGTTAAAAAACGATGTTAAATCTCTCATTGATATGACCAGTGTTTCATTTTGTTTATCCAGAAACTTAATGGTCCCCAAGCTTACTGGCTTTGGACCTCTGGGAAGAATGATGTGACAAAAACTTATTCTCTTTATTGATAAAAGCTGAATCAAAAAAATCTAATCCAGTACACAACTAGCTTAGTGCAAGGACTGGAAACATATTTAAGTAGCAAGCCTGGTTGAGTTTCATGGTAGCAACAATTAGCCGGACACTGTGTTTGAAGCTACCTAATGAACACATATATAACTACAACATGTCTAAAGATTTCAACTGAACATTTTATGCTTTTGTACTTTTAGAATAAGAAAAGAAGACCATTACGACACTAAATATAAAACTGGAGCAACCCAACATTGCCTGTGAAGCTGTTATTATTTTTTTCTTGGTCGTGTAATTTGTGCAGAAAATACATCTTTTAAAGAACAAGTTTTGGTTATACAAGGAGTCAAGTCAAACAAGTCCTGTCCTTGTTAGGAGGAAGCTAGAGGAGACTTTTAGAGGAGCTCATTTTTCAAAGGTCAAACAATCCGAGCCTGTCTCAGGTTGCATGTCTTTAAGTTGCAAGACGTCAAACCAAAGTCTGATGTTTCCCCTTTAAATCTTTTCTGCAGGCCTGAAGAGATTCAGTCATCTAGCATTTAAAAAAAAAAGAAACATTGAGGGGAAACAACTAGGGAGACATTTTCTGCATGTAACACAAATGACGGATGCAGTAAGTAAGTAATTATGATATCTCCCTACAAATCAGAACGAGCAGCAAAAACTTATTTCAAACATTTGACCTGAGGTACATACATTGACACACTGCTGTGCATATTTACACTTGTAGAGCTGTTGAAAATATGACAGTTGTCAGTGCTCAGAGGCCCCGGAGGCATATTGGCTTTGCCAAGTTTGAACTCAAGGCAGGCGACAAAACAAGGACAGCAATAAGCTAATTAGAGAGCAGGGGTGTAAAATGCTGTCAGGCCTGTTCCTGTTCAATTTAAATCTTTCTCTAAAAGGAGTATTGATTTCAAGGAAACAAGGCACCCATATACGTACGTGTGCTGATTTGCATACTCAAGCTGCCTGTCTGCAACGTGCCTGAACTGGCGTGCTGACTGGGAAAGGCAAGAGGACAGAGGGGTGTGTATTCTCAGAGTTTACACACTGTACTTTTCGGGCTGTCTCACTCTCTCTCCCATTTCCAAACTGTGTGTGCTTGTCTGGGTGTGAGAAGGTGAATGAGGGAAAAGGTCAAGAGTATCCAGAGGCAGAGCTCCTTGAATCGTTGTCAATAAATCAGTCTAAGTGGTGCTGAAAAGCTGAGCACATAACAAGCTCCTGCTCAGGTGTTAACTCAGTGACTCCCTGGATCTGACAGTGTGGGAGAGGCTTTGGCGCACACGCTGCTTGTTGCTGCCAACACTGTTAAAAGACAAAAGTTGGGTAATTGTTCTCAGAATAAAATGACATTTATGCTGAACAATCCTTTCAGCTGGTTTCAGCGCGTACAGAGACGGCTCTTATTTGTCTCAAACTAGTTAATCACTAAGGTGTGACATGTCAGTGTAAACATGTGATCTATGAGCGCTTGGCCTCTACTTTCCAAGAACAACTATTTGATTGATTGACTCTAAAATGCTAGTCTTCATGTTTTCCTCAGGATGAAGTTTAACCATGACCTTTCATCTAGTCACATTTGAGTCAAATGTTTTTAATGTTATATTTTTGGGCCTTTACATCCTTCATTCAGGGAGGACAGAACAGTTGAAAGTGCAGGGAGTGGCATGCGGGAAAGGGGCCACAGGTTGGAATCAAACCTGGGCTGCCTTCTTGAGGACTACAGCCTCCATACATGGGGCGAATGACTTAACTGCTTGGCCAAACCAGCGCCTCCATCAGGTCAGTGATATGTCAGTATGTATGGATGTAAAGCAATATTAGAACTAGGGATGCACTGATCCGATCCTGGTATCGGAAATCATTTAGATCGTACTCAAAAAGCTAGATCGTATATCGGTGACAAAGGGCCGATACATAGTGCCGATCCATGTGGCAGATCTATTCTTCTCAGTTCTATGAGTTCTTCTTCTTCTACACACGAAGAAGTTTACGTCAGCTATAGCCTACTGCAAAGAAGGAAGAAACCTTCTATTAATGGATTTATCCTGTGAAAAATCGGACAGGTTATTGGATTTAATTGTTCTAGATCCTTGAAATAAAGGGATTCCAGCCTCTGGTTTAGCACTTGGAACCCAGGTATAGTTCACCATCAAGTCAGAAAAGCCTGAAGTTGCCAAAACATGATTCTATCCTCACATTAAGGAATAGAGATCATTAAATCAATACCAGGATCGGCTAGTATCGGTATCGGCAGATACCAAAGCCCAGGTATGGATATCGATATCGGGACCTAAAAAGTAGGATCGGTGCATCCCTAATTAGAACACATGCTCTGGTGACAATGCTCTATTGAACCATGCTAGCTATGTTTCCTTCCCACAGTTATCAACCTGGTTGTGTCCAAGTATAAAAATATGTTACTTAAAGCTCTCTAACAATGCAAGTACTGAGTGTACACATCCACAGAACAGCTGCACACTCGACAGCATGTTTATTTAAATGCTTATTCAGGAGTTAAAGACAATTTTAGGAAGATGGTGAGTACGTCTACCATAACATCTACCGCACGGCAGCAGTTTTAGACATCAAAGATATCTTTAGAGAAATAGTTCATCTTTATTCTGATAGTCTCATTTTCTTTTGTAGCTTGTATATATATATAACTATTAATTTCAGTCTGTTTCATAACCTGCTAAAAACTCCTTAAAGTAGCTTTAAAAAACGAGACATTAGGCAACATGTTTGGTTGGTTTGTTTTGGCTCCTGAAACAAATGTTAATTTAACCTCAGTGTTGTTACTGACTGAGTCACTTGATAACTAAGCATAGTGTGTTAATCATCAGGTGACATGAGGTGATATTAGTTACCTGAGGACTGGTCATGTTTGTCATGATGTTACTTTCACTGGCAATGTTTGTGTCTGTGAGTCACAGCAAGTGTACAAGTAACTACAAGCAGGAGCTAGTACCACAACTCACTGGTCACGTGTTAAAGAGCGTGACCTGAATTTCATACTTCAGGTAAAATGATCAAACATCCATGACGCTGCCGTGGGAGGGACGATGATAACGACTACGACTCTAAAATGCAAATCACAACAAACACTTCAAGTGGTTTTCCTGATCAAACAAAGCGACAAAGGGCGTCACTCAATGCTGCTCAACCTGTCCTCAGGCAGGTAGTGTTCCAACAGGGCTGAGGCAAAGATCATAAACATGTTCAATTAACAGGTTCATTCTTTTTTTCTTGATGAGTAAATTGATTGTTTCCTCAATTAAACCTCAGAAGAAAGTGAAAAAATCACGAACATATCACATTAGGCAAAAGCCAGTCCATGAAATGCCAAAGATATTTTCATGTACTGTCAGGGTTTCAATAAACAACATAAAAATGAATCTTCTAATTATTTTTCTAATCAAGATAACCATGGGGAAACTGTTAAATATGTCCATCACATTTAAACACCTGAAAGTGAAGTGTTAGAATAAGTGGAAAAAATGTCTTGCTTAAAAAATATTCAATAAACTAAGCTGCAGATATACTTTAACAAAAAAAAAGAGTTAAAGCTCTTAGTTAAAGAAAATGGAATAAAGCATCAAATTATTTGGTCAATTCTGTCTATTCCTGTCTTTTAATATAAGCCCCTATCCCCAGAAAGGACTTTTTTTTTTTACAGTCTTATCTCTTATTTGTTTTCTATGTGAATTAGAGGAACTGAAAAAATATGATCAACCAATAGGAAAATAACTTCAATCCTAATCAAGTTATCCTAATCAATCATTTCCTTGGTTTTAGTTTCTCACCTCATGGCCACGTTGCTCCCGTCTATAACAATGGGTCTCAGAGCGTCTTCATCCTCTCCGCTCTCCTCTCTCTTAGGAGACGATGCAGTAAGGGGAAGCAGCATTGTCAGACCTCCAGCCTGCGTGTCCCCTTTGGGCACCAGAACAGACATGGTAGTCACCGGCACCTGCTTGACCTCCCGACTTGCCCCAATCCGAACCAGCTCGCCGAGGACTTTATCCGTGTCCACGCTGGGGCCGAACTTCTGCTGAATGGCCTGGACCTGAGCGGTGGAGTACCCAAGCTTGTGGAAGAAGTCCAGCTGGGCCTCCAGGTGCTGGGGGTCTGAGGAGGGGTCGGCTTCACTGGGATACATTCGCTCACAGGGGAGACTGGAGGAGTTTAGAGCTGTGAGGAGTGAAGGGAAGATCCATGCAGAGGTGTCAGAGTCTAAGTGGTTCAGAGAGGAGACGTATGTGTTTTTGCTCCAGGGGTGTACAGCTGAGAAGGAAGTAACTTCAGTATTCATCTCTCCTTGGCCTGAAAAGACTGATCATGTTCTTCCTGCTTGATAAAACGTCAGCTGTGATGTGTTAGTTACCCTGAAACACAGAATAATGAAGAATTAATCATTTCAGACAAAATAAAAAGACAAAAATCTTAAATTATTACTTCCTAAATGTAAAGATTTTTTGCTCTTCTGGCACACTTTCATCTGCCAGACACCTGAATTTCACCCTTGGGGAATGAATAAAGTACATTCTATTCTATTCTATTCTATTCTATTCTATTCTATTCTATTCTACATGTAGTAAAATGAACACCTTTGTTTTTGGACTTATACTTTACTTTATACTTTATTTCAGACCCATAGGTCCATATCAGCATAAAAAGGAATACAAAAGTAGAAATAAATCAATAAAACTAGAAGTTAATAAAAAAGCTATATCTACAGCTCACACGTTTACTTTGATTAAAACACAAAAAGACATTTGTTCCAATGTTTCCAAAAACAAGCAAAGCACTTTGTGTCACTGAATGGAGGCTGAGTGAGCTCCCTTAAAATTCCATTATCTGAATGAATTAATAAAAACATACATTTATACATCTGATTTCTCTTTACAGCATGTACAAATGACTAAATTATGTCAGTTCAGTTTCAGACATTAAAATCCATAGTACTTTCATATACTCATTTATTTTGCCCAATTTTTCTAATTTCTACACATCATATTTAGTCCTGAATCAATTTATGTCTCATATCTAAAGATAAAACTAAGGAAACTGGTACATGCACTCCAGTACAACTACAGTTCTAATGTCTGATAACCTTAGGTCCTTTTTAATAATGCAAGATATGATAAACAAAAACAAATCACGATGTTTTAATAATTGTTACATTAATCATAATAGTCTACTTATGTGTAAATGTGTATCTTTTTTACACTAGCTGCAAAGTGATGCATTAATAACACAACCTTACAGAATAACTTAAGGTTTTACAAGTTCATTATAAAGTACCTATAACGAGTAGGCCTAATTCTATAGCTAAGTACTTCTGCTGGCTTTATCCACAACATAGCAGTTCCATACTGCAGTAACTTGAGTGAAAGACCTGAGTTTTTCTTCCATTATTGAATATTTCAGTCGATGCAAAGTTATGTGGTAATTGAGTGGTTAGCTGAGAAAATGAGATAAAACGACCATATTTAAACTCCTGGTTCTGTCAGAAAGTTAAGGAAGCCCTAAAAGAACATGATTAAATACATTACATTCTCTCTGATTTCTCAAGATCACAACTTATTTTTCTCATTATCTCAAGATAACGAGAAACACAAGACGAGGAAACTGAGAAAATAAAATGTATTTAATCATGTCCTTTTAGGGCTTCCATAGTAAACAAAAGTAGCTCATCTATACATATGGTAAAGAAGTAACTTCAGGTAATAGGAAAGGCCTGTTATCACTTTCTTTAATTGTTTTGGTAACACATTTTGTTAAGAGATATTTATCCAACAGGTTGAAGATCAAAAAACACAAATAACAAGCTTCATTCTCTGGATAAAATCAGATAAATGATCCCTTTATCACAAGAAAAATAAGTGGAGATGAAGAGAAAACTGAGAAAATAAACTCATGTCCTTTTAGGGCTTCCATAGAGAGCTAGACATACTCACTTAAAAGTTATTACACCTATTCCAACTTCACCAAACACAGAAGTTTCACATGATATGACATGTGTAACTTTGCAATCATATTCTGACTATCTGAATGGCTGCAACATCATAACTTAGCCGGTTTCTGGAGGTAAATCAAGGCAACAGACCTCTTTTAGCTATTAGAGCAACTAAGCTGAAAAAGTCGCTTCTTCCTGAACTTCAACAAACAAAGCAAAGCGAGAGAAACTTACTTGAAACACCTTCCTTGTTCAGCCCTTGGTGGTCTTCTCGTCGTGGTTTAGGTGCACTTAGAGCTCACAGCTGATGACTGAGGAGACGAGGAGCTTCTATTTGAGTTTTGAGCCGGTGCGATGAGGAAGTTGGGTTTTTCCTCTTCTTGACATCAGCAAACATCCACCAACGCGGAGGTGAGGCGGAGTCACATGTCGAGCCTCCGGTAAATGAATAGAAGCTGAACCCGCCTCTGCTGAGCTGAGGTGTTACTATCTGTTTTTAAAAGTAAACTTAAGACTTACCTTTTTAATCTAGCTTTTAATTTGGAGTAGTTTATTTTAGCCCTGGACTACAATATTATTATTATTATTTTTATTATTTTTTATTATTTTAATCATTATTATCTAAACCAGGGGTGTCCAAACTTTTTTCAAAGAGGGCCACATATGATGTCGTCAAAATACCTCAGGGCCACAGGACACTCCTACTGTCACTTTGGAATCATAAAAGTTATATCTGAAATATCTATTTAAAGCTGCTGTGAGGAACTTTTGATTTCTATCAATTTTTGTGCCCCATTGTGGACAAAGTGATACCTCTTATCTCTTGTTCTGTACATGCAAAAGTAGTGTTTTCAACAAAAACCTCACCCTGCTGTCTTTTGACAGCCATATTTATCACTTAATGTGATTATTTGCCATGAAAACATGCAAAAAAGGGTGTTTCTAAAGCCAAATGTCAATCATGTGGTCTGACACCTACCCCCTCTGAGTGGTTTAAGGAATTGAAAATGACAACTGACTGTCTGTTACTCTGTGAAGCACTTTGGGCTACATGTTTTTATGTATAAAAGGTGCTTTATAAATAAAGTTGAGTTGAGTTGAGTTGAGTTGAGTTGAGTTGAGTTGAGACTATCAACAAGTTCCATCAATGTGCACGACAAAGATGATCATAAAAACTACTCAAGTCAGACACTGAAAGTAGCTCTATAGTGGAAAGCTACTATGTTACAGGTGTAGGATCTATTTGTTTATTTTTTTATATTTAGTTGTTTATTTAGTTAACAAATAATAAGTAGTATCACTGTTTGGTATATCTACTTTTTGTAATATAATTAATTTAACCCTCCTTTTATGTTGCGGGTCAAACTGACCCTTTTTAAAGTTTAAAAATCCCCCCAAAAAATTGTTTAAAGTATTTTGTCAGTATGAAACTTCTTCTGCTTGGCTTAATAGGCGAAACCAACATATAAAAATGAAAATGGTTGATTTCACAAATTTGCAACCCACCCTGCATGTTTCTAGATATACTGTTTGTGGGTCAATTTGACCCGGCAGTCAAAGTGGAGCCTAAAAGGAGTCAGAAGTGTCAAATACTAGTTGTTTCTCTGCAACTGTGTGACATATTTCACCCCACTCACACACACGCACACACACACCCTTGTAACATGAATATTCATTAAAAACAAGTGAGATACCCTCATTAAACCATGATCTGTTAGAATTAAAGAACACCATTGCACTTAATATTGATTCAAGTGGTTAGTAATGGAGTTAATGATGAGATTAAAAAAAATGTTATTGGGATTTCTTTGGGTTCTGACACTTTTGGATAATTAAATATGCCCCATGTTAAATTAACCCAGGAACATTATTGCTGTTCCTGAGAAACGAACATAACAGGAAGGTTAAGTAAGATTTGGGGATATCAGTGTTCAAAGTTCAAGATTCAAGGTTACTTCATTCATACCTGTAGGTAGATTTTGTTTGCAGGAAACAGGAAATGAGAAATCAATAAGAACAGAGTCAATAAAAACAAGATTGACATAAAATTAACTATAAGTCAATAAAAACAAGTTAGAAAGTGCCACCAGTAAAAAGAAAAAAGGTCCACACAAAGTTAATAGATAGTGGAGGACTTGATAGTACAGCATCATGCTGTGTTACTGTAACTAGTTTATAATACTGATGGCTGCTGGAACAAAGCTGTTTTATATCGCTTGGTTGAGCATGCTGGTAATTTATACCTCCGTCTTGATGTGAGAAGCTAAAATTCATGATTCAATGGGTGGGAGTCACTGTTCATGCTCTGTAACTGTTGGGTATACGTACAGGGATTCTGGATGAAGCTGTGACTCCCCAATCAGCCTACAGGACCATTTCAAAATTTGACTTAAGGTGTTCTTGTTTTTCACAGACAGGTTCCCGGACCATGGCACCAGACCGAAAGATAAAACAGATTAAATAAAAGCCCGATAAAATAAGGTCATCAAGGTTTTATCAATGTGATAGGCTGACAATTTTCTCAAACAGAACAGTCGCTGCATGGTGTTCCGTTTTACATACAGCTTCACAATTTGTTTCAAAGTTCAATTTACTGTCAATTAAAGTTCCAAGGTACTATGGACACACTCCACAGGTTGACCCCATTCAGGTCGTGACTTCCTGTTATATATTCCTGGATGTATTTCTGCTTGTCATTTGTTTAATATATTTGGGGTTTTTTTTGTATATTTAGTGTTTGTTTTGTTTGTTTGCTGATTAGGTAACACTGGGCACCTGAGGTTATTTAGGTAGGTAGGTGGCAGAAGGCCAGCATGCACCTGGGTGGACCTATGGTTTTCTACCAGCTCAAGAGAGGCAGCAGGGGCCATGATTTTTCTTTGTTCATTGTTTGCTTGCCATCCAAGAATAAACCGTAAGAAATGCTAAACTTTTGCATAGACATTGGACTTATTTTGCCTGCGTACACTACAGCAGGGGTTCCCTAAGTGTGAGTTGGGTCCTCCCGAGACACCAATGGGGGTCGCGAGATTATTAAGTAATCTGAATTTGCTTATTTTACACATTATTGTAAAAATATAGACAAAAATAGTGGTTACATTTGAAATAAAACCCTGCCATTTCATTGGTTTTCTGCCTTTCTTTGTTGCCAGATGACTCCTAAAGTTAGGGTTAGGGTTAGCTAACAATTAATTAACAAAAGGATCAGTCGCAGCAGGTTGATTCACATTAGCAGAACAAACACAGCCACATGTGCATGTAGGTAAACTCATTTTGACGTATGAAGTAAATGAAGCTCATTCTAACAATTCTATATGGAAGGATCAATGAAGTTTTCTTCTCACCTTTAATAATTCATTGCATCAATATGTATTTGTTAGTTGTATTGTTCATTATTGATCTTAAGATGCAAAGTTACTTCAGCTGTTAAATGTATTCAATTAAGTATAACTTTTTCTTTAAGTGTTTATGTGTGCAGATAAATAGCTGTACATGATTTAAAGTGTGACATAAACCTTTTCCCTTCCTCAGCCTCTACTTTGCATTTCTTTTTACATAATTATAGTGTTGTTAAGGTACTCATATTGCTTGTAATGATGCTTTTCAATATAAGATTGGGTGAGTAAATGAAAACAACAAAAACAAGACTATGCATATTTCTTTAACATTTTATTTTAGATTTTAGGACACCTTTTCAATTAGTTTCTATAATGAAATTGATGTTGGTGATACATTTCTTTCTTGGCTAGCCCCTATGACAATTACGCCTTCTCCATGGTGGTTCTAGCTTGTGCTCAATTTTAGGAGGAAGGTTTGGGAGCACAGGGGGATGTATGTCAGGTATAGCTGCTGGGAAAGTGGCTGGTGGATTTGTCAGAAATGGTGTGTGTTCTGTGGTCTTAAATTCATCTGAATGTTCATCTTTATTTGTAGTGTGGGATTCCTGAGATACCGATGGGGTTATGCCAGTGGTTGAATCATCAGGTGCTTGTGTTGTTTCAGGTTCTTCAACAGATGTTGATGGTTCTGGGGTTGTTGGTGCTTCTTCTATTGGGCCAGTGGTTGAATCATCAGGTGCTTGTGTTGTTTCAGGTTCTGTAACAGATGTTGATGATTCTGGGGTTGTTTGTGCTTCTTCTATTGGGCCAGTGGTTGAATCATCAGGTGCTTGTGTTGTTTCAGGTTCTTCAACAGATGTTGATGGTTCTGGGGTTGTTTGTGCTTCTTCTATTGGGCCAGTGCTTGAATCATCAGGTGCTTGTGTTGTTTCAGGTTCTTCAACAGATGTTGATGGTTCTGGGGTTGTTTGTGCTTCTTCTATTGGGCCAGTGGTTGAATCATCAGGTGCTTGTGTTGTTTCAGGTTCTTCAACAGATGTTGATGATTCTGGGGTTGTTTGTGCTTCTTCTATTGGGCCAGTGGTTGAATCATCAGGTGCTTGTGTTGTTTCAGGTTCTTCAACAGATGTTGATGATTCTGGGGTTGTTTGTGCTTCTTCAATTGGGCCAGTGGTTGAATCATCAGGTGCTTGTGTTGTTTCAGGTTCTTCAACAGATGTTGATGATTCTGGGGTTGTTTGTGCTTCTTCTATTGAGCCAGTGGTTGAATCCTCAGGTGCTTGTGTTGTTTCAGGTTCTTCAACAGATGTTGATGATTCTGGGGTTGTTTGTGCTTCTTCTATTGAGCCAGTGGTTGAATCATCTGGTGCTTGTGTTGTTTCAGGTTCTTCAACAGATGTTGATGGTTCTGGGGTTGTTTGTGCTTCTTCTATTGGGCCAGTGGTTGAATCCTCAGGTGCTTGTGTTGTTTCAGGTTCTTCAACAGATGTTGATGATTCTGGGGTTGTTTGTGCTTCTTCTATTGAGCCAGTGGTTGAATCATCAGGTGCTTGTGTTGTTTCAGGTTCTGTAACAGATGTTGATGGTTCTGGGGTTGTTTGTGCTTCTTCTATTGGGCCAGTGGTTGAATCATCAGGTGCTTGTGTTGTTTCAGGTTCTTCAACAGATGTTGATGGTTCTGGGGTTGTTTGTGCTTCTTCTATTGGGCCAGTGGTTGAATCATCAGGTGCTTGTGTTGTTTCAGGTTCTTCAACAGATGTTGATGGTTCTGGGGTTGTTTGTGCTTCTTCTATTGGGCCAGTGGTTGAATCATCAGGTGCTTGTGTTGTTTCAGGTTCTTCAACAGATGTTGATGGTTCTGGGGTTGTTTGTGCTTCTTCTATTGGGCCAGTGGTTGAATCATCAGGTGCTTGTGTTGTTTCAGGTTCTTCAACAGATGTTGATGATTCTGGGGTTGTTTGTGCTTCTTCTATTGAGCCAGTGGTTGAATCATCAGGTGCTTGTGTTGTTTCAGGTTCTGTAACAGATGTTGATGGTTCTGGGGTTGTTTGTGCTTCTTCTATTGGGCCAGTGGTTGAATCATCAGGTCCTTGTGTTGTTTCAGGTTCTACAACAGATGTTGATGGTTCTGGGGTTGTTTGTGCTTCTTCTATTGAGCCAGTGGTTGAATCATCAGGTGCTTTTGTTGTTTCAGGTTCTGTAACAGATGTTGATGGTTCTGGGGTTGTTTGTGCTTCTTCTATTGGGCTAGTGGTTGTATCATCAGGTGCTTGTGTTGTTTCAGGTTCATTAACAGATGTTGATGGTTCTGGGGTTGTTTGTGCTTCTTCTATTGGGCCAGTGGTTGAATCATCAGGTGCTTGTGTTGTTTCAGGTTCATTAACAGATGTTGATGGTTCTGGGGTTGTTTGTGCTTCTTCTATTGGGCCAGTGGTTGAATCATCAGGTGCTTGTGTTGTTTCAGGTTCTTCAACAGATGTTGATGGTTCTGGGGTTTTTTGTGCTTCTTGTATTGGGCCAGTGGTTGAATCATCAGGTGCTTGTGTTGTTTCAGGTTCTTCAACAGATGTTGATGGTTCTGGGGTTGTTTGTGCTTCTTCAACTGGGCCAGTGGTTGAATCATCTGGTGCTTGTGTTGTTTCAGGTTCTTCAACAGATGTTGATGGTTCTGGGGTTGTTTGTGCTTCTTCTATTGGGCCAGTGGTTGAATCATCTGGTGCTTGTGTTGTTTCAGGTTCTTCAACAGATGTTGATGATTCTGGGGTTGTTTGTGCTTCTTCTATTGGGCCAGTGGTTGAATCCTCAGGTGCGTGTGTTGTTTCAGGTTCTTCAACAGATGTTGATGATTCTGGGGTTGTTTGTGCTTCTTCTATTGGGCCAGTGGTTGAATCATCTGGTGCTTGTGTTGTTTCAGGTTCTTCAACAGATGTTGATGGTTCTGGGGTTGTTTGTGCTTCTTCTATTGGGCCAGTGGTTGAATCATCAGGTGCTTGTGTTGTTTCAGGTTCTTCAACAGATGTTGATGGTTCTGGGGTTGTTTGTGCTTCTTCTATTGGGCCAGTGGTTGAATCATCTGGTGCTTGTGTTGTTTCAGGTTCTTCAACAGATGTTGATGATTCTGGGGTTGTTTGTGCTTCTTCTATTGGGCCAGTGGTTGAATCCTCAGGTGCATGTGTTGTTTCAGGTTCTGTAACAGATGTTGATGGTTCTGGGGTTGTTTGTGCTTCTTCTATTGGGCCAGTGGTTGAATCATCAGGTGCTTGTGTTGTTTCAGGTTCTGTAACAGATGTTGATGGTTCTGGGGTTGTTTGTGCTTCTTCTATTGGGCCAGTGGTGGAATCATCAGGTGCTTGTGTTGTTTCAGGTTCTGTAACAGATGTTGATGGTTCTGGGGTTGTTTGTGCTTCTTCTATTTGGCCAGTGGTTGAATCATCAGGTGCTTGTGTTGTTTCAGGTTCTTCAACAGATGTTGATGGTTCTGGGGTTGTTTGTGCTTCTTCTATTTGGCCAGTGGTTGTATCATCAGGAGCTTCTGTTGTTATTTTTTGCTCAGGTTTTTGCACAGATGGTGATGGTTCGGGCACTGATGAAGTGACAGATTCAGGTGTTGTTTTAATATTCTTGGAGCCTTGTGTTGTTAATGTTGTATGAGACTTGTCCTCACCTTCTCCTTCACCTTCTCCTAGTCTCCCACCACTTCCACATTTGCATGGTTTGATTTGAATGATTGCTTTTATAAGATCTGCACTGGGGAAGTCCATACTAAAGACACCTAAGCACCCTTGATTCAAAGACATTTTTTTGTGTTGCCCCACAAAGTCATAAATCTTTATGTTTATTTTCTTAGCCAACGTTGCAGGGCTTTTATGCCATGATGCTTCTTTGCCAGTCAGAACAATATGGTGGTCACAAATGAGTGGCTTAATTTTTTTTATTTTATCTTCAACATTTTCGAATGTTTTATATTCAAAGAAAAATGATTGATGATTTATTGTTCCAACATGGTATGTCTCACTTCGCAGAAAAACAATCTTGCCCCTTGCTTGGTTCATGTTTGGTACTTCCCACTCAGTCCATATTTTATCTTTGAAGTTTTTGACGACTTTATCCATGAGTCCCACCATTTTTTTTTTAGAATTTCCATGGAGTGTCACCTTCAACAGCACTGTCTCACTGCCATGAGCATTCAAGAACTTGAAAATTATCTTCAGTACTTCATCAAATTTGATTCGTTTTGGAAGCAGCCAGTGACTGTTACGCACATACATGTTGTTTATGATCGGCAACGAAGAAGAATGCATATCAAAATATCGTATTCCCGCATTAAGTTGCTTTTCAAGTGTCCAAACTTGACAAACAAAAATTGGTCCTCCATACAACGATGAGCTGTCATGTGTTCCGGGAATGGGAATAGCAGATACTGGAGTCTCATCGGGTATAGACTTCATCCAATTCTGGTTGTAAAATTTGGGGTCTAAGGATGGGTCATTATTGAAACCTGTCCCTGAACCAGAACAGGAGGCTGCTCTAGTGAGGGAAGGACATGAAAATCAATCATTTAAAGCACTAATTTGAAAATTTCAACACACATTAACATAAAAAACAAGCAAAAATGGGAAAACCAACAAAATGTATTGTAAAGTAAGCCATTCTGAAACATCATGTGACAGTGCAGTTTGCAGAATCAGGGGGAATTGTGGAATAAGAGTTATAGCACAATGCATTCACTAAAGTTAAGTTCAACTTACATAGTTAGAAGCCAGATGTAATGATAGATCTCCATTACTGGTTTGCTGGTGAGTCTTTAGTCCAGGTAATTCAATCAGGATCTGTTCAGCTCTCTTTACTGGATGTGTTTACATCTTTGTCTTAATTTTGTCCGTTTGTAAAATGTTTCATTAACCTCCCAACACTCTTACTCATAGACATGTCTGACAAATAGGCAGTTGTCTCCCTCGAACAGAGCTGGTGTGACCGTGAGTATAGAGATAAACTTTCATTTGCATGTTTTTACTCTGTAATCTTGTGTTCGCAATGGAAGGAAGGGCAGGGTAAAGAAAGAGACAAAGAAATGTGAGCGTTGTAAAAGTGGTTCATATCATAACAGTCCAGGTTGTAAAATGTTGCTGCAGGGACAGTCATGGTGAAACCTGAGTTAGTTTACCAGGCTACTCATGCTCTTTATTTAGAGCTCAAACATGACCCTACCTATATTACTATAGAGTAAGATATTTTAGGACAGTCATTTCCATTAAGAGAAATATTAAATTAATTATTCAGCAGTTTGTGAAATAACTTAATCCACTCTTACAGTAAGTTTGACACCATTCAAATGTTTGATAGTTAACAGAGGTTACAAGGTAGCAAGATTAAAAACAAGGAAATGAAACCAAATCTATCCACCAGCGCCTCTAAAGATCATGAAATAACATTGCTTATTTTATTTGGTGTAAAAAAGTGTATAATAGACAGATTTTTGTCTAAAGGAGGTTTGGGGTGGGACTATTTCATGACTGGACATAGTGACTTCCTAAAGAAATGTAATCACTGTGCAGTTAAATAATCGAGTCTATGCTAAGCTCCTTTAATCAGCTTGTGAGAGTAACTTCATTATTACTGTTCATATATTAAAATGCCATTAATCACTCATCTAACTCCTCTTAAGTCAGGCAGGAAAACATTCAACTTTTACTATATTGTTACAGAGAAATCCATATTTCAATATCAAGTACATTTTTTAAATGGCCTTTCCTAATTTAAAATAAAATACATCTTTGCACAAACTCTTGTCCATTAATAAACAGATTTCAAAGTTCTGTATGGAGAACTTCCCCAGTCTACACAGAATCGTGACCTCAGCTCCACTCAACACCTTTGGAGTGAACTGGATCAAGCCTGGCTTTACCTGCCAAAATCTCTTCTCAACCTTGTTAATTCTCTTGTGGCAGAACTGGTTCAAATCCCTGCAGCCTGGTTTCAAAAACTAGGGTCGGGGATGTTAAAGCAAAAGTTAATACAGATTTCTTAAGAGATTTTTATCTATCACAAAAGGGTAAAATGTTCCTGTACCCGCATACAATATATACATGTGATTATTTGGACTCTAAGGCGTTGATTCTTGTTGTCATTGTTATGTAAATTATTGTTTATCTGCCTATTAAGTACAAACTCTGTGATTAACAATAGCTTTGTTTGTCTTTTACCAGAAATTGAACAGAAACACAAACTGTGGCTGTTGTCTCCCTGTGGTTGGGTGCACCGTGCTGACACGTCTTTCTGTCCCAGCCAATAAGCTTGTGTGTTGCCTTGACTGATCCTCTTCCTGGCCACCTGTTGCATCTTAGTGCTACAGGTTATCTGCAGAAGCAGGATCAGATAAGACTTTAACATGGACGATTTGTTACTACAACAGACTCAGTTAGATAATGCATTTGAAATGACAAGAGGGCTTTTGATCTGCAAGGGGCTCAGTTGTGTGTAAAGTATACTTCTGCACCAGCTTTTACCTTTAGGAATTAATCCCTTCTTTGCTTTGGCAAGATGTCTGTGAGAACTCTCCCGCTGGTTTTCATTAATCTGGGTGGAGAGATGCTTTACATACTGGACCAACGCCTGCGAGCTCACAACACGTCTGAGGACAATTCAGAGAAAGGTAGCAGTAAATAGACTGACAGGCCTGTTAGGTGTGTACGTGTTTAGCCCCAAGTCATTCCTCCTCTTGACAGCTGTAGCTGCAGCTGTCAGACGTCAGCTTATGAACTGAACATGTTCATTGTATTTGTCATGTGCAACACCTTGAATGACAAGTCTGTTTCTTTTGTTTTCTTTCATGGTAACCCTACTTGGATGAAGGAGTGTGGTCAGAGTATGACAGAAAAAGAGGTATCTATGCCACACCTCAGCACATTAATGTTCAACCCCTTTAGTATAGTGTTTACCTCCCAGACTAAAACTTTTGCATTTCTTTTTAAATGTACATTCTCTGTTTTTGTACAGTAGCTTGGTAGATCTTATGTGTTCAATTCATAGACTGAATAGGTTCGATTCCACTTGTCTCCAGAGATGTAACCACCTTCCTGTTTTCCTTTATTTCTAGTCATGAATGACATCGTTGGTACCATGTTCAATAAAGGCTTCATGGATGAGCTTCTCAAACCTCAGCAGCTGTATTCTCACAGGACAATGAAAACAGTGCTAACTCGTATAGCACATGCCTCAATCATGAGGCTAAACCCGGCCAGCATGGACAGGGTACGTTCAAGATAATAGAAAGATTCTAGAAATTATACAAAGCGTTGTTGATGAATCCAAATGAAGTCAGTTTAGCTGTAAAAGTGCTCAGACCAAATTTCTCAGGGATTGTGCCCGGTAAACTCTGAAGGTGTTTAAAAAGAGGTGTTGGAACTGATGAGCATGTCTGGACTTGAATATTTGCTGATGATAAGTACCCTTGATAATTGTGCATGAAAAAGTTATATTCATGCATATTATTTCTATTTTTCGCCTGTATTGATGCACAATGATTGCCATCAGTAGTGTGTGACCTGGTAAAGCTCTTGAAGGAATAATAACTTTAATAAGGTTGATCTTAATGTCACCACAGAGCATCAGAGAAACTGACTCATGACATGAAACTGGATTATTTTGTGTTTTCAGTGGTTTAAAAAAAATCTTGACTTACACTTGAAAAAATACAGCCTCAAAACGAGTGTGGAAATTGACCGTTTGCTAACATTTTGCTAGTTTTGACTTTTCCCTAAGTAGTTTCAATCAGTCACGCCTCTGATAGAAATGTCATGTCCGTGCTTTGTGCTGATATAGTAATGTAGTGCAGTGCTGGGCCGACATGTATTCATGATTATACTGTTTTTCTGTCTGTTTCTTGTAGCTTTACGAGCTGATGATAATGGCATTCAAATATCAAGTCTTCCTCTGTCCACGGCCAAGAGACTTGCTGCTCATCTCCTACAACCACATAGATACCATCAGGGAACTGGTAAAAGGAACCCCTGTGGCTTTGAATCAAGTGGAGGAGGCACACAGGAAAATCATTGAGGTACACTTTGAGCCCTGCTGAATTATTCTCGTTAAAATGTTCAGACCCAGGGAGGGCAGTAAAAACAGTCTGTACTTTAAGTCAGTCCATACTGTCTAGATTCCAGCTGTCAGTTTTTATCACCTGTACATTTAGCCTCCATCCTGTGTGACCAGTTTTTTTTCTTCTCCCTGCTGCAGGTTTACACGTCGTTATCAGATGGCGAATTCCAGCTTCTACGACAAACACTGCTCATATTCTTACAAGACAGCCATGTTCGGGTGAATCCTCCCTCCTTTTATTAATCCCTCCAGACAAATGAAATGATGATAACAACTATAACATCTTGTACTCTTGTCTCAGGTGTCACTTTTCATGAAAAGTAAAGTCCAGAATCCAAACGGTCGCTTCGTCCTGACCCCATCAGGCCCAGTGCCTAATGGAATAGATGTTCCGGGGCTCATTAGGTAGGAAGCTGATGAGCATTAACATTACATTTATATGTTTTGATAAGAATTCCTAGAATTGCCAAATGGGGCATAAGGCATCATCTTCTTGTCAGAGTCAGCACACAAGGTCAAATAGCGAACAACACCCAAAGAATCTATCATCCATCACACCATTTGATGACTTAAGAGTGACATTTTAACAAATATGGGGTAGATAGATTAGCATGGTGTTTCCTGCAAACATTATAGATCTCCTACTCCTGATAACTTTTGACCCCCCTCACTTTACCTTAAGTACCACAAAGAGGTCAAAGCTTCAGTAACTTCTGAAATCTGTCACAGACAGTCCCCATAAGGATGTTGGTAATAACTTGGTTGGCTCCTCAACTTTTAATCTAGCATTATTTATCTGATACTTTGTGTAAGGACCAAATAATAGCTAAAATATCAGCATTCTTTTTGGGTGACAATAACCTAGTGTTATTATGCTAACAGGCTAAACAAGAATGGGAACATTTTACCCACAAAACACCAGTTTCACCATTCTCATAAGGTGTTTTTCGACCGCAGGAACTTTACCCCAGAACTAGGGACTTTACTTCTGAACTATGTGAGTTTCGACCGGAGGAACCAGGGACTAAATTTAGTTCAGGGGCACAGTTGTTTCGCACAGTTGTTGAAACACAGAGGGAGTTCCTGGGAATGCATACTAGTTTAGATTTTTATTAAGATTTCAAAATATTATTTACATTTTTTTTTTCTCCATATGTCACTGGCCTGATTTACACAATCTACCCGGGGCTTCAGCCCGTGGTTGAAACGCAGACAACAATGGGGGCACAGGGACCTTTTAGTTCAGGGTAAAGTAGTTCTGGGGGCTAAAAGACCCCGGAACTCCTGGCTAGAAATTGAACATTCAGTTAGACAACACTCTCTAGCTTTTGATCAAATAATAACATTGCAGTATTTACTCTACACCGGCTAACAAAGCTTAGATAGTAAAGCTAAAATGTCTTATAGCTGAATATAAAACTACCTGATTATAATCCAGATGCTTCTGTGTGACCACAGTTTCCACAGCAAAGATTCACAGAGAGTGATACGTTTGACTGTTACAAAACAACAGGAAGAGATTTTTCATCAGAAAACACTTACACGTGTACTGGATGAGATCAGACAAACAGATAAGATTTACTGTTTTGTCCACAGGGGGTACCAAAATCAAAACAAATATAAGGTTCTTCACACAAGATTTGAGGGTAGACTTTTCAAAACAGCTAAAGTCACATTTATTTTCTTCTTTCTCTTAAATTGCTAAATAAGGTTCAAAAACCTCTCAACCTTTTCATTTTTGGCACACTTCAACAATTTCATGGCATATGTTGGCTACATTTCTGTGATCTTGATCGCAGTCTTTTTTCCTACCCTGGTTGTTAGAAACCACAATCACACACAATCTAAATCAAACTGCTCATACTGGGGATGTTTGACACAGCGCTCTGCAGACAAGCTGTCGTGGCCTCATTTTAAATTCTCTATTTGTTGTCCAATTCAAAATTCCAGAGTGTCACAATCTGTTTCCTGTTTCTACAGGACGTTCGATGATAAAGGGAAAGAAGTGAAACGGAGTGAGTTCCCCATAGGAGGAAGTTACACCAGCCCCATCAGAGAGGGATCTCTTGATCTGCATGGAGACCGAGTCATCAGACTGGGGCTGAATATGTATGTGGACTGTTTGCTTCTGCATTACATCCACTTTATAATGTGTCTGGTACATGAGAAGATAACCTGGTGTGTGTTGTGTTTCATGAATTAAAGGTACACTGTGAACCATCCAGAGGAGACACACACATCCAAGGCTGCCTCTGTCAAGGTATTAAAAGGTCTTTTTCATTTCACAGGGGATTCTGGGACAGTTGCGTAAATGTCACCTGAAGTAATCATTACCTCAGTGCTTTCTATAAAGACTGGGGAAGCTGAGGGTTCCTGTTTGTGCCAGAAGAATCACCCAATCACAGAAAATATTGCTTACACTGCAATATTTTTCCCATTGTATACCGTAAAGGTGACATATTATGCGAAATTGACTTTTTAATGGTTCTCTACCTGAAATATGTGTCCCTGGCATGTGTACAAATTTCACGTTTCAGTTTTCAGTGTTTTTCATACATCCAGTCTGTAACGGAAGTCAGAGCTCGGAGCTTGTTCAGCCCATAAACTGTATAAAATACAACTCCTACTCTGCTTTTCATTACCTGCACACTTGTGTGCTAACAAGGAGCTTAGGAGGGAGGCATGCAAGTTGTAGGCTGTCTTAATAAACACAAAGGTCGGTTTTACTCCCCACGTCTGCAGATTTGAAGATCTAGTGGATGATTTTTATTTTTCATGAAAAAGTGCTAGCGCTAGTTAGCATAGCCACATAGCTACATGTTAGATGTGTACCAAGACACACGTCGACATACTGACAAATAAAACAACAAGAAACACAGAATCTGTGACCAATCGTTCAGAAAGGTCCTGCTGCAGGCGCCTCTCCATCAGGATCAAATTCAGAGGCTTGAAGTAACGCGGGTCTTTGAGAAGCCGTGTATATTCAGCCAACATGTAAACATTAGATCAACGTGCTGGACAGCCGAGGGCACATCCACTTCCTGAGGGGGCGTGGTCAGAGAGCTCATTCTCATTTAAAGGCACAGACACAGAAAACAGCCTGTTCTGAGCAGGGCTGAAAAAGAGGGGTTTACAGGCAGACCAAAATCTGATTTCAGAGTGTTTTTCTGAGCAATAAACTTTAAAGACATGTTTTGGGGACCTCTTAGACCAATATATTTTGATGAAAAAGAGCATAATATGTCACCTTTAATCTAATTTACAAACAGCATAAAAGAGTATTTGGTTTAGATTAAGCACATTAACCCTAGAACACTATTGTTAAAATTAGCACCATGACTAACGCAGGCTGTTTTATAATTTACCCAATAAAAAGTACTTGTCATCAAAATACATCAAAATATGACAATACATGACAAATAAGAGTAGTCATCTTTTATTTTAAACTGTGCCATGTCCAACAAAATGAAAAAAATGTATCATTGGGGGACCCTTTAAAAATGCTCCAAAATTTCTGAAAGTTGGAATTTGTAACCAAAAATTTCTAAAACAAAAAATGATGAAACTGGAAACTTGGTGTTCAGTCCACCCATTCCTGGGACATTTGAGACTTCCCTGGTGAAGGCACAGTCTCCTTGACACACAAACAGCTGCAGGAGAGAGAAACAAAAAAGGGTGAAAATCACTCGAACACGTGCCTGGAGGAAAAAGCAGGTTTTGGAGTGAGGAAACACCCACACCTTCAAAGACGTCAAAGACAATGCTGAAGCTGCCCAGGGACCCATGACACTTAGACAAACACAACATGATGAAAATCATGTCAATGTGTTTGCCCGGGTGAAAATCACCCAAACACTTCTTAGTGGAGAGTCTCAAGGTTTAGTATAAAGTATGAATGTGCTCTCACTGTTTTCAATTATACTGTACGTTACTTTCACTCATCAATACAGCTGCATTATCCCCATAGGCAACAGTTCACATACATTAAATAGGAGAATAGCACTGCCAACTACAACCTGCCTCACTTCCCCTCACTTGATGTTTGATGGTTGCTGTGAATATTTTGTTTGTACAGAATCCCTTGGTATCTATGGAGAGCTGTGGCTTCATAATTAGCCTCATGAAAGATTAACTGCCTCTCTTGCTCCCTAGCACCACCAAAATATTGAAGTGTTTAATTAACAGGAGAATTGCAGGTTAACCTCGGCCGTTGTTTCGTAACCTCCCACAGCTAACTGGCACACCTATGTGTACAGGAGGAGTCGTCATTATGTAGTAAATTGCTGTATTTATGTAATGTTTGTTATTTGAAAGTTCACCATCACTATCATCTCTCTCTCTCTCTTAATCTCCTCTATCCCTCTTTCCAACCCCAACTCGGTCTCAGCAGATGTGTGTCTAACATGAGTCTGGTTCTGCTCACGCCTGTTAAAGGAAGTTTGTCCTTGCCGCTGTAACTTGCTAAATGCTGCAAAGTGCTCTGCTCATGGTGGCATAAGATGAGATCAGACTGAGTCCTGATGCAAGATGGGAATGGATCTTATCCTGTCTTGATGTTGGGTCTTTTTTAATAATATAACATAGAGTACATTCTCAGACAAAGCTAAGTCTTGGCTAAAATACTCACTTAAATATTTATGTTCGATGCCGGGATGGAAGATGAGGAAGTTCACTTTATTTACATCTCTAAGCGTCAGCAGAAAATGTTGTACTGTTATATGGCATTGATCATTTCTTGGGAAAGAGTGGTTTAATCACAAACCATTGTTGTCTCATGACAAATTAAGCACTGTGAGAGACAGATTTAAACATTCATCAGTTATATAAAGTAGTAAAAGTAGAATGGTATTAGAATTCCGAATGTTACAAGAATTCCGGAATGTTACAAGAATTCTGGAATGTTACCAGCATTCCGGAATGGTGCCAGAATTCCGGAATGTGACCAGCATTCCTGAATGTTACCAAAATTCCGGAATGTTACCCTAATTCCGGAATGTTACCAAAATTCTGGAATGTTACCCGAATTCCGGAATGTTACCAAAATTCCGGAATGTTAATAGAATTCCGGAATGTTACCAGAATTCCGGAATGTTACCAGAATACCTGAATGTAACAAGAATTCTGGAATGTTACCAGCATTCCGGAATGGTGCCAGAATTCCGGAATGTGACCAGAATTCCTGAATGTTACCAAAATTCCGGAATGTTACCCGAATTCTGGAATGTTACCAAAATTCTGGAATGTTACCCGAATTCCGGAATGTTACCAAAATTCCGGAATGTTAATAGAATTCTGGAATGTTACCAGAATTCGGGAATGTTACCAGAATACCTGAATGTTACCCGAATTCTGGAATGTTGCCAGAATTCCAGAATGTTACTCAAATTCCGGAATGTTACTAGAATTCCGGAATGTTACCTGAATTTCGGAATGTTACCAGAATTCCAGAATGTTACTCAAATTCCGGAATGTTACTAGAATTCCGTAATGTTACCTGAATTTCGGAATGTTACCAGAATTCCAGAATGTTACTCAAATTCCGTAATGTTACTAGAATTCTGGAATGTTGCCAGAATTCCAGAATGTTACTAGAATTCCAGAATGTTACTCGAATTCTGAAATGTTGCCAGAATTCCGGAATGTTACTAGAATTCCGGAATGTTACCAGAATTCTGGAATGTTGCCAGAATTCCGGAATGTTACCAGAATTCTAGAATTGTACCAGAATTCCAGAATGTAACTAGAATATGAAATGTTACCAGAATTCCGGAATGTTACCAGAATTCCGGATAATTGTTTACATTCAGATTACTTGAAGTGTCAGACATTCACTCTACCTAAATCTGCCCCCACTTTGCACCTCCATCCAGACAGATGACACCCCGAACCTGCTGGCCAAAGAGGAGCTGAACCAGCTGGCTCGTCTGATGGGCAGCATGAAGGCCGAGAACACGCCCGAACCTGAGCCTGTGTTAAGGATCAATCTGTTTAACACGGACCAAGAAGAGGAGGAGGAAGAGGCGTGAGTGCTCCTATTTTATTATGTGTTTGTATTGTCAATCAACTAATGTTAACAATAAGACTTTACTTTTGTTAACAGGAGAACAGCAGGGGGAGCTGGAGAGCCATTGTTTGGAGTGATAAATATTCAAGCAATGCAGGTACAGTGTGAAGGAGTAGACTGTTTCAGCCAGCTTTTAGATGTAAATAAACAATCTGTAAACAATAGTACAACCTGACAGAGGAATCACAGTGTATTTACTAAGTTAATTTAAACCACACATCACTAAATGTACATCAAACATGATGAATGATTCCATCATCCAAATTCTTCTGTACAGTCTTTACTCATCAGCTCATTAGCCACGTTTGTGACATGTTCTCGATGTTGTCTGATTCAGGATGAACAGGTTGCCACTCAGCTGGCTCAAATCGCCGGACAGTTCACCGAAGGAGAAGAGCCGTCTGAAGATCCCAGCAGCAGCAGCGACGGCAACAAAGGAGACGACCTGCTGGCCATGATGGACCACCTCTGACACTGCAGCGTAGTTTGTAATGAGACCTCAGATTAATTTACTGTATCAACTTTACTGCCTCACTCTGGATTAGTCTTTATCTAAAGGAAAATCCTGTTATATTTCACTGTGAGATTCGAGCTTAAATTGTGACACTTGTTTATGAGTTTAGATCTACACTTTGCACTTAAAATGTTAAGTAATACAAGATAATTTTTCTTTTACTGACAATGCACAGAATCTATTACTTTATTTATATTGTGTTTAACTATGGTTTTAAAAGACTAGCATGTATGACCTCAACAAATGTGAGAACTTATATGTATATATGTTTAATATTAAGTTTAAAATACATTATTCTTTCAAGTTTGAATATGGTAATTCAATGTTTTCAATAAAGCATATATTCTTATCATTTACGTCTCTGAATCAATGTGTTGTGTACTTTGCTGGTATTTATTCTTTTTTCAGAATAGATTTTCCCTAATTTAATGACTAAATTGTCTTAAGAGTGGGATTCATATGTAAATATTGTGCATGGATGCATCGTGCATACAAAAAACAATCAAAATCAAACAGTATAGATATATTGTAAGGTATTTATGTGATGAAATGCATTGTTTTTATGTATGTATATATTGATTTATTAGGGGTAATGTATATGCAGTCTAAACATACCATGTATTGTTTCCATTCTGTTTCTGCAGACTTTTTGTAAGCACCAATCAGAGTAATCACCTTGCTACTTTCATATGCATCTTTTTTTTATTTTGAATTGTCCTATTATTTTAATCCTAACCCTACATTCTTCTCTTCATAGGTGAGGGAATTATCACAGTTTTCTCTTCAATCTTTATTTGTATAGCGCCAAATCACAACAAACGTTATCTCAAAACACTTTTACAAACATAGGAGGTCTAGACCATACTCTATGTCGAATTAGGAAAAGAGACCCAACTTCAGACTCAGTCTGACCCCACCTTAATCCACCATGAGCATTGCACCTCGCAGTATTTAGCTAGTTACAGTGGCAAGGAAAAACTTCCTTTAACAGGCAGAAACCTCGAGCAGAACCAGACTCATGTAAGACAGCCATCTGCCTCGACCGAGTTCGGTCTGGAAAGAGGGATAGATGAGAATAAGAGAGAGAGGGAGCGGTGATAGTGATGAGATGAGTAGTAGTAGCTGTTGCCACTGGAGTCCAGCACGTCCGTATCAGCTGGGATCCGGAAAGTCCGCAGCAGGAGGACGTCTACGACAGCTCAGAGCAACCTACGAGACAAGGAAGCTCAAGGAACATAGAGACACAGGGACACAGGAACACAGGAACACAGGGACACTGGAACAAAGGGAAACTGGAACACAGGGACAGTGGAACACAGGGACATTGGAACACAGAAACAGAGGAACTCAGGGCCAGAGGAACACAGGGACATTGGAACACAGGGACAATGGAAAAAAGGGACACAGGGATACTGGAAAACAGGGACAAAGGAACAAAGGAACGCAGGAAATTAGGGACACAGGGACACAGGAACACAGGGACACTGGAACACAGGAACACTGGAACACAGGGACACTGGAACACAGGGACACTGGAAAACAGGGACACAGGAATATAGGGAGAAACATTCTGTTGAATGTTTGTAAAATATTTTATATAAATTATTTTATATTTCATGGTAACAAAAGGAGAGCATATAGTTAAACTTAGATCTATTCAAAGATCAGTAAACAAGTACAGTTTGAGCTCTATGTGCTGTGTGTATGTAGTTATCTCAATGAGCCTGCAGAGGGCGCTGTTGGTCTGCGTCGAAGCTATCATCAGGACTCAGGGACGCAAACGTAAACGTCATCACGTTGCACTTCCTGTTTGGGACTTGTTGCGGGAAATCAAAGTTGTTTGACTTTTCTGAACGGTTTACGTGAACCTACAGAGATCGTGAGGAGGTTTTTCACACAGAGGAAGCTTTGTACTGCAGGTAAATGTCTAAGTTTGCTCTCTTAAGGCTGTGTCTGACTTAAATTGGCCGCTGCTAAAGCTAATATTGAAGCTAAGATGCTAGCTGACTCCTCATTTTTATCACCTGCCTTCTTTGAAGCTAACCATTAGCACACTCTTGTACATATTTGTCATGGAGGTCACTTTTCAAAGTTGCTCTAAGTTGTATTGTAGTTAGAGAAACTTCTATTTGTTCTTTTCAAACTATCACGAAGTTAAATTTGGGTTCAAATTAAGAGCCAAGCTGATGTCATGTCTGCTGTTAGCAAACTCTCAGCAATTAAGATATGTAGGATCACTTCTGGTGCTGCTTTCAAAGGCTTGCATTCTTCCCTATTCATACAGATGTGTTTGCATTTGTAAGATAAATTGTACAGCATAGTAACAGGGCTCATTGGGTCACAGTTTGAGCAATAATCCACTAAAGGTGACATCATGCATGTGTTTATTCATAGTAAATACTAATTTAGCTAACCCTCTGCCTCCCTTCAGGTGTCACTGAACCTGAGACCTCCTCTTCATCAGTCCTCATGGAGTCAGAGAGGGCTGAATCCCCTCCGTCTGGCTCAGGGCCGACTGAAGTCTTCAACTCCATCAGGGAACGCACCATCGCAGAGAACAGCATGGTGGTCCTGCTGCAGGGTCTGCAGGGAGAGGTGACCACGGTGGACCTGAGGAATGAGAGCTCGGCAAAGGGCCGTGTGGTCAGCGTGGACGCCTTCATGAACGTCCGTCTGAAGGATGTGGTGTACCGGGATGGACGGGGTCAAGTCACACAGCTGCAGGACCTGTTTATCACCGGCAGGAACATTCGCTACGTTCACATCCCAGACCACATAGACATAATGAAGACCATCGAGAGCCAGCTGGCCAAGATACACAGAGTCCGCAACTTTGCCAGTCAAGGAGGAGGCAGAAAAGAGTTCAAGAAGAAAACAAACTAACTTTTTACTTTTATAGAAGAACATAAAACTCTGCTGGGTTCTGCTGAAGCAAGGTTGAGTTCATTACAAACTTTCATGGGTGCACAAACTCGGGACATTTCTTAAGCTCTTTAAAAAACCTTCACATTAAAAAAGGGAAAATCACCCGGTCATTGTAACAAAAATCTTTGGCCATAACCAACCTGTGAAGGGTCTGTAGATGTCTGAAGAGCTGAATTTATGAGTTCATTCGTCCTTGCTGCTTATCAACCAACAATAAGTTGGTACCAACATGTATGGGCTTTGTAGAGAACCTGTGGGTGAGTTAATTAGTTCAACACTGTGTGTTTGTGTTTGAGTAACTGCGTTTTAAGTTTGACATTGATTTCAGGTTGTTATATTCAGTTTCTGTTTGAGTAATGTTTGGAAATGCAGACATGAATTCAGATTAAAGATGAATAAAATTGACTGTGAATCCAAGAATCTCTTTTCTCCCCTTAGACTGTAAATTAGAAGTAATCAAAGCAGCTGTGGTGTGAGCTTTTTGAGCCATAGCAGTCTTGGGTTGTTTTCCAAACCGCCTGACTGTTCTGTTGGATCTATTGCTGGGTCAGGCGTCGCAGGATTTTCTGTTTCGGAAAGCGGAAGTAAACGACGTACAAGCTGATAACAAAACTGCATCACTTAAGTAAGAAGTGGTTCATATGGAATTAAATAATTTTCACAGACATGAACAGATGCCTCTGTAATAATTACTGGAAGTGACAAGGTTCACCTTCGGTTATTTCACATTACTTCACTGCATATGTAACAGACCATTAAACGTCTGGTAAAACTCCAGTACAGTAGGTGCCGGTAATGCACCTAAAAAACAGGTAGCGCTGTGCATTGTGGGAAACAGTACACAAGGGCTGTTTTCAAAACGGCCTGCTACATACTACCTACTGTAGTATGACTGTTCTGTTCGATCTATGTTGCAGTATGCTGGGTCAGACGTCACTGGATTTCCGGTTTCGGAAAGAGGAAGTAAACAACGACCAAACTGCTTCTTTAGCATCACTTATGATTTAAAAAGTTAAGACATGGTTTATATGGAATTTAATCATTTTCATAACACCTTAAAACTGAGTTTCCACCGTCGTAAAAAGAAGAGGAAAGAAAAAGCAGAAAGAGCGCTGTGCATTATGGGAAACAGTACGCGAGGCAGACTGGTCTGATGCATACAGAGGAGTTTTCCCAAATCAGTATGACATCCAGGTAGTTTTGGCATACTGCAGATTTTCCTCTTGTTCATATACTACATACTCAATTTTGATCAAATGAGAATGTACTGCTAGTAGTGATGGTGAGATGAAGCCTCATGAGGCATCGAACCACTTGAGCCAATTGGTTCGAGAAAGGGTTTATCTCTCGAAGCTTCATGTGCACACAAAACCACCTACTGGCCAGGTTTATCATCACAGGCAGCTGGATCTTAACCACATAATGTGTGATGCATTGAATTTTTGTCTGTTATGGGCATGACTATGAATTACAAAAAATGTATGACCATTAAAACCATTTCTGTACATAAATTATCATATATGTGTATGATAAAATATTTTTGAATGTATTCTGTGTGTGTACATTTTCCCAAAATGGTAGTATCATATGATATGGCAGGTTGTGTAATTATATTTTTCTGTCACTTTAGGAAAATTGAATTGGCTTAAGCAGGCAGAGGACAGTGAAAGTGATTGTGGAACTCGGAAGAGGGCACTGAAAATTGATGTCTTTTTTTTACTCTAGATGGGAATAAAATGTAAGAAGAAGACCTAAAATTAGAAATAGGGCTATAAACTTCTGAGAAACATGTTTGTTGAGAGACAAAATCAAGAGAGAGTCAGCCTGTTTTCTTAGCTGGTTCAATACAGATTTCTTTGGGAAGTAGTCGCCCCCTGCTGGCCAAAAGACAGAATGCAGGTTTGAGGCATTTTAGCATCAGCTTCACTTTTGAAACGAAGAGGCAACATCCACCTTTTATACAGCCTCTGCTTCAATCCCATCCCTGCTGTTGATATTAAAGTTAATCACAGAATGAAGGGAACGTAAGCCAGTTAACAGTGTGTGCAGGTGTGGCCGAGAGTGTCAGCAGAGTTATCCCATCATGCAACACAAAACTGTCTGTCCATCTTTGAAACCAGCCTCAGAGTTAATAACTGCCCATACGCAGGAAAACATTACTCATGGTCAGTGCCAGTCTGCTGGAGGGAAGGAAAAACAAGCCGGCATGTTTCCACAGCCTCCGCCTCGCAAACATCTCTGCTGCATGCATCAGTGAGCTGTCACCCTCTGACAACCAGCCGGGCAGGATGGGACTCTGATGCAGCCAATGAAAACGAGCAGAGCGCGTGAAAGGAAGAGAGTGTTTCGCTTGGAAACTGCCGATACACAAATAGGATTGGGAATTTGAGGAATTTGCAGAGGGGTATGTTATTCCTACAGAGTGTCAGGAAGAGGACAGGCCTGACACAACACAGGCAGAGGCAGATAAACCCAGTACCACAGAGCCATAGCATCATTTAGACTGCAGAGTGAATTAAATTAAGAGCAACAAGCACACAGGAATGTCCCTCAGCGGTCAGATCATTGTTTTGGTAGTGGCCTCGGTGTGTTTTTAGGGATATATTTTTCTCTTGACTGCTTTAAAAGCGACCTGGAGAATGGCAGTAGCCACATAATGACTGCTTACTGTGCTGCTAAAAACATGACCAAGCGCCACATCAACACTCACTTGACTCAGAATAGCACTTTACAGAGACAAAACCGCATAAACAGTTCTTCAACAATGCATCACACAGCCTGTCCACCAGCGCTCCAAGAAGTACTCCCAGTAAAGTTAAAGTACTCTGAGTTTCCTTTCTTATTTGGCTAAAAGTACGGGAGTGTCATGAGCAAAATGTCATTAGAAAAGGTGATGCATTTACATATTCTATGGGTATTTGAATAACTGATTTCTTAGTCCTAGTCGTGGCCAGGCTGCTCCTCAGGTCCGGAGAACAGGGGTCAAGAAAGAAAAATTAAAAAACGCACTTTCTAATCTATTAAAACCAATTTGTTTCCATACTTTTTTACGAAAGAGGATTGGGGCCACTGAAAAAAAATTAATTAAGGTCCAACATATTTTTTTATGTTTTTGTTCTGAGAAGAAAAGTCAGAATTCTGACTTTAATCCACTGAAAAAATAAATAAAAATAAGGTCCAATATATTTTGTTATTAGTCTGAGAAAAAAGTCAGAATTCTGACTTTAATCTCAGAATTCTGACTTCATTTTCAGATCTATAACTTTAATATTGGATATATTGGATTTTATTTTTATTTTTTTCAGTGGCCTTAATCCTCATCCTTCCTTTTTGGCTTCCTAAGGGAGCATCTATTTTTAAATCATTGCACGTTGAAGATGTAAAAGATCTCCTTCCACATTCACCCTCCTCATGTCTCAACGAATGTTTCTTTTATTCATGATTCTTCAGGGCCAAAGAAAGGAAATCCTCAACATAAGGATTACAGTAAAGGTTTTCTAAATTAAAATGAAAATTGAGTGTCATAACTTTGGATATTAGCCCATAGTACATAAACGGCTCTTAACACCACCCTCTATCAGTCACTCAGCTGATTACATAAACTGCTTCAGTGTGCCAACTCTTCGCAACCCACCTCCCCAGCACCTCCTTTCATGCCGTCTGATTTAACCAGTGTCACTGATGCCCGCCCTGTTCTATTCTGCTGCTGCTCTCCCTGCATTTTCATGTTTGAGGTGTGCTCTCCCAACCTCAGGCTTTGGGATTCCACATAAGCACATGGAGCCATACTGTCAAATATAACTTATTTTTATTTCTTTTTATTTAACCTTTATATAACCAGATGAGACCCATTGAGATCAAGACCTCATTTGCAAGGGCGACCTGCCCAAGACGTCAGCAGCACACGTCAAAATAAATAGCACAATTTAACAGCATGGAGCATATATACAGACAGTATGTAGAAACAATCAATAATTTAAAAGTGCAACTAATTTGCAAATAAAGTGCAATTTGTGATCACATAAACAGCATTTAAAAACACAGGCACTGTTCTGGGGTCTTACTGTATGCAAATGATTAATTCTCTTTGATGAGAGTAGTCCTGACCATAGAGGTCCTCACTGATTCAGTATTAAAGATCTATTCATATAATTTGTAATAAGTTATCCACTATATCAGCAATTTTTTTTTGAAGAATTAGACACTTTATTTGTAATATTTAAATGCATTTTGCTGATACTACTTGTCTTTTATGTTTTCTATGTTTTTGAATAAAATACAATTAATTTGTTTTCTTTAATCAAGTCTTGATTTTATATTTGTCACCTATTTATTTGTGGCAACGATATAAAACTGTTGAGCACTTTTTTTGTCAGGATATAATCACTTTCAAGAAATGACTTGTACTTTTTCGCGCAGTAAGAACAGGGCATTGAATTATTTTAGTAGAATATATCTAATATTGTGATTTATTTTTCTTTAATTCCTTTTATTTATTTATTTTAAAGTTATATTTTTGGGCATTTTTGCCTTTATGGATAGGACAGTTGAAGAGATACAGGAAACATGGGGAGTAAAGAGAGGGGGAGGACATGCAGTAAATGTTTGAGGTTGGAATCGAGCCTGCAACCTCTGCAATGAGGGCTATAGCCTCAGTATTTGGGGTGCTTAGACCACTAGGCCACCAGCGCCCCTCTTTAATCCCTTGTATTTGAACTGGTGAAAGTCTATACAATAAGAGAGGGCAGCATTTAATCTTTTTTTATTAATCAATAAAAACAAATTTTGGGTGTCATTTATGTAAAGAAGATGTTCTTGATTACTTTCCACTAAACAACAGCACCTGCTGCTCTTCTGTTCACCTAATAAACCCTGTACTCTCTTTTTTTCCCCTCCCTCAACGCTCAGATTAAAACACAAAGAGCTCAATTAATCCACGAGCCCAGGGAGCAGCCCTGCAGCAATGTGCCCGAGCTATTTCCTGTTCCACCCTCTTGGCTTAACAGTGAACAGACCTCACTGTGGTGCGTTTGTGGCCGGCAGAGAGATCACCTCCCTCTGGTCAGCACTGAAGCTCAAATCTGCACACAGCAGCTTTATTCCTTTACAGTTCTGACTCTGGTGTTTTATTGAAGGGCTTTTATTTTGTAGTCAGTTGCCAGTGAGTGTCTCTTATCTCTGAGTAACAGGAAACACCTCCTCCTTAACAGAGTCTGGACTGTTTTTTAGGCTGGTCCTCCTCCTCCTGAGGATGACAGGGAGTGGATCATAGTGGAAGCTGCTCCTTCTCCGTCTGTAGACCAGTAGCTACATCCGCTCCTCTGTCACAAAAACCACCACTTCGTTTGTAACCAACAACCTCTCTGCTTCTCAGATAGAACAATGGGATCTTATTCAGTTTTTGGCTGACACACCAGGTCCAAATTTGGATCTAACTTTTTGCTTCTGAGAGGAATCACTGTGAAGCTCTTATCCTGGACTAAGGTGAGTGATGGGCTGACTTTAAGATTATATTGTGTTTGATTATGTCTCTTATTCTTCCAAACATATTTAATTCTTATGTTAATCAGGCACTTTTTGAACTATAGAGGTGGTTTCTGCCTGTTTTCTGAAAATGTAAATGTTTCATATTCCACAAGGATCTTACTTAGTACACTGCAGTTGCTGTCAGGCAATAAAGAAGTCAACAAAGTAGTTTATTAGTAGCCCTACACCATGTTTTTACAACACCACAAACCATAAAACTCTTAAAAGGTGCATGTTGCTGCGGTGTGCCCAAAATCAACAACACTTTTGACTGAAATTCAAAGAGAGTCCAGTTTGATTCATGTTTTTTATGATTTTCTGTGCAGTCTTCTTATGTGCTGGATGAAAGTACTTCAGACAGCAGCTCTTCCTCTGAGAGACTGTAAACATAAAGTGGAAGCAGATCAGCCTACTGTAAAATAACAAGTGTTATTTTTCAATGGTTTCAGGTTTCATCTCTTGACTTAAATGGGATTATCTAAGCAGGAAATGTGGGAGGGTTGACCGGGAGTGCATTTTATGGGGTTACATAAACAGCTACAGCTGCCGGGCTTTGCATGTGTTCAGTTAAAGTAGACAAGTTATTGGACTTGTCTGGAAATGTTAGGTGTTAAATCTGTCTGCCCTGAGACTGCGGCTGCATAAAACGGACATTTGTCTCCCTTTGGTATTGCTGCTTTGCTTCTGGCTCAGACAAACTCCACCACAAACCGTCTGTCATAAAGTCATGTGGGGCTCTGCATAAAAGAATACACAGAGTCTAATTCTGCAAAACAGAACAATTGAGTGAGTGTACTTGGGAGGTGACATCATTTTAAAAACTTTATGGTGCTCACAGTACTAATAGTTGACAGCTTCACCACAAAAAAGTCTCCTTCTTAATTCATCTGTCTATAATCAAGTCTTCAGACTCTTATTTTCCTAAAAACAGGGAAAAAACAACGACTTCAATGTGTTTTGTATAATTTCAATCTTTTACGGATGTGAGTGCCAAGACATTGAAACAAATCAGAGAGCTGCAAAGGAAGATTAGAAAACTTGCTCTTAGTTTAGCAGCCAATTATCTTGGCTTGGCACTTAAAGTGAAAACATAAGAACAGCTTGCTGGGCTCCTTTCAAAGCTAACAGACCCAACCAGCTACTCTCAAATCACACTGATTAATTTCTCTTTAGCTTGATCTGTACAAGTGCATTTAACAGTTTAATGTCAATGTCCCAGATCCTGTCTTGCTAGACTAGTGTAAAGTAAAAATTAAGCATATATAGTTGGGCTTAAAACAGCTAAATATTGTTTTTACAATTGAACAAATGGCGTACAACCATTACAAAGTGAGATTTTAAGGTGCTGGAAGGCTCTTTTAACCTCTAGCCAGCACAAGGCTAGCTGCTCCCCCATTCTCTGTTCATTCACTCTAAAGACTCAAGCTGTGGATGATGGAAAAGCTGGTATATTGAGTTGTACTTTATTTCTTGTCAGACAGCTGTTTTAGTAACAGACTACTCAATTTTTAAACATACACACTTTTTATCCAGAGAGAGCTACATGTGGCAATCATAGACTGTATAAAATATGGACGTAGTATCCGTGACGTCACCCATCTGTTCCTGAAGCGCTGTTTTGAGGCCAATCGTCAGTGGCAGCCATATTGCTGCTGTTGAGCGATTGTGACGTAAAGAGGTGGGCTTTGAGCCTCCTCGCCAACAGCTACAGTGTTCCCACCTGTCGATCAAGTCAGCTGTGCCTCTCATTGGAAGACTCATAACTCAATATCTTCGAAATTGCCGCATTAGAAAAAAATTCACCCCTACAGTGTGTGCCGATTGAGAAATGAGCTATCCAGACTACACTCGTCTTTTGTACCAGACTGTAAACATGTTTATTTCTGCTGTAAAGATCGGCTTTTTTGAATTGGTGTGTATGTGGTTTCCAGTACTTCTGGAGCCAGCCTCAAGCGGATCCTCGATGAACTGCAGTTTTCAGCACTTCAAGTTCAGCTTTACTGTATGGCACAGTTATTTCAACATTATTTCTTTTTGTAGCATTCTTTGCGTACTTGTTCGCAACTTCTTCTCCTTTAATTCCTGTATGAGCAGGCACAGAATATAATCATTTTAAAGGAACTACTTATCTATGAATAAACTAGATCTTCTTGAGTTAGCAACATGCAACATTTGGCTACGCTACCTTGTTACAAAGACTGGGAACAACGCTAGCTTGACTATTTTCTGAATGTTAAATTTAGTATTTGTGAAATGGTAAGTGTATGTTATATCCTAATTGAACAAAAGATAACATGTTGATGAGTGAGCGTTAGGTTGCTTGGTCAGATATGGTTGTCTTTGCACTAAGAAAGACTCACTCTACCCTTCATACAAGCTGTAAAATAATCTAAGCCAGGCATGTCCAACGTACGGCCCGGGGGCCAATCGCGGCCCAAGGTCCATTTATTTATAGCCCCAAGCGTCCATCTTGAATTGTGTTATTTATAGCACAGAAATTAATCACCTTCTGAATCATCCTTACATTTGCAGTTTCTTTCAAGCGCACAAACAAAACTAAAGTCAATCCAGAAACGTCTCAAAAAGCTTCATATGGACTACCTGTGTAAAGCCAAAGCACTGGGAATTCTGCAAGACGGCAATAAAGAAGAAACACAAGAACTCTTAAAGCTGACAGGTTTTCAAATTAATGTTTTTATCATGACGTGAAAATGTTCTTGATGAACACTAAAAGTTCAGAAGACACAAAAGAGGACACAAGACAAGATCAAAATTAGGAAATCGTACAGAAAAGGCAAAATTTGATGCATAAAAATTGTTCAGAACTCAGGAAAATACTTATTTTGTTCTTCAAATGTTGTCTGCTGGTCAGACAAGTCTTAAAAACAACATGAAAAAAAAGTGTGATGATGTCCAGATCGTGATCCTGCCATAGGAAAATAATGAAACAATATTTTTTCCCACATGTCCCAACCCAAATGAAAAACATTTTCCTCCAGAAGAAGATAAAGTTTGCTAATGTTTACGTGGCTTGTGGAAAACTGAGGACTTCCTAGTTACTGATTTATTGAGAAAAAGTTTAAAATATTTTTTATTAAAGAGAGATTTCATATATAACTTTTATAATTCCTAAGTCTCAGTAGGAGCCACTGGCCCTGAGGTGTTCTTACAACATCAAATGTGGCCCTCTCTTTGAAAAAAGTTTGGACACCCCTGGTCTAAGCTAACTGGCTACAACTTCATATTTAGCACAGAGACATTAAGGTGGTATCAATGTTCCAATCTAACTCTCAACAAGTGTGCATAAATACCCCAAAATGTCTCAAAAGACTCAAATTACAGAGACTGTGTATTGATAAGAAGTCTGATAAGTAGGTATGTGGAGCGACTGGGTGTAAAGATCAGTCTGTAATTAAAACAAACACTGTTTTCTTTACACCAACTGAACCAAATCTAAATTGCTCACTTATGTTGTTAAGGTCTGGGGGCTGCAAATTGAGGGTGCAGATGGTGCCGCGCTTTTTCTGTCTCTGACTTTTAAATGTTAAACAGAAGGCATCGCTGGGTTAGATCCATCGGTTCCCATGAGTCAGTGGACCCTGAGTCAGCCTCGACCGGAATAATTGCCCCCCCAAAAAAACAAAAATTAAAGCCTTTGAGAGTGCTTAGGGTCTGCCAAGAGTCACCAGGATAAAGATCAGGGTGGGAGAAAGACTCAAGCCCCCGATGGCAGCAAATAGAACAGGGCATGATTTGGTTCTCCCTGGAGAGAAAGCACCAGAAAGAAAAACACTCAGCTCCCACGCACATTGTTGTTGTAATGACAGGGAATGTGAGGGGGTGGAGATATCAGTCATCATGTTTACATCAAGCTTTACTGTAACCGTGGGACCATCTGTGACCGAGACTCATTCTAAATCCCCAAATTTAGCCTCATGTAACCCACAGAATGTGAAAACATCCCCTTAAAGGACCAGTTCACCCAAATTGTGAAAAATTTACAGTTTTAGGGACCATTTCTTTTAGCTGAAAAATGTTCCTGTAAATGAGTCCAGAGTAACACGGGGCATTGTTTCTAAAAAAAAAATGGCTAGTTGCATGGCAGGGTGGTCAGTACACCATTTTGGTCTGGAATCACAATAACCCTTGGACAGGTTATCATAAAACTAAGACCAGACATGCATCTTTGTCAGAAGAGAGTCAATTATGATGGGAAGTTTCTAACCATCTGGGGCGCCTTCAGCAGGTTAAAATTCACAGTAATCAGATAAATGTCTCCTCATCTCCCTGATGGCTTGGCACACATTTTTGCTTTGACAGTCATGGTTTCAGGAAGTTTAACGCTAATTACTCTGGGAATCCCCACACAAGACAACAATGAGAATAGAGTTTGTACTTTTGGGGTAAGTAAGTAAGTAAGTAAATTTTATTTAGTATAGCACCTTTCACAGAATAAAATCACAAAGCGCTTCACAGGAAAATATCCAACACATTAAAAGAAACAGACCATAGCATAAATAGATATTAGTCTGAACACAGTGAGTCGAAGGCCTGTTTTAATAAATGTGTCTTCACAAGTTTTTTAAAGGCGACAACAGATATAGCTGAACGGGGTGAAAGGTTCCTGTAACTACTGGATGGATTGCTGAACAAACTCAGAACAATCATTTACCTATGTCACCTACCAGAAAAGCTGCAATGTACTGCAGGTATTTGGCCTTCATTTCAGTTTGAATTTCAATTTTGCCAAAAACCTGGAAAAAACATACTCATTAACTATTGGCACGCTAACATGCTAAGCAGAGACTCTGAAACAAGCAGCAACCTCCGGTCTAAAAATATGAGTCCAAAGCAGAAGTGTTAAAAACTGCAGTTCAATCAGGAGAGACACAATTTGAATATTAAAGGTTATTTGTTACAACTGAATGAATGATGAAACTTGACAGAAATCTTTGGCGTAAGGACTCTATGGGGATAATGTTGTGAGTGTAGGATGCGTGAATTTGGCAGCTGATGAAATCCCCCTAGAGTCCAGACACTGGTGGTGGTGGTGGTTGATGATCCTAGGAATTGAAGACTTGCAGAGACCAGGTGGAGATGGGGAGGTGGAGGGGTGCGCACCATCAATGCAAGAAGGAACTAGCAGGAGAGAGAAACATTTAACAAGACAGCAGAAAGTTGATAGGCTGACGATAAGGGCGTGCCACTGAGCTATTGGATGACGTTGCTGCTGATTAGCCAATGACAGCTCTGGAGTATGCAGCTGGAAGCGGGTGAGCTATTGAACGAGGGAGAGGAGAGTTAAACAACTGCTGTGATTGCTTTATAGTCTTCCTGTCTGAACTTTTGCTAGAGCTGCAGTTCATCGAGGATCCGCTTGAGGCTGGCTCTGGAAGTACAGGAAACCACATACACACCAATTCAAAAAAGACGATCTTTACAGCAGAAATAAACATGTTTACAGCCTGGTTCAAAAGACGAGGGTAGTCTGGATAGCTCATTTCTAGATCGGCACACACTGTACGGGGGGTGAATTTTTTTCTAATGCTGCAATTTTGAAGATATTAAGATTACAAATCTTCCAATGAGAGGCACAGCGGACTTGAATGACAGGCGGGAACACTGTAGCTGTTAGCTAGGAGGCTCAAAGCCTGACTCTTTACCTCACAATCGCTCAACAGCAGCAATATGGCTGCCACCGCCGATTGGCCTCAAAACAGCGCTTCAGAAACAGATGGGTGACGTCACGGATACTACGTCCATATTTTATACAGCCTATGCTCTGAACATGGTATTCATCACACCTGCCAAACATGAGCATGTTAGCAATGTCTTTTGACAGATTTACAAGCATCCTGCAGTTATTCAACACAGTTACCTGTTTCTACTAACAGGCCATCTTACTTTAATTTGTGCTTTATCTAATGTCACTGCCAGCTGAACTCATCAAACATCTAAATATTTTCTTTTTCAAAGACTTGAGTGTTATTCTTTAGTTTCCAAGGGTGTTCCAGCAACTGTTGCACTCGTCCACAGTTGGTGTAATTTTTTGCAGCTGTGAGAGATCCTCTGTTTCTTCAGAGGATTGTATTCTGGGACAGCAGTGTGTCAACAGCACGCACCCAGATCCAGCATTTTGAGTCAGATTTCACACTCTAACTTCTGAGTACATAAACTTTTATGAAGTTTTCTTTGAGATTATCATCTAAAAACATATAACCTAATAAAAAGAATACATGTTTTTATTAAAAGTCTTTAAAGCTGCACTTCCTACCCGGAGGAAATGTGGAGTCAAAGTCTAAGCAAACATGTGACTGTCACTTTTTCTGTGGGAAAGAAAACCCCATATGTTGGACACCGGAAAAGAGCCTCCTCAGGCTCAGATGTCGTAAATATAAACATCCCTATCAGACACACAGGGCCCCTTATTGCAGTCCTGACCACAAGCCAGAGTGCTAAACACTTGCAAGGAACACAATGTCCACGTCTCCTGACCTCTGACACCAGTTTAGATCATAGTAATGATAGGAGGGTGGGGACACTTTTGTCAGGATTTCAGCATCTGTTGGATGAGCTCAGACTTCCCCTGTGGATTTATAAGTTGAACAACATCAAATGTATTGTATTAGTTTGAAACTTTAACCCATGCTTGTGTTTCTGTGTGTGACAGGATTTGTCATTGGTGGATGGTCTGGGCGGTCCAGGAGGTCAGCGTGTAAAAGACGGCACTGGAGATGGTTGATATTTGAAACCACAGTAAACCAGGATGGAGCCAATTAAGAGAGACATGGAGCTGCTCAGTAACAGCATGGCGACATATGCTCACATTAAAGGTATACATTTGCTTTGTTTACAACTGTGGTGCCATATGTGAGGCTAAGGACACTCAATGTGACTCTATGGGGTATATAGATGGGTACTAGAGTTGAACGCTTTTAAAGAATGTAACTGAAAATGTAAAAATCTGGTCTTTTAAAGCTTTTTGTGTACTGGATATGAATATGAAACCAACCTCCTTCCCTCTGCAGATCTCAACAGAAGACTTTTGTTTTGTGCTTTCACTGTCTAGTCTGAATCATTTCCAGGGACTTCAGTGTCCTGTTTTCTTTGGCTCTCTCTGCTGCTGTGCTCTCTCAGAGTATCTGCTCACATAGTTGAGTTTCTGCTGCTCAAAAAGTAGGCAGGAGAAAAAAAAACTTTAATTTTGTTTCTGGTCAGGAAAACACGCCCAGGAATACTTTAGTTTCTATAGTGGTAGAAGTATTTAGATCCTCTACTTAAGGGAAGTACCAAAAAAAGCAAAATCCTACATATAATCATAAAAACCTGCATGAAATACACAAAGTCAAAGTTCTACTTCTTGTGAAAATGGAGGGAATGTTGATTATTAAAGTGAAATACCAATGCAACAATAAAATGCATAATTTAACTGATGAGGCTTTTGGAGAAGGCGCTAGTATACTTAAGATTGTATATCTTTGTCCAGAGTGGCCTAACTTTGGGGTCAAGCCTCCCTTAACCCTCCTGTTTTGTTGCGGGTCAAATTGACCCTTTTTAAAGTCTATTTTAGGCAGTATATGTCTTCCAAACCAGCTAAATACAGCATAAAAATCTGGGCAGCATGTGACAGAAGAGGTGTCGTGTTAATTTATCAACAACACTTCATAAAAAATAAATATATATACATTTATAATAAAATAAACAAAAATATATGTCATGTAAAACTATTGTATTTATATTTAGGGCTTTCCAATGTGCATTAAAAAGTTTTAACATTAATTTAATGAAACAAGTTAGTTATCCTCATTGAAGCATGATCTGTGAGAATTAAAGAACACCAATGGATTTAATCTTGATTAAATGGTTAATAATGGAGCTAAAAATTAGATTTAAAGAAAATATGTATTGGGATTTTTTGGGGGTTATGACACTTATGGATAATTGAATATGCCCCGGGTCAAATGGGGGGGGCAGTAGCTCAGTGGGGGCGGCAGTAGCTCAGTCCATAGGGACTTGACTTGGGAACCGAAGGATCCCAGTATGGATGAAGTTTGGCAAGTGGACTGGTGGCTGGAGAGGTGCTGGTTCACTCGCCTGGGCACTGCCGAGGTGTCCTTGAGCAAGGCGCCAAACCCCCAACTGCTTGGGGCAGCATCCTCACTCTGACATCTCTCCCTAAGTGCATGTCCACTGCATGTGTGTGTGCATTGTATGTATATACCAAAAACTGTGCGTGTAGCATGACTGAAAAATAACATGAGTGAAAAAATTGAATTTCCCCCTGGGGATTAATAAAGTACATTCTTCTTCTTCTAAATTGACCCAGGAACATTATTGCTCTTCCAGAGAAACCAACATTACAGGAGGGTTAAGGTCACGTGATAAATCTGGGAGCTCATGAGAGGATTAATGTGACAAAGAGAAGAAGAAAAACAAACCGGACAAGGTTTTTTTTGGAGGGGAAATGATTCACTGAAGGGACGGAGAACAACTAAAGATCTGAAACGTAACAAATGGTCCCAACACAATGTTTGTAAAGCCAAAAAGGCTGGAAACCCCAGATTAAATCTTGGGCAAGTTGTTTGAAAAGTTGATTGTTTGTTTATTTTTGTTAGATGTCAATCTCAAAAATAAGAAATAAGCACTCAAGTTGATGTAGCTGAGTTGAAGGTACATTACTTCCCTCTGAAATACAACACATTTGTGCTAATAATGCAAATGAAATGCACATTTTAAGTGAAGTCGAAGGTACTAAAAATGGGTTCATTAGGTCAGTGCAGAGTACGTAGATGAACGACAATACAAAAATACAAATATGCCCGAGTTAGCAACAATTCTTATTTGCATCAGTAGTCCCCAGGAAACTCTTAAAGATACAATACAGGTGCATTTCGACCAAGAGTTCCAGGGTCTTTTAGCCCCCAGAACTACTTTACCCAGAACTAAAAGGTTCCTGTGCCCCCATTGTTGTCTGCGTTTCAACCGTGGGCTGAAGTCCCAGGTAGATTGTGCAAATGAGGCCAGTGGCGTATGGAGAAAAAAAATCATATTAAATATTTTGAAATCTTAATAAAAAAACTCAACTAGTATGCATTCCCAGGAACTCCCTCTGTGTTCCAACAACTGTGTAAACTCCACAAACACTATTACGTTCAACCGAAAGTCCCAGGACCTTTGAAAAGTACTAGCCCCAAAGCAGGGGCTTTTCAGAAGGGAGATTATCTACCCCTGAACTAAACTTAGACCCTGGTTCCACCGGTTGAAATGCACGTAGTTCAGGGGTAAAGTCCCTAGTTCCGGGGTAAAGTTCCTGCAGTGGAAAAACGCCTTACTTGAGTTAATTCCCTTGGTTACTTTTACTTCTGTTAACTTTCTACTGTTGTTATATATTGGTGTTTTTCTGCCTGCACAGCCAATCCAGAGAGCTTCGCCCTCTACTTCATGATGGGCGTCTGTTTCGGCCTCCTCATGGCGCTCTGCCTCCTCGTGGCCGGCATCGCCTGCAGAACTCGTCGCCCCCGCAGGCCTCCACCTTCCCCCGAGAGAAGACAACTGAAGGAGTCAAGCGAGGAGGAGGAGGAGGATGATGAAGATGAGGAGGAGAGCATTGCGGAGGAAGATGGGGAGGAGGCTGAGATTTCCAAAGTGACAGTGGGGCCCCTGAGCGATCGCAGCAGCCAGTCAAACGGGACTCTGAGGAGCGTGAACGTGTTTGCGTCAGCAGAGGAGCTGGAGAAGGCTCGACGTTTGGAGGAGAGGGAGCGGATCGTCAGGGAGATCTGGAGGAATGGACAGCCGGACATCCTGGTCACAGGGACAGGGACTATTGGACGAGTTCATTACCACTAACAGACACTTTGAATGTGATCAATGAAGTACAGCTCACAGACTGCAGAGGGCAGAACGCACAGTGACCAAACTTTGACCAAACTCTGAATGATGGTCTAAAGTGATTTGACTGTAGAATAACAGACTTTAACAACAGGGTGGTGAGTTTGAAATGTGAAGAAATGAAAGTTGATATTTTTCCTATGAAAACACAAAATAAAACTTAAATCCAGCAAAAATAATAATAACTTTTGGAGACTCCCAGAGAAGAAAAGGCAATAAGATAAAGTATTCTGATAAATAAATACCTTACAGACAAAAGAAGTTCCCATCTTTAAAGATTATTAAATTTTAATGTGACATGTTGAATAGATAGCAGCTGAAAGTCCAACAAAAATAACTCCCACTGTGAATTAGCTTGGAGTTTCTAAAATGAATTTTCTTAAGCTACATTGTGCCTGTATTTGTTCGTGGTTATTTATTTCACTTTGTCCTTTATAAATGAGTAAAACACTTACAGCCCAGTTGTGTTTGGTTTGATACTTTGTGATGTAAAACAGATTTTTGTACGCAACTAATTCAGATCCATCTGTAGGCCTTTGTAACTGTACCTTTGCAATGCTATTAAATAAAAGTCTAACCACTTTTTTTAACTACAGAAGGAAACATACTGATCACAGGAGCTTCTGTGTCAAAAGTAAGCTTTGTTTTCTGTGTTGCTGATAATTGAGAGAGGACAACAACGCCATCTTGTAGTTTAGCATGTACTGGAGCAAAGTTTGCTAAATTAGCTAAGCACAAAATGCAGAAACTGCTAGCCTAACAGTCCGAAGGTTATTTTAACAACCTGCACTGCAAAACCTCAAAATCTTCCCCAATGAAATTGTCTAACTTTTAGTCAAAATGTCTTCTCCCACTTGATTTGAGATAAATTTACTTAGCAAGCAATATTTGAGCAAGATAGAGTAACTTATTTTGAGTTGTATTTTAGAAGAATCAAGGTTTATTTTACATTTCATACATTTTTCAAGCTGAGATCTTACTTGTACAAGATGGATAATCTTGATTTAAGACAAACCCTTTATGTGATTTAAGTAAATGCATTTTATTGGAGAATCTATCAGAAAACAGCTCCATTGATAAAAGAAAGAAAGAAAGAAAAGTTGTTGTTTTTAAGAGTGGGTTACAGTTTTCAGGCACTGTTTCTTCTAAATCAGATAAAAATATACATCCTCCACATCTCCAAATGCTCAAATTAAACTTTGTTATCTTATTTCAAGTGCAAGATGGTCTTAAACCTAGAGAAGTGCCACTATAATACAACTCAAATTAAGGTGAATATATCTCAAATGAAGTTAACATGAAATGTACTAGTGCAGAAATCTTTTTTTGAGTGAAAAAATAGTAATTGTTAGCATTCCTGTCTGTTTCTGAGACACTAAGCTTTAAAATAAGATCAGATAAGATACTCATTTATTCGTCTCACAACGGGGAAATTCATGGGTACATTTACACGAATTGTGTGCCCAACAAGTTATTCTGAGAGCTCAGGGTTTGCAGCCAATAAAACAGAAGCTGAATTCTCCCCCATGACCGACATCATGTTAAAGCCCTATCTTTCTACATTACATTTGAGTAACGGCAAGCTAATAAGCTAGCCTTGATTACCAATAGCAATGTGTCTGTGTCAGCGCAGACCCCAGGAGTGATTAAACACAAGACTATCTTATAAGGAATGTAAATAACCTGTTTTGAAAGAGCAGCCAATGCGGAAGTGCCTTAAACTTGCATTCTTTGTAATGACCAGCAGGGGGCGACTCCACTGATTGCAAATTAGTTGTAGATAGTATAGAATTTTAATTCATTCTGCTAATTTTAAGATCACAGTTTTCTAAGTATTATGTCTTATTTTAAAAAATCTTACCAAGCCAAATTTCACTTGTTCTATTGGCAGTTTCTTTTTTTTGCTTATTTCAAGGTAAAAGTATCTTGAAATAAGGGGCATTTTTCCCCAGTGGCTATTGTCAATACCCCTACTCTTTTGCTCATTTTTCCTTTTAAACCACACACAAAATGTTATAAGCCACTTTAGTCAATCTTTAGTTTATCCAAAATATTGTGTAAACTAGGGGTGTCAAACTCATTTCAGTTCAGGGGCCACATACAGCCCAATTTGATCTCAAGTGGGCCAGACCAGTGAAATCAGAATGTAATAACCAATAGAGAAGGACAACTCAAAATGTTTCCCTTTTGTTTTAGTGCAAAAAAGTACAAGTACATTCTGAAAATGTCCACATTACATGAACCATCTTTTTTACAACAACAGCTGTTGTATTTTTCGCCATGATGAGTCTCATAGTGGGACCTATGGCGTACGTACATGTATGGTAAGCATGTGCACGATATGTGGCTCCTTTTTTCCAAAAAGGTGGATCCACCGCTCCTACTGTTTCAAGTTCACATATATAAACTAAAGTGTTGTTTGGATCTTGAAGTAATCTAAAAAGTAAATGAATTTCCACTGGATTATGCAAACTGAAAATATTCTCCCAGAGCGCTCCATCAGCACTATGATTGTATTCGACCCCCAGAGGACAAATCTGAAATAGTAGTTACTTTTATTGAAAGATTGTAGCTAATGTCTACTCTGTAATTGTTTCACTTTGGGAAGTCATACAGGGGCCAGATTGGAACCTCTTGTGGGCCTGTTTTGGCCCGCGGGCCGTATGTTTGACACCCCTGGTGTAAACTGTAGTTTGGGACGACAACCAGGCCATATGGAAAAATACAGTAAATTATAATTAAGTCTTTTTTAAAGTGAAAATGCTAGCTGAACTCTTCTGTAAATCAGTTTTTTATTTTTAGAAATGCAAATAAAATTGCCTTTTTAACACATTATGTCGGGCTTTGGAGAATTGTGTGGACTGGCCCTTTAGTTTAAAAAAAAAAAAGAAGTTCCCACAGTCTGTTTCATTGTGGGCTAATCTTGGCAGAGAAGGCTTCTTCTCACAGAAACCCTCCAGTCTGTCTCTCCGACCCCATCACTTCCTGTGTTTCCCCCAACCACAGTTCCTCTCAGCCTCAGCTCCCAACACTGCCGCTCTCTCAGATGAAGACTGGAGCTATGAAAGAGCCGTTAAACCTCAGCTGTACTGTACGTTTTACCCACGCAGAGCTTCCCTGAGTGGATCCAAGCGATGTCCCAGGAGACGGTTGATTTTCTGCTGGCTGGATTTTCCTGCTCCGTCCATGAAAAGGCTGATTATGTTACAAAGAGGAGAGCTTGTGTCCATTCAGAGAAAACAACTCAACACTGTCAGAATGAGACACTCATGACCTGATGGTGCAGACTCATTCAGTGAAAATGTGCTTATTCACTATTGTTTGTGGTGCTTATTAACACTTATTTATTTTCCATCTTAAATTTTTGACACAATTCTGTACCTGATGTATATAAAACACCAATTCTAAAGAGTGTAGATGTCTGAGAACAAGTTTGTTTGAAGGGATTTTTTTTCTTTTGCAAATATGTTGAAGTTGGACTGTAATCTGGACAACTAAAACATTGTCAAAGTGTCATAAAAGCAACTTTTCACTATTTTTGGCCCTTTTACAAACCAAACTTTCTATCGATAACAGAGCAAAATCAACAGATTAACCCATAATGAAAATATTAAATAGCTACAGCCGATAAAAAGTGAGGACACGGTCTACCCAAATCAATAAAATAAGGTTAAATTCTTCTCTACATCAAAAGTTCAGAAATAAAAGTAGTGATATTTATAATAATATAATAAGAACGCTGGTAATACTTAAGTACATTCTCTAAACCGTACTTCAACAATCTAACAGGGGGTTGTCTGAAACTTGTATTCAAGAAAAAGAGACCCTTTCTAAACTGTATAAAATGACTGTGCCACATTTGTTTTGACTGCCATGTACCTGTATTATCTCAGTGGGAGAGAGATCTGGGCGTTCCCCGCACAGCAGAGCAACGGAAAACAATTCTGAGACGTTCGAACTATTTGTCAAAATATGTAAGATACAAGTTAATCCAAATGAAGAATCTGTGGAGGTCATGTATCACCCCACATTAACTGAAGATGTCATGTTTCAGATCTGTGTTGGCATGGCTGCGGGATGACTGGAACACTAAAGCATTAACTTTGGCATTGCCCTGAGATCCATCCAGAGGTTCTGGACTGATGTCAAAGATATTTTGTGCAAAATATTTGGTATCTATACATTATTATGTCCAGAGATAGATGTTCCTCCATCTATCTCTGGGAAACAAGATAGATGGAGTAACCTCAAGAGTTACTACACTTGATAACGTTAGAATTTCTATCTGTGAAACTGACAATTTAAATGAATTGGAAGGTAAAAATTATTTAGGACTGATATCTATGGAGCAAGCAGCATCAGCACTTATAGATCTGGGCAGTGGCCACAGAGGCTCTTTGAATTGTATTTTATCAGTGTTAGATAAAGGGCCTTGATGGCTTTTTTAAAGATTTAAGTTGTCTATCACCCTAAATACAGTCCAGTAGTGAGACTCCTATTGATACTTGAATTTTAAACCCCTTATCAATTCTGAATGAAGGTGAATGTATATAATATACATCTATGCACTCAGCAATATGTACACTGCAAGTTATCACATTGTTTGTTTTTCTCTTTTAGTTTGTCAGTGTGTGTAAGACCTTCTCCAGTCAGAGTTGTGTTGCTGTATTATCATTTTGTGTCATAAAAAAAAGAAAAGAAAAAGAGACTGAGAAAGAAAATGTCAAAGCAGCACCTTAATATTTTTCTCTGGGTCATCTAAAATGAATTTCAGCTCAGAAAATGTATCCGCAGCTTGTTAGAATCGACTGATGAATCCAGGTGTTTTCCTAACGTTTATGAGCATTGTGTCATTTGCGGTTTGTTTCCAAGCACAAAGTTCCCACTTCAACACTTTTATACAGATTTTCTTTTAATAAGATCAGAAGAAAAGACTGATTTAGCAACAATTCAGGATTTTTTTACACAGGCTGCAGTAGGGGGCTTGTGAGACCCCCAAAAAACAATGAAGTAAATCACAAACCGTTCAACACAGTGTGGCTGTCTAACGTTTCTACAGTCTGTCTCAAAGTTCACTCACAGATTTACCCTGAACAAAAACAAAAAAAGAAACTATTGAAAATTAAAAGACAAGAAGTCAAAGCTCTGAGAACAGTAAAAAAGTTTCAGCTTCAGATTAAACGAACGGGAAAAAAAAAAAAGACGGTTCTGTTTAGTCCATGCAGTATGTACAGTCAGAAGTGGGACGAAGCAGCACAGTGAGAGGCACTAAACTAGATCTGCTAGTTTGTGTCAACTCTTAAAAATATTTACTTTTTCTTTAAATGTCAGAAATTTTAAAGGTTTTATTTCACTTTGTGTTTTCTCTGATAGTAGATCTGCTCAGTTGCATTAAAAAATATCCAGTTTAATATTCCCTCCTCCAGGTTTTAGGATTACAATTATGTATAACTCTATACACGTATCAGCTTCTTAAAATAGCTAGCCTGATTTATCTAACCAAAAGAAGCCGTTTACCTAAGATGAGGGGGGTGAAAATGTGAGAGCGCCAATTCTTTACAATTTTATGACGTTATTTTTTTTAAATGCACCCTAAATGAATGAGAATATACTGTAGCACACACACGTTGTCTTCACTTTTAAATGAGAAGTGCAGTCAGATAATATAAGTGACAACCAACCAACCGTTGAGGGATTCCACAGATACTTCCATGTTTAATCATTTGACGCTCAGGAGCCCTGAGCCCGCTACTGATTGGTCCCTTGCAGCGAGGTATCAATCAAAACTTCTCATGCAGTAACACAGGGTATTTATCTCAGCCCCGAACACAAACAAACACAGAACGAAATGAGTGATCTAATGCCGCTCTACGCTCACACGCAGCTCACAGACAGGGCTGCAACTCACAGACAGGGCTGCAACTCACAGACAAGGCTGCAACTCACAGACAGGGCTGCAACTCACAGACAGGGCTGCAACTCACGCAGATTACATGTAACTGTGTTATTCTTATCTAAGGCACAAATGCAGTTCTTCTTCTTCTTCTTCTCTCATGCTGTCAGAGAACGTCTTTCTTTGTTGCCTCAGGAAATCATCCCTTGAAAAAGTTACAATAAGTCAGAACAAAATCCACCGTTACATTAAAAAGAACACTTAAGCTGAAACCTCACGTACAAAAGTAAGAGTGCTGCTCTCGGATCAAGTCAGGTCTTCCTTCACTTTAACTGTATAAACTCACTGAACACGTTAAAACACTAAACACCGAAGAGGAGAATAAAAACCGTATTAACCCCTCCGTCATGGCTGTTACTATTCTGCATGTGAGGATGACAGAGTGAGTGGTCTACTGCTTCATAGCCGGTCCCTCTCCGGCGCTCTTGGTGTCTTTGCGCTCTACTTCCAAGCTGTCGTCTTCCATCCCTCTGTCCTCTCCGCCCTGGAACATGTCGTGGGTCCACTTCGGGCTGCTGCCTCCCCTACGGTAAACGAAGCGTCCTCGGCGTGCTGGGAAGGCGCCCCGGCCTCTTCCGCGGTTGTCTACCCAGGTTTTCTCGCCGTCGCGGTCGTCGTGCTGGAGGGGGGGGGGGGGGAACGGAAGTGAAGAGGAGGATAAGAAAATCAGACAGCAGAATCACTTAGCCGCAAAAACTCAGGTCTGGACCGACTCTGAAATCCTTGATATGTATTCAAAAATGTGTTTGGTTATTCTTTGGGGCATGTTTGCCTTTATTGGATGGAACGAGACAGGAGTAGAGAGTGAGAGATGACACGCAGCAAAGGGTCGTGGCCGGGAGTTGAACCTGGAACTGCTACAGCCTCTGGATATGAGGGCATACTCTTTAACTGCTGAGCTAACCTTCTGAATCCTTCATAGTCGAACACAGTAAACATCTGCAGGTGTTTGGCTTTAAATTCTGTGATGCACCTTGTGACCTCCTGAGTTCTCACACCGTTAGAGGGAGGTGAGGCTGGAAACGCTTCCTTTAGAGTCTTTCGACCTGGACAGATTTTTTTTTTCTTGCATCTTCTCGAATCATTTTAGGGGGTCGATTCAGCCAATGGTTTCTCATACTCCCCGATGTGTAGATCACCACAGTGTGGCAGTGTCTGCATATTTTTTTCATGTTTCCACATGTCACGTTTAAAATCCTCTGGAGTAGGGCTGTCAAAATTGCTCCAAAATGACGTTTCGAATATTCGCTCTAAAAAAAACCCATAGGTTCGAACCATTTGAATATCTATATTTGCGCATTATGTCAATAACAGGTGGACAAACTAATACAAGGAGACATAACTACTTGTATATGTATTTTTATTTAAGATATAACATGGCTAAATCATACCTACACATTACAAAACAAGTAAATGACCTAATGGTCTATACCGAAACACTTTTAAGACCGGAGACCTCTCGCTCGCTCGCCCCCCTCCCCTCTCTGTGCGCAATGCGCTGAGTGAGTGCTGAACAAGACTTGTGCGAGCAATTAAAGGTCCCCACTCTTGTCCCTAATATAGGCAGGCTTCATTCAGTGATTGAAGCAAATATTATTAACATTAATTGAAGTTAAAAACGAAAAAAATAGTCCATTTACATTCTTGGCGCTTGTATAAAAAAAAGAGAGGAAAAACTGCATTTTATCCCAGGGTCACTGATTGTCAGGCTCTTTTAGTCCACTGTCAGTGTAGAGTCTTAGGCCTGACAGGTTATTTGCCATAAACACGAGACAGTCCACATGTGAAGAGGCCCGATCTCTTTTTATTCACTGTATTCCCAGCGGAGGAAAAGACGCGTTCAGAACTCACTGAGGATCCGGGGATGGAAAGATTTCTCTCTGCCGTCTGCTTCACGCTGTGCATGTGTGACTCCTGTGACCTGTCCCTGACCTGTCATGCAGTGCGCCCACTCGCAAAGCAGCCGCCGATGTGTTTTTTTCCACAGTCGAATATTAATTTTCACAATCAAATCTCTGTTTCTTTTTAATATTCGAATATATATTCAAATTTAGAATATTCGTTGACAGCCCTACTCTGGAGCATCAAAAGTTTCAGAATTGCCTCCCTGTTCTCCCTCACCATGAACACCAGGATCCGCCATATTCACTGTATTTGATCTGAGGCAGCAAGAAGTGTGCAAAGGATGATGGGACGATGGTCTCTGTAGATCCCACTTCCTTCCGCTCTGCTCCACTGCAGCCGAAACAAAACTACACTATTTACCTGTAAGACCTAACTACTCATACTAAATATTACTCCCTCTTATTAATCTTTTTTGTTTTGTTTTTATTTGTATAGTATAGAAAAGATGAACTGGATTATACGCTGGTTCATATGCATTAAAAATAAAAGTCAGAAAAATAAAATAAGCCTTAAGCGTTGTTTGAAAATGAACAAAATGTCAGTGTCATGGGGCGCTGTCTGCATTACTGTTAAAGCACTTACTCCATATACAGGGGCCATGGTCTTTACTGCAGTGGTCGCTGTTTGGACTCCTGGCCAGACCTGTTTCCAGCATGTCTTCCTCTGCTGTCTACTCCCACATTTCCTGTCTCTCTCCTGCTGTTTCATCCAATTAAAGGCAAAAATGCCAACAACAATATAACTAACATAAAAAAAGCAGTGTTGGAAATACTGTATTTAAGTGGCAGCACTACCAATCCGTATAAATACCCTCTTCCTGCTCTCTTTTGAAAATCTGAAGAGGAAAAATCTTCATGCACAAATCTAATCCATCTTACATTGACAGACCATAAAGATGAAACACTTTCATTCAGGGAGGAAATACTTGTGTCTGGATAATCTGGAAAATATATCAAAGATGGCTCGGTTTGGATTAAAATGTCCCCGTAAGCAGAAAAAACACCAGGACCCTCAAACTCATGAAGCTGAACTGAAGTTGGCCATCACGCATTTGTTTGATTTCATTGTAAAAAGTTTTAAAAGTCTATGTTATTGGATGAATGAAGCTCTTCAGAGACTCACCAGGTAATACTTCCTGCTCTTAGGAGTGTATTCAGGGTCCCACTCTTCCTCTGGGGGACGCACCGCAGGATTAGTATTAGCGGGGTTTCCATTGCTGTTGTTGCCCGGGTAGTTCCCCCTGTTCCATCCTCTCCCTCTGACTCTGGGGAACTGAAATCAAAACAACAGGTGTTTTAAACTCTCAGTCAGCAGAGACAAACGTTCCCCTCATACCCGGGGACGAGGACAACCACAGAAAACACACAACAAAAGCCACTCTGATGGAAATCAGGCATTTGTTTAGTGATGAAGTTCCACTAGTTTGCGCTACATTACCTTAATAAAAATCAGGTAGTGCATGGAATATGTATGATAGTGTCATCATCATTATCATCATCATCATCATCATCATCATCCATATTATGTTCCTTAGCATTAGGAGGAAGGAACAGAGCAGAGAAGCGCAGTCTACTGTGATGCCATTAGGACAGAGAATTGCAAGAAGATGAGATGTCAGTACCTCAGTGACAAAAGAAAAACAAATGCAGCAGAAGAGATGAAGAGAGCAGAGAAGATAGGGAACTTACAAAGCCACGGCCTCTTCCTCTCTCTGGGTTGTGGCCCTCGTAATGCCCGGGGCCTCTCTCCTGGGGCCCGCCGTAGTCGCGAGGAGGATAACGGGCGTGACTGTAGCCCTCCTCTGGGTGCTCCATCCCCTCTCCCATGTACTCTTTACCTTTGTAAGGGGGATAAGGGGATGGAGAGGAGGAGGAAGAAGAGGAGGATGGAGAGCGATCACGCTTCTTCTTTCCCTTCCTGTGAGAACAAAGAGAAAAAGGGCAGTATGTGAGTTTTTAGAGCTTAGAGTTTTGAAGTGTAGAGGTTTAAAGTACAGGAATGTTTCAGAGTGATAACAAAGAGGAGACATGACCGATGTTCTCGTCTCCTCCTTCCTCAGAGAAACAAACACAGCGGCCTAAAGCTGAAATTTAAATAAATGTGCAAACTGTGTCAAGCTTCAAATCTGCAGGTCTCTTCCCCACTGCTTCTAAATATGTCTGTGTGTCAGGATGAACAGTAGCTCTGCTGACTTTAAATATAATGGTGATCATTTGGAGCAGGTTGTAGGTTGAGGCCTTCATGTTTTGGTCCACTTTTGACATTTATATCAGTTCACACTAATCCAATATTTCCCTCTGATGCTTCATATCAAAACTAAAAAGCTCCTTGATTTTGACAGTACAAAGGAAAAGCAATGGATCTCATCCACCAAATACTGTAAGAATGAATCTATTAACCACTAAGACCACAGCTAGTTAAGTTGTAGAGCTCTTTTTGCAAAAAGAAGGAAAAAAATCTAAAAACATTTCTTCAGTTTCTTATCTTTTGTGGCCATTCAATCATATCCAGCCTTAGCCTGAGTAAACTCACAGACCTGCATATTTTTGTCTGAATTCCAGGCATTTTTGTTGTAAAAATCAAAAGGCTTTATAGGCGTCAAAAATGTCTGCTTAAAGAGCACAAACGGCTTACTGCCAAGTAAGAACAACTTGAAAAAGAAACATCTCACTGTAAAGCTTTGTAAAGTCTAACTGGTCCCTTGTATCAGGGATTCCTGAGCCCCAAAATTACACTTCCAGAGACTGGTGACCCCCACTGACCCCAAAGATGCTTAAATGTGTCTCACTGCCGTGCACAAGCACTAACAGTCTGATCTAAAGCATGTTTTTATCTAAAATGTAACAATTATTGTCAAATATTTTTAGAATAATTGATTACAAAAATTAAACTTTAAACACCCCACTTTGGGAACCACTGCCCTTAGACAGCGGTTGTTTGTTCTCTGAGGCATTAAGGCTTTACAGGGCACCGAGGTCTATAAGGGCTCACCTCAGGAAAAGCCTGATCCCTGCTGCTATAGCGGCCCTAAACAAAAGGCCTCGCTGAACATTGCAGAGTGCAGACTTTGCTTGAGCGTTGGTGTTGGTGTTTTGCTTGAAGTGTATTTCATGTTCTTCGTTGTTCCCCAAGGGGACAATAAAGTCTAAAGTCTAAGTCTAAACTCTTTGCAAATTCTTCACAAAAGGAAAAGATGAAATGCTTTTGTCTGTCTTTGCTTTGTTGTAATCTCCATGTTTGTTTTTTGTTTGTTTGTTTGTTTGTTTTCAAAGAGAATTCTGGACCTACTTGGATTTCTTGTGGTGTTTCCCAGATTTCTCAGAGGACCTCTCTCTGCTCGGTCCTCGGGAGCCTCCTGGGCTCCTGCCTCCTTCACGCTTGTAGTCCTTTCCTGCAAACTTCTTACGCCTTTCAATATCCAGGCGCAGGTCCATCACATCGCCTTTAAATTTATCCTGTAAAGACACGTGTTTGTTAGCCTCTCCAAAGCTTTTAGAAACACTGGTAATGAAATGTTTGAATATGAAGGTTTAAAAATGCTTCACAGGTGGCAGACAAACAGCTTGTAGCCTATGCATAATGGCAGTACCAGTAAATATACACACATATATAAATATATAAATATAAGCACTGTGTTCCCTCTAGTGGTTAAGATAAAATGTGACAACAACAAGTTAATAATTACACATTATTCTGACATTATACATATGTAGCAAAAATATGTTTAACAAGAGAAAAGTTTAACATGATTCTTATTTCATAAAAAGGTTTCTCATATCTGAAAATATAAATGTTTGTTGAAACCAGCAGCATGCATGTAACTCTTGAAAATAATTTCTATTCATAGTTTCGTTTTTGTGGCTTTTTTTAACCTTTTTTAGAAAAAATACTTACAAGGTAAAGGCATTGATAAGCGTCCCTTGAGAGGCTTGGACTCAGCATCTTAATTCACTTCCTTTTAGCCTTTGCTTGGGTTCGTACATACCCAATCAATAACCATATCCCATAGGCTGGGGGGGTTTCTTGGCACTTACAAAACACAATATGGCTCTTTCTGAATTAGAAATATGCATCCTTTGAAAGAAAAGCACAAAGCTGAACACTGCTGCTTTGGATCGTCTCATATTTGCTTGTTCCAAATACGTCAAAATTCAAAAGGGCGGGTCACCTTGTAGCTCGACTCCTCCATATCCTCAAACAGGTGAGAGTGCCTCTTAAAGGCACTGGGGGAGACATCAATTCTCCTGAGAAGAGACAGAGTTGGTGTCAGGTTTGAGAAAGACTTCAGAAGGATATGTTGGATGAATTACAGAGCAGATGACTGGGATGTTTATACCTGTGGATTTCTGGGCTCTTCCTTGGCTTCATCATTTCTACCTCTGCAGCTTTTCTTTGGTACATCGCAAACCGCTCACTCAAAGTCATGTCTGAGGAGTGGAAGTGTTGAGCTGTAAACACAGAACAGAGAAAAAAACTATTATTCCAGGTACAGAAACAGATAATTTTTTCAAATAAGTTAAATCGGGCAAACTCACAAGCTCTTGTTGTGATCCTGAGTCAGCAGAGATTTCGGCACAGATTATACTTTACCTTTGATGTAGTGCACGATCGAAACTATGTGCTGAGCAAACAGCTCAGAGGGGCTGCGGCGGAGGTGAGCCGACTGCAGGTGCTGAAAGATGGAACGAAACTCTGGATCTTTCTTAGTGGGATTGGGCAGATCTCGAGGCATGAGGCGCTCTTTAGAGAGGGAGGCCCTGAAATAACAGGAGAGGGAAGAATATGGATTAGAGAAGAGTGCTGAAGCTTTCAAAAATCACATCACTTACTGGCAATATTAAAAGATGAGGGGCTGATGTTCATTGTGGATGGAAGAGTGTAGCCTGCACCCACTACATGTGTTGCCAGCTGTTTTATTTGTCCTAAGAAACATTGAATCAATTATTGTATGAATAACAAAAAATCTACATTATAGTGTGAAGTGTGACTGATCAGCTGCTTTAACAGTTACAACCCAGACAGTCTACAATGGGTTGAAGGAAATGGTTTTATGTCCTAAACTGTGGAACCCTCTGAAAAGTCAATTTAAGACCTGCCTTTTAAATCTGGATTTAAAAAGGCATTATCCAGGGTTTGTTTGTTTTGTTCTTTTGGTAATAGTGTGGCTATTGCTGATATTGCTGTCATATATACATTCTTAGTTACTATTATTATTCTGTTACTGATAAAATAACTATTATCTATATTACTTATTATTCTTTTATCTGTTTTTGAAGATACCCTAGCTTGGATGGTGGAATATTTATCTATTCTATTTTTCATCTTTTCAAGAGCACTGTTATTGTTTTGTTTCTCTTGTTAAAATGTGAAAAATCAATAAAATTCTTGAAATAAAAATAAAAGGCATTATTATCATTATTATTATTATTTTGTAATTATTTTATTTTATTTCATTTTTACATATTCTGAGCTTTGTTATTTCATTTTATTTTGTATTCATTTGTATTTATTTAATCTTCTCTTATTGATTTTATTGTAGTGGTTTTACTCTATTTTTAAGTATTTAATTTTACTGATAAAGACGTGCCAGACTCCAGCTGCTACAACTACCACTATCCACCTCACCATGATCATCTTTCTCTCTCTTAATCTCCTCCACCTCTCAACTCGGTCTGTATAACATGAGTCTGGTTCTGCTGGAGGTTTCTGCCTGTTAAAGGAAGTTTGTCCTTGCCGCTGTAACTTGCTAAATGCTGCAAAGTGCTCTGCTCATGGAGGATTAAGATGAGATCAGACTGAGTCCTGTCTGTAAGAGGGGACTGGATCTTAGAAATGAGTCAAAGTGTATTCTGATGTCACTTCTTCAGGAACACACACAGGATTGAAAGATTTGTAATAAGAGCCACAGATGTGAGTTTTGTGCTCTGTTTTGACTGAAGTTTGCCTGATCTATTACTTGTATGTTTTGCAACTTTTTGTTTGTCGTTTCACAGTCAGGCCAACACGTTGAAACTGCAGTGCAGAACACTCACCCCGGCAACTCATCTAAAGAACCATATTTAAGTTCAAAATCTTCCTTGGATGAAGACAAGCGTCGGGCAGGTGACCCCTCCTGGGGAGGGAACGCTCCGGGGAACAGCGGCCGCTCCTTCTCTCTGACGGTGACAGGTGGGGACGGACTCCGCCTGGACTTCTCTTTCTCTTTTTTCTCCTTCTTCTTGGACTTCTCCTCTTTCTTGGAGCTGTGCTTGCGGCTTCGGTACATCTCCTCCATTTCATCGATGGGATCTACTTCCTCAGCCTCTCTCCGGCTCTTCTCTTTGACCAGCGGGTAGGATGTGGAGTAGCTCGGCTCATCACCCCACTTCCCGAAAATGTCCCGAGCGGTGAGGGTGGGTTTGACCTCGCCCTCCTCTTCCATGTCCGTCTCTTTCAGCCCGTGAGACTTGAGGAACTCCTCTTCTCCAGCATCAAAGAAAGGCAGGGTCTTGTCCTCCTTGGACTCGGTGAAAGAAGTGGATGAGATGTGGAACAGGTCTCCAGACTTGCTACCTTTCTCCTGTTCTCTGTCAGTGGCGCTCTGCTCCTTTTCACGACCGTTCTCCTTTTCAGTGGCCTGCTTTTTGTTTTTGTTCTCAGCCAAGAACCTGAAACAGAGAACCAGACTCAGGGTTTAGAAGCTGAAATGCCAAGAACTCAACTATCATGCTTATTCATGACATGAATAATTCATGAGGGGCAAACAGGAGAACACAAGTAGAACATGGTGGGAAAAGAAAAACACACCAGGGATGGGCATGCTTAAAAACAGACTGTCAAAGTGAACTGCTAACACAAATCTCCTGCTGTCTAAACTTCTATCCATCACTACTGAATTTTCTGTTCTGCTTTGTCAGTAGCTTCACTGAGCAAACATTTCAAAACATCTTAAAGGCACATGTGGTGGAGCCCACAAACTCTACTGCCTCTAAACTGAGAGATTACATTTGGAAAGATTTGGTAAGTTTTAAACGTGGTTTTACAGCTCTGAAAATGCAGTTTTTACAGGGTATTCATTCAGAAACATCTAGAACTATATTCAAATGAAGGTCTTGTACCTGATGTAAACGTACAAGCTAAACATGGCTCCTACAGGGACAGACTGACTTTTTTTGTTATAAATATCTGAATAAGCCCATCCCGAGTGTTAACAGTAGACCAGGACTCACATTACAGTGATTATACTCACGTAACCAAACCGTTTCATACAACTTCCTCTCAGGACACAGAAAAGGACAACAGCCGGCTACATTTTCATTGCACTTAAAATCAGGAGTCCTATGTATTCCTTTTTAACCTTTATTCTTCCAAGGACCTTTGAAAAAGGCTAAATTGTGTTTGAAAGAAAAATAACGTTGATCATTTGTTAGAAGAATGAAAACACTTTGATTACGTTGAAATGATTGGAAAGGTAACAGGCATACTTTTTGTAGGCGGCAGAGATCACAGTCTTATCTCCAGCTTTGATGTCTTCCTTTGAGAAGAACCCGAAGCCTCCAAAGGAGGCGGTTTGTCCAGACTTTGTGGGGCTCTTTGCAGGAGGTGACACGCTGCCGACGGTTATCCACAGAGGACCTCCACTCGCAGGACCTTTGCCGTCAGAACCAGCAGAAGCATCCTCTTTCTTAGAGTCTGGACTGATGCGTTTCGGGCTGGCGTCATAGTCAATCCATTTACCTCCTGAAGCCTTCTCGATGGCGCTGCCGTCTGCTGCCTGCGTGGGCTTCTCTGCCTGACTTTCTGTCAGCTTGTCTTTGGATTCCTTTGAGCCCTTTCCCTTGCTGCTACGGTGACGTGGTGACCCGGAGCGGGACCGGGAGGAGTAGCTAGAGCGCCTGGAGCGTCGAGATCTCCCTGATGAAGAGCGGTCAGAGTAGCGTGAGCGGCTACGGCTACCTGAACGCTTCCTTGGTGTGCGTGAGCGTGAGCGCCCCCTCCTGGGGCTGTGCGAATGGTGGTCTTGGTCATGGTGGCGATCGTGCCAGCCCCCTCCTCCTCCTCCTCCACCTCCTCCTCTTCCACCTCCCTCCTGCCAGTTTGCCTTATAGCCATAGCCGCCTCCTCCACCTCCTCCTCCTCTGTTCTGGTAATGGCCTCGTTGGTAATAGCCTCGGTTCCTGCCGCGGTAGTGGTAGGGCCTCCGGTAGCCTCGGTTGTAGCCTCTGAAGTTGCCTCTGTTGTTCTGATAGTCCCTGGTGGGATAATTTCTGTAGGACGGAGAGTGAGAGCGGGAGCGGGAACGAGACCTAGAGCTGGACAAGAGAGGAGACGAGAGAGGAAGAAAATGTTACTGTGGGACGAAGACTGCAGACACAAACCTTCTGCTCATGCTGGAAAACAGAAAGAACTCCCAAAAAGAGTCTGAACACCTGAGAACTAAACGCCACACTGAGGAGTTGAGACAGCAACTCCATCCACTGAGGGAGGCCGACTGAGGGTCGCTCAGTTTTAATGGTTTTAACTTCACTTCTTTCACATCAAGCTTCCACTGAGCGAAAAATTTATTTCCTTCTTTCTTTTAAGAGAAAATTGAAGAATATTCAATCACTTTCAAGGTGACTACATGACACATTTAAGACCTTCAAAGCTTTTAATCACTCCATTTAACTTGTTTCTACTTTGCAATGTTGGGAATTTCTGTTTGCATGAACACCTGAGATTGTCACCCTCATGATGCAGAGAGTGGATCTGAAAGATTCTCTCTTATATGCTGGTGTCATGGTCGGACAATCACCAGAAACCAGTCGACGGATGGTTAAATACAAATGTTTGAATTAGGGATGCACAATATTATCGGCATATATATTGGCTTTAAAATGAACTATTGGATATCAGCCAACACGCCGATATCCACTGATATAATTAACCGATAAAATAATGGGCTGCTGCACACGTTGGGCTCATGTTTTAAGTTAAATTTGAATTTAAGCAGCAGTCTGTAAGGTACAATTAGCTGACTAATTTAGGCACATTTACTGTCAAAGAGTAAACCATTTTATTTAATTTGGGTTTAATTGCTGTACAGTTGCACTCTTCACATGTTCCCTGTGAACAGAGGTGAGGTTTATTTACTGTGTCAAATGTGAAATTGGCCATAGTTGCCCTGGTTGTGGGTTTTGTTATGATTGTGTCAAGGAGAGCATCATCATAGTTTTAAGTAGGATTTATCCTTTTGTATGAATTTTGTTTGAAAGCAGTTGTCATAAAAAAATATACAGTTTTAAGTATTAAGTATTTTTCTTATTTTGCACAAGAAATGAATAGTACATAACAAATGTGATTAGAGTATCACTATTATACTGTGCGCTAATTCCAATACAGAAGAGAATTGACGATCTCTGCAATTAGGTGTGCGGGAAAAAATTATCAGAAATCGGCTAATTGAGGTTTAAAATATCGGCATATCGGCAAAAAACCCAATATCGTGCATCCCTAGTTTGAATATTTATGATTTGATTGATTCATATATTTGAAGAAGACGACTGCAGAAGTTAAAAACAAAAAAAAAACATATTTCCTCACACGTCACGGAGAATAAATACAAACCAGAGAGTGCATTTTATACAAACAGGACTGAATTCTCAGTTTCCTGATCCGGACATGAACCAGCCTTCAACCACAGACTGCGACTTTGAGATTAGAAAACATCAGACAGAGTATTCCTCATCTTTTTGTCCCCTACTGGGTCCACACGAAGGCCCACAGTGGTCCCAAAAGCATATTCTCAGTAGCTGTGTGAGGCAGCAATAGTCTCTGAACTGTCAGCAGGGGGCAATATAAGCTCAGTGGTATTAGGGAAGAACCCTCAGTGAGCACTCCGCTCATCCAAAGTATGAAAGAGTCACACTAGAAGCAGCTACACTCACACAAACCACTCCAATGTGAGATCAGGCAACAGAAATTCAGTGATTTCAACTTAGCAAACTTATCATGGCATCACATCTGCAACTACAAAAACCTGTCCTACAAAAGATTAACCCTCTGCTAATGACAGACTGCTGATGCACAAACATGTTACAGAACAAGAACTTCCTCTTGAGTGTAAAGCACCTAGTAATCTCAGTAAAAAGAGGTGAAAAATCTGCCACTGATTGTCCCGATGGCTTGTAAAACTTCAAACAAAACAAGTCCATAAAAAAGCCACCAATGCAAACACACAATCGTCATTATTCCTCTGCTTACCCCTTCTTTCCTTTCATTGGAACAGAGCGGTCCTGGATGCTGTGGTAAACACAAAAAAGAAGCACTGTGATATTCTAGAGGTCTGTTTTACAAACAGGTTGCCGCCAGGACACAACCCGCTCTAATCCACAACCGCAGGAGGCAGTGACGGAGGGGGGGAAGGAGATACGGCACCTATCTTTCTATTTAGACAATCATTGACGTGTGGTGTAGCAATGCTCTTCGGGGAAAACAATCCACTTCAACAAATCCCATTGTCTGACGGTGTGTAATCTCAGTCAGGAGCTTCAAACACAAACATGGAGGCAGTGAGCGTGGAGCTCCAGATCGCCCTCCTTTCACTTAATACATACAAATAAAATGTTGAACACAAGGTTTAAAACATGTGCGGAGGTTGACTTCTTGAATCCGTAACGCGCATCACAAAACAAACGATGACTAACAAGTGCTCATGCAAATATGCCCAAGGCTCTGTCAGCTTCTGTCCCACGCAGGGAAAACATTTATGCAAATGAAGAACAAACCTAGAGCAAGTCACGCCTCGGAACAAGAAATACTTTAACTACATTCTGCCACAACAAGAGGTAACTGAAGACGTGGCCAAAGTTGAGGTGGTAGGATCAGATAAAATCTTTTTTACTCAGTCTCTCTGAGAATGAACGTGATTGGCTGTAAGGCGTCCTTCTTGAGCTCTGATTGCAGTTTTATAGCCAAGATTATAAAATATGCCACCAGGTTTACTCTCGAAGGAAACAGTTAAGGTGTTTATCAGAGCGAAATGCCAGCCATGATAAGGGAAATGGTGCGTAGACAAAAACAAATGAAACATGAGATGGCAATTTATTTGTTGCTTTTTATCCCTTTCACCAGATTTAAAAGTATTATATTCAATGAATCAATCTGTATCCATATAGCACCAAGTCACAACAACTAGTACCTTAAGCTGCTTTACAAACAGAGCAGGTCTAGACCGTACTCCGTCACAATACACTCTGCTGTCTTTTGTTTGTTTGACTTTCTTTGACTGCACTGACTCCAGCCTGTATAGCCCTCAGTCTGGGTGGCTTTAAAAGATAACTCTGTTTTAATGGTGATTTTATCTGTGCAATAACTTACCTTCCTATCTATTCATACCATAGAAGTGTACATAGTGTGTAGCGACAGTAGCATGTCCAAAAATAGCACGAGTGAAAAAATTGAATTTCCCCCAGGGGATTAATAAAGTACCTTTCTTTCTTCTTTCTTTCTTACATCTGTAATATTTGCTATTTTCTATTTTATTTTTCATTTTTTAATTCAATTTTATCTTATTTTATTTTATTCTATTCTTTTAGACTATTTATTCTATTCTATTTTGTTCTATTATTTTCTATTCTGTTTTATTTTATTGTATCTTATTTTATTCTATTCTATTTTTTGTTTAATTCAATTTCATTGTATTGTATCTTCTTTTATTCTATTTTATTTTATTCTATTCTTTTAGACTTTATTTTATCCTGTTTTGTTTTATTCAAACCTATTTTATTTCATTTTATTCTAGTGTATTCTATTTTATTTTGTTTTATTCTAGTGTATTCTATTTTATTTTTACCTTTATCATTACTATTATTATTATCATTATCTTTTCGTGTTGTTATTATTATTATTATTATTATTATTATAATAATATTTTTAACTATGTAAGTACAATTGTTGTATTCCCCCATCCTGTTTTGTAAGCTGCTGGAACAAAATAATTTTGCCCATTAGAGGATCAATAAAGTCACTCTATCTATCTATTACAATGTTACAAAGTCATTTATCAGACGCTTTTATCCAAAGCGACGTACATACGAGAACAAAAACACAAGCAAAGATCTAGACAAGAGGAAACAAGATCAGTCAGAGTAACAAATTGCTTCAAGTCCATTTGGACGCAGGTGGACTATCTATCTATCTATCTATCTATCTATCTATCTATCTATCTATCTATCTTTAGTATGCAACTTGATTTCGCTCACCATACTTACTTTTGGCTTTATTTATTATATCACAATTGCACACCCACAAACATGGCGGCATGTCCCACCCTGCCTCTATCCTTTCTTCTTCTACAAAAGAAATCAGCAGCATGTTTCAAACAGACAACCAAACACCACAACTCATGTCTGAAAATGTTTTACTCGATAATTCTGAGGATAAGATCCAGTCCCGTCTTACAGACAGGACTCAGTCTGATCTCATGTGAATCAACCATGAGCAGAGCATCTCTCATGCTCTCTCTGATCACCTGCACTAAAGCATGAGTCAGCTGAGACACGTTACACAGTCAGGGTAGAGAGCAAGGGGAGATCATTGATCACAGGTGGCAGCTTCACACGGATAAATATAGAAACATTTTAAATGGTCAGCATTTCTACTTGGCCGGACTGCCAAGGTATCGTCACTGGTTGGGAAACACAGTAAACGTTAAGAAAGACCCCTCACTGGTCACACTAGTAATGTGGCGACTTCACAGAGCAAAAAGGCGCAGAGAGGCTGGGGTTGGGCGCAGTGCCTGTCTGACGTACCAAAGCAAAAAATCACTGATATCCCAGAAATATGTTTCACTGTTTATTAACAAGAAAGGATGATCAACTCATGATAACGTGCAGAAAACTGATGATTAAAGTGATCAAAGAAAGAGAGCGGTCGACAAAAAATACAGCGGCCCAGCTCACCTTCTCTCGAACTCCAACCATAAGCTAACAGGTGGCCTAAATACATAGAAAATCCCCGCCCTACCCATGTGACCCACTGTTTACATAAGCAAGTGACCACACAATAGACCATATCATAAACAAACACAGTTAAGTCATCATATGCTCAAAATAACAAAACACAAAGGTGTAGATTATTGCCAGAAGCTGGATTTACCTGTAGCGACGTTTCCTGGATCTTGAGCGGGAGCGACTTCGAGAGTGAGACCTGGAGTATGACCTGGACCTGGATCTTGATCTGGATCTGGACCGAGCAGGAGAACCCGGAGCCTTTGACATGTTTCCACTTAAGCCAGTTTAATTATTCTTCTCCTGAAAAGACAACAAAGAAAACATGATATATTGAGCGGTTATCAGCTAGTGGTGAACCAAATGTTTCGCCTGCAAAGTTCAAACTTAATATCTTGACTCACAGATCAAGTCATATTGAGCATTTTTTAACAGAAAACATTCAGTTCAAACGAGCGTCTCGTGTTTATTAAGATTGTAGAGCTACTTGTCTCCAGACCTGCCGACAGGCTGGAAATGGACAGCATACATGACACCCTGTAGCCTGTGATCAAGTTCTCTGCAGCTATCTGCTTTCGAACCTCCCATCAGGAACCCCTTGAAGCCCCAGATGACCGCAAAGTGTCAGAGGAAAATAAATCAAACCCAGAGCAGTGATAACAAACACGGGCCAACAGCTTTTAAAGCTGAGGCAGACAGCAGGAGCAGCATGTAAACATGTGGGCACAAGCTGGCAGCGATGTGAAACAAGTTGAGCTTCTCTGTGCGGCGAGATGTGAAGGCTTAGGTTTTTCCTTGAGCCAAGTATTGATTCTCTGGCAAGTGCTTCTGATTCCCCTGTTCAGGTTGACTTCCTCCAATCGTGTTCACAGACAGCCAATCACGTCTGTCTGATCAGCGAAGGAGTGGGTTTAAATGCTACTGAGATGTTTTGGTGACAAAAGGCTGCTGCTGCAGTTCCAGCCTGTCGGCAGGTCTGGAAGCTACTGGATTGCAGTACATTGCTCTGATTGGATGTAGTGTCCACATTAATGGAGAGGTCCAAAGCTAATGCCCATTTCAATTCATAACAATATTACACCTAAGAGATGTCCCGAATATAAGACCTATAAGAAATGCCCTGAATATAAGACCTGTAAGCCATGTCCCAAATATAAGACCTATAACAGACGCCTCAAATATAAGACCTATGAGAGACGCCTCAAATATAAAACCTATAAGAGATATCCCAAATATATGACCTATAAGAGAAGCCTCAAATATAAGACCTATAAAAGACACCTCAAATAAGACCTATAAGAGATATCCCAAATATAAGACCTATAAGAGATGCCCCAAAGATAAGACCTGTAAGAGATGCCCCAAAGATAAGACCTGTAAGAGATGCCCCAAATATAAGAGCTGTAAGCGATGCCCCAAATATAAGAGCTGTAAGCGATGCCCCAAAGATAAGACCTGTAAGAGATGCCCCAAAGATAAGACCTGTAAGAGATGCCCCAAAGATAAGACCTGTAAGCGATGCCCCAAAGATAAGACCTGTAAGAGATGCCCCAAAGATAAGACCTGTAAGAGATGCCCCAAAGATAAGACCTGTAAGCGATGCCCCAAAGATAAGAGCTGTAAGAGATGCCCCAAAGATAAGACCTGTAAGCGATGCCCCAAAGATAAGACCTGTAAGAGATGCCCCAAAGATAAGACCTATAAGAGATGCCCCAAAGATAAGACCTGTAAGAGATGCCCCAAATATAAGACCTGTAAGAGATGCCCCAAAGATAAGACCTATAAGAGATGCCCCAAAGATAAGACCTATAAGAGATGCCCCAAAGATAAGACCTATAAGAGATGCCCCAAAGATAAGATCTGTAAGAGATGCCCCAAATATAAGACCTGTAAGCGATGCCCCAAAGATAAGACCTGTAAGAGATGCCCCAAATATAAGACCTTTAAGAGATGCCCCAAATATAAAACCTGTAAGCGATGCCCCAAATATAAGACCTGTAAGCGATGCCCCAAAGATAAGACCTATAAGAGACGCCTCAAATATAAGACCTGTAAGCGATGCCCCAAATATAAGACCTGTAAGAGATGCCCCAAATATAAGACCTGTTAGCGATGCCCCAAACATAAGACCTATAAGAGACGCCCTGAAATATAAGACCTATAAAGACACCTAAAATATAAGACCCATAAGAGATACCCCAAATATTAGACCTAAGAGATGCCTCAAGTATAAGACCTATAAGAGATGCCTCAAGTATAAGGCCTATCAGAGATGAACCAAATATAAAATGAAAGTCAGGAGGGAAAGTCTCTGCCCTCCTGCTTTAAATAATTTTGTAAAATACTTTTATTAAATATAAATTGTAGGTAAACATAGAGTCTGTTTAGTATTCTTGGCTTCCAAAAGCCAACTACTGAAAATGATAATCTCCTTATTTGTTTTGTTCCTTCATTCTTCATTGGTTGTATTAACCATTACTTGTGCATGTGACATGTTTCTTTAAACTTTAATGAAGTTGACAGTTGTTTTCTCACTTTAATGGCACACCCCTCGGGTGTGTATGATACAGCACAAAGATATCTTTGAGGTTATTTAGCTGTTATCAAAAACAAAAAAAGGGAAGTCTTGAAGATGTAAAAGATTCAAGAAGAGAGTGCAATGTGATGCTAACCCCACAAGACAAGAATATTAAATTCTTAATCTAAATGTTCTTGTCGAGGGAAAATGTCTAATTTAAATACATTTTTAAATGAGTGCCATGTCTGTACTGCTGCCTGTATTCCAAGCTGCTCTAATCATGTCTAAAATTCTGTTTATCTTTTACTCATCCTTCCATAAAATGCAGCTCAGAGCATCGAGTGTCTCACAAAGCAGAAGTAGAAGCCGTGGAGCAGGTGGGGCTGCTTCATTGCAGTCAAGCAAGAGTACACTTGTACTACTACAGGGACTACTTAATGTTAGAGACGCAGCACCCCTGGTGCTGATGACGTCAGTCTGCTATTCTTACATTACAGTCCGAGCTTGAAGCCGTTACATGTTGTTCAAAATGTCCTTTGAGGACCGATGAACTGCATTAAAGGGGTTTTCACCCTTAAGTCATGAAATGCTGTTTCCTGTCGTCTTTAAAAAAATCACGAAACAGTGGTTACTATAACGTCCTCATAGTCTCTGCTTATCCAAAGAGGATAGTTTAACAGCTCTTCAGACCACATCGTAGGGCATCTGAGGGAACAAAAGACCCACATGGCTCTTTAATAGTTGAGGTAAACAATACCTCTTAGAATGCATTGGTCCCCCTTTTGTTTGAAAGGTAACATGATCCTCAACAAGCAGGTTTTACTGGGTGGGTTTCCTGGTGACGTGTACACGAAAACACAGAAACCTTCAGACGGCCTTCATGTTTAACATTAAGACCACTACAGAGTTAGCACTCATGGTATGATCTCTGATTCTGCTCTGCTCCAGAAGAAACCCTGCAGACTCCATGTGTGTGTTGAATTACAATCACAGAGACGTGGATCTGTGAGTTCACTTTCATCACAAATATTTACCTTACATCGACTGTGGCATTAACCAGAAGTGACGCTGAGCATCAATAATTCATAGGGGTGTCTCTTTTTCAGTCCTGCATGCTGCTTCTGACAGTAAATGGGGCCACAGCACACAAACATCTTTTATTGTAACCTGATTGATTCACCTGCTTCAGATCATTATAAACATTTTAAAGGCAAACTCAAGACCGACCTTTTTAATCACGCTTTTAACTGAGTTTTATTCTTATAACAGTTTTATTTATTTATTTATTTATTATCTAGTTCAAATTGTATTCACTTTTATTCATTTATGTACTTATTTATGTACTTATTTGTTTATTTATTATAAGTAAAGCATCTTATTTTCTTTTAATGGTTTAATATTTTAGTGTTTTATTATCTCAGAAATGTATTTTACTTTGGTGATTTTAATTTCCTGTGTTGAGTTTTAATATCTTATTTTATCTCCCAGTGCTTCCTCATTAAGATATCATGAGAGCGTTTCCTCAGTTCGTTCAGCAAACTATTTTTTTATTTTATTTTTATTGTTTTTATTACAATTGTTGCACAAATTATGTTCTTAACCTTAGGATTGTGGGGTGGGTTTGGGGTCGGGGCTGGGGGTGGGATCTTTTTCTTAATTTATTCTATTTAAGTTGTTTTTATGTACAGCACTTTGTGTTACAACGTCATTGTATGGAAAGCGCTTTATAAATAAAGTCTGATTGATTGATTGATTGATTATATCCGTCGCATACAAACGTTTGCTCTCATGGAGTTGAAATAGCAGCAGTTCTGGTATGGTGGTCTGAAAAGCAGCTCAGCTGGTTGTGTGGGTTGATGCAAAATGAGAGCATAAAAAAAAAAAACCATCCAAGTAAAGACCCATACGTTAGGAACCACAAAGGGAAATGTATGTGTGGGTGAAACCGACAAACCAAAGAGACCCGTTGCAGCACCCAGAAGCGGGTTAGAGATCCAGTCGACACTAAATCCAGTTCACTTTGAGTGCTTTAAGCAATAAAAAGACCTTGCGTCTGTGCAGAGCAAGAATGCTGATTCTTTTCTCTTCTGGTTTCCCGGCCTCACAGCTAAAAACAGAAGCAGACTGAACAGTAGAGTTAAAATCAACACAGAGATCTGAATTCCTTTATAAGGCTTCAAGGATTTAAGCTTTTTCGCAGTATCAGGTAAAATTGTAAGTTTATCTTCATCAAAATAGGATCCCAGATGCCGTGGAATATATCCTTGCACCCTCTAAGCAAGTACTTGATCTTTTCGCTAAGTGTATGAAATGCATCTCGTGTCACATGGACACTTTAGTTGGGCTTTTCAATTTAGTAAAGTTTGTCTACGTGCAAGCAATTTTATGTCTCATCCTCACTGTGTATCTGGGACACCAAACAGATGCATTGGGTTTGAGGTCAACACTAAGTGCCTCTGACAGCATATTAAAGATCCCAGACCAGTAAGTTAAGTTGGCGTATGCGTCAGGATGTATTCCAGCGAGTGTTGCTTTGAAATAATGAGCTCAGTGAATTGCATGATACCGAGTTCTGTGCAGAAAGTGATGTCGTTGCTCTTTGTAAAGCACAGATCCAAATGTTCTCGCTGACGTCCTCTCCTCACTCGTCCTCCATGTCTACCCTTATCCCCCCAGAGGGATGTGATTTTAAGAGAAGCTACACAATCATGTATCCTGGAGATTGGCCTTTTTGAATTAAAACAGATCTCCAGCACTTCAGCCAAGCCTGGAGCCAAATGGTTGTAGATATTATGAATGGACTTTACATCCCCTGACTAACCCTTTTGTCCTTTCTGTATGTCGTTTTATTCAGTTATGTATTTTAAGTACAAACTGTTCCAGAAAACATCACTTGAGGGACTTATAAAGTGTCTTAATGGAACTGGTCATGCAAAACCATAACAACGCCTTGACTCCATTTATCACTCTGCATTATGATTTATTACAGGTGACCCCTTTCACACACATCGGTGCATTCTCTACAATAAGGTCGGCTGGCCCTCTCTCCATGAAAGACGCAATATCCATTGGAATCTTTTCATCTATTAAGCTGTCTTAGGAAACTTAACAACCTACCTTACTGAACTTCTTCATTACCCAATTCCTATCAGACTCACACCTCAAACCAGTTGCTTTTGCATGTTCCAGGAGTTCGATCAGAACTGGGAAAAACTGCTTTTTGTTTCTCTGCTCCTGACTCCTGGAACAAGTTGCAGCAGCGTCTTGAATTAAATGCACTTTTACCTTTTGGACAATTTAGTAGTGATGCACAGAAAATTCGGCCACCAAATTTTTTCAGGCCGAAAGACTTTTATCACCAAAACAACACGACCGAAACAGAATGTTGTGATGACGCAAGCAAAACCCTTGGCCAGTACGCACTTGTCTTGATAAGGGCAAATATGTCTGCATCCGTTATTCTTTTAATTGCAGCACTAAAGCTTCTTCTAAGCAAAGAGTTTGAGACGGACCACAGAGTGAAAACAATGAAATGTACACTCTTAGAGTCTGTCAGCACGCGTTTCACTGAGATCTATTGAGATCCTCTGAACTTCATCCCGACTGTACTTGATCTGCATTATAAAGATCATTGCTTGGATGTGGGAATAAAGCAGCACGCACAAGAAATGATCCAGGCCGCCATGGACACAGAGAACCCACTTTGAGACGGAGAAGTGCACAGTGCAGGAAGGAGAACAGAGCGCAGAAAAAAGGACTGGGCTCTCTGAACCAGATGAGGGGCATGCAGCCTCGTTGTCTGATATGTTCAATGAGATCATGATTTTAGTGAGGTTAGTACACAGTCAGAGCCATACATGCAATGGGGGGGGGGAGACCGGGGACAGTTGTAACTTTTTTGGCATTTCTGTCTAGAACTTTGAGCTCTTTTAACCCAGTGTGTTCAAACTGCTACACAAACTAGCTTCAAGTGCCTGCTAATAAATGGCCTAGAAAATGCCTGTGCAACACAAACAGAAAATGCATGGCTTAATCACAAATCCAAGGAGTGAAATGTTACAACTGTCCCCGGTCTCCCCTACTAATAATTGGCATAATTGATTTCAGTGTTTCGGTTTTCAGCCAAGAATTTTCATTTCAGTGCATCCCTGATTTTATGTATAAAGTGCTCCAGAAAATATCACATGAGGGACTTATAAAGTGTCATAATGAAACTGATCATGCAAAACCATAACAAGCTTTCTGCTTAGCATTAACCCAGCCTCATATATACCTAATCCCAAATACACATGTGCATGTATGTAAGATTTATTGTCATACATGTCAACTTGGAAGAAAATCACTCATCAAGCCATACTTTGTCTCTCTCTATATATAAGGGCATGTAAATTGTAGTGATCGTCACCATTTAAGGCTTCATATAGAGTGCAAACCTAAAGCCTTGCAGAGATCATGTGCAGACGAGCCCCACTTTAACAACAAACACACTTCAGTAGATCTGACGGACTAAATAAAGTAAAACATGAGTAGTTTGTTTGTATGACTGACTAAAGCTACCAAGAATGAAACCACTAATGGGCACGACATGCTTAAAGCAAATCTTTCACTGCTAGCAAGACAACAACTATTAGCGCTAATATGTTCAAATCACAGAATTATGTTGCATTTACCTTTTCCCCCGTTCGTCACAAGCCTGTGTGAGGTTATTTTAAGGAGTTACTGTTCGCAGAAGTGGAGAAACCTTCGAGGCCAAGCTGCTTGCTGGTCTGGTCCAGTCTGGTCCCTCCTTCCTGGTTTCACTGTACGCTACAAACCGAGCTTAGTTAGCTTGTTAGCAGCAGCAGTGGACGCACTACGCCTTTAAAAGACACACGGAAGTGTTTCGGTTACCGTGTCATCACAGGGTCATTGTATCTGGGGACGCGCCTCTGTATTTCACAACTGTGCTGTGTTTTGTTTGTTTTGAAGGCATCAGCATAAAACAGCTTCAATCGAGCGACAGAGGCTGTTAGCTCAATATGCTACCTCTCGTCGAGGCGAACGTTACAGACAACTCTCGCGAGACTTGAGTGACGAAGTGTAGATGTCCTGTCCGCAGCATGGGTCCGGAGTCCGGAGGGAGCAGAGGATCAAATTTCAGAAGGGTTTCTGATTCATTATTTCAACAATATCTCGTGAGAGTGTGACATTGCGTTCATACAAAAAGTATACAAGCACTACGAAAAGTAATTTAAAAAATAAAATAATAATAATAAAGTTTATTTATGAAGCACTTCTCAAAACATACGTTCCAAAGTGCTTAACATCATAAAAACCCACAATAAAGAGAACAAAGCCAGGGGGTAAACTTGTAGGTAAACTTGTTTTTCAGCCAGTGAGATGTTAGGTCAATACAAAATTACAAGATAGACTTCAGACAGAACAAACTACTTAATGTGCAAAACATACAAAAATTATCCTAAAACCAATCTAACACTAAAAATGGTAAAATGAATAGACATGATAAAATGATAAAAGTGCTAAAGGTTCCATTTAAAATGCATATCAGAGAACAGTCAACCAATAAAAACGATAGAATCACATGAATATGGGCTGGCAAGACAATTTAAGAGGAACAGCTAAAAGAGAGAAACTACTAAAAGCAATTAAAACAATAAAACAATTAACATCAGTCAAACAATAAAACCATGAGTGAATAAAAATGTATTAAAAATAAATGTAGCATAGTGGATAAAACAATATTACAAGAAGGCCTTTTGATAAAAATATGTTTTCAGCTGTGATTTAAAAGAAGAAGAAAAAGGCAAAAAATCAACAGTTTGTTAATTTAATCACTCCAGTTCACTCCAGTCCACCAAAATAACATTTCCAGCATACTTGCTACTCATATGCGGGGGCGTTGACAGGAATTCTGGGCCTCCTGAAAAGATATCTTTCATTTCATTTCATTTTAATTTGATGCTCAGACCATGATCACATGGTATGGAGCCACAGAACATAAAAATACAAATAACAAAACAATATAATGATGGCACACGGCATGTTTGAAGTACAACAGATCTTACTTAAACAAAGGAAGGACATTCTTCAGAAAAGCTCCTAATTTACAGATAACTTTCGGCTTATCTGACTGCAAAAGCAGAATTAATTTAAACACAGGGGGACGTTGGAAATAATACCTGGGTATGAACCTATAAAATATATGCTTAAAAATATCCTGGTTAACTGACTCAAATCTAAATTTTCTAAATCAAATTTCCCCAAATGTAACTGCATAATATTGACTTTCAGACTGTCCACCTCTTTAAACAAGATTTTTTGAAGCCAAGTGACTTGTTGAGTAACAACAAGGGGGCATTATTTGGTTTAATCTAACCTCATGAAGTCAAATAAAACTCTAAAAACCTACAGTTTACTTTCAATCAGATTCAGCCACACTTGATGCTATGAAAATATGACAATTCCCCACTCTAGGCATGAGAAGCGCTTCTCACGGAGCCGGAAAGAAAGTCCAGAAAGGAATTCTGAATGTTTTTTTATTTATTCAGGCAATTTTAGTTATCTTATTGCAATTATAACAAAACAAAAGAAAATCCTAGTATAAACACATTTAATTTACAGCCCATGAAGGGCCCCCCTCCCCACTTGGGCCCTAGGTAGTCAGTCCCACCTCGTATGTCTACTTTCTCAACAGCCTCATCTGCGTTTTTCCTTCCTATCACACAATTTCCAGCTTTTAATTAAACAATAAGAAACATAAGAAAGAGTGCTGTAGATCTGAATACCAGCATGGTTATGATGAAATTGCTAAAGCAGTGCTGGTTTTAAGTACAACAGCACTCCCTCTTGTGTGATATAACATAAGTATTAGCTGCCCAATAGTTCCCTTTATGGTTGTCTACAAACTATGATGGGCATCTCTTTCACAAATTAGAGACACGATTCATTGTGAAATTAATCAGCAGTTTATTCTATGGTAAAAATAACCCTGAATTTCCAGCCCTAATTCCCTCAAGCTTCATAAATTCCACAGACACATTTATTCGTCTTAGATCTGTGGAGCTGGCCGTACTTGCAGTTATATTTCTTTAGGAGCTCTTTATTCCTAAATCTGGTAATAAGCATGACCTAGCTTAAAGCCTTATCTTGTGAGTTGGTATTGTGTATGACTGGCAAATATTCTCATAATCCCCTCCCCCCGAAAAAGAGTAAGACCCCGGAAAACTTAAAATCATAGAACTAAGAAATTCCTACTGCACTGGAAAACAAATTGTGTTTTTTATGGTTGCTTCTCATGAAACTAAACTGAATTTTCTTTATGATTTCCTTCTCAGTATTCCTCAAAAATGAAAGAATTGCACATTATACAGATGCTTTTATGCCAACATGTGACCAGAGAGCTCTCATTTAATCTTAAGGATGACCAAGAGTCAGTTTTCAGTGTGTCTCACTTGATTTCCAGTGTTTTTTCGATCATTCTGCAGTTCATGAGCATGCTGTCAAAGAGAAATACACTTTAAAAAATGATCTGTTTACAATATCTTGCCTTTTTATAGAATAAGAAATTTCTTCTTGTTCATTCTGTGGGGGAGGATGTTCTCGTTCCCCCCAAACACACAGTTGTCGTTCAGCTTGACATCAGTGTCAGTGGAGCTTACACTGCTCGGAGTCTTGTGCACTATTTTTACCAGACTTAAAGCCTCATAACGCCTCCTATCGCAGACATAGATTCCACACTAACCCCACTCAGGCACTGCTGGGAGTGAGCCAAACACAAGCACGCTCAGTTACTAAAGTTGTATTCTGTCTCATCTCACTGACCTGTTTTCTATAGCAGCAGTGTATAAGTTACAGATAAAAACATCTTTCAAGTTTATGTTACAATAATGTGGATTCAAGCGTCTTCATCACCATAATAAAACACTATGATAAATACTAACATCTAAGCGATTCTCTCAAAAGAAGAGAGAATGCAACTCTGTAGTTGAAATCACTGCATGGGCTCACAATCACATCTAAAAAACATTGTCTGTGAATGGTTTGTGCATCCACAAATGCATGAAAAGAGGAAACCATTTATAAACACAATCCTGAAACTCTGGGCAGCCAGTTGGACTACCAGTCGGAACTGAAAAGTACATACAACTTTACAAGTAAGCACTGCCACCTCAATTTAGAGGGTACCAGACCCACTCAAGGGGTATAAGCTTTTTCTGTGTTAAGCTGGGATCAAGCTTTTGTACTACCAGTAGAGAACCCCCCAAAAAGTAAGAAGTGACAGGCAGCATGGTGGTGTGGTGACTAAGGCTGCCATCCCAGAGTAAAGAGGTCATTGGTTCAAAGTTGGTGGTGTGTATGTGCATGTGGTGGTTGTCCAGAGAGGATGCAGGGAGAGAGAAAGATAAAGGGAAAGCAATGATAGAACAACACCCCCGCTGAGGGGTAGATAGTTGGCTTTTGTTCCACTTAAAATGGCTCAATTATACTGGAAGTGTTCCATTTTTAAAGAAGGCAGCCAATTTGTAATAGTCTGTCCATCAATTTGGAGTGCAGTGTGAACCATCGGCCAAGTTCAGATGTTTTCCTTAGCCGTAAACCAACTTCCTGCTCTTCATCCTGCACCACAACTACATGACATCCGGTCCACAGCCTGCTTAAAGACCTGGTTTGAATGTTAACAACTGTAAAGCATGCAGTGAGCAAGTCACCCCTTGTTGACCTTTGGACAAAGATATGCAAACAGTCTCCATTAACTCTCCTTTTCCTTTGCAGCACAGGTGTTGGACACTCAGATGTGCCAAAGTTAAAATTAGCATCTTGACAAATCTCTCCTTGGGCCACAATGTGAGAGCAAACATGGCTGCTCGTCTGTCACTCTCTGTTACGAGCTGTTTATGGTCTCACTGAAGCCGTCTGAATACCAAGGGCCAAACGACGCCTTTGATTCCGTGAGGTCATGAGACAGAAGTGAAATAAAGTCTGAGAGATTAAAGAGATTGTGGTGAGTTCAGTCAGCGCAACATGAGACCTGGGGAGCTTTTGTGTCATGATTCAGAAAATAGAGCAAACAGGGAGCATGTAATCATAGGGTTAATGGGACCGTGTCAGAAGAACGTCATGAAAACACACAAAAAGTTCCAAAAAAATAGTAAACCTTGGATTAGATTTTTCATGAATAAACGTTAACACTTTAAAATCCCAAAAGCATACTACTTGTTGTAGTTTATTTCTTTGAGCCTGATGAATCATCACTCCTTTCTTTTTTCTCTCTAAATAAAAATGTCAACTATTTCCTCTCTTATGACGTGCAATGCTAAAAACTGATTTGAATAGGAAAGCTTTAAAGACATTATTTTGTCCACTATTTTAATATCTTGATTATTATCTGTTGACTTTGGTGTATGGAAATAGACGGTGGTCCTGAAGGTCAACCACACGAACATTGCATGACGCAAATAATATTTCACATAATGCAAAAAACATTTTAGCAAACACAAAAATATTCAATGAAGCCCAAAATCCTTTCACATGTCACAGGAACATTGCATGCAATAGAAATCAATTTTAAAAAATCACAAAAAAACACAAAATGCAAAAATAAATGTGCGTTTCATGGAATATTTAGAGGTTTTGTGAAATGTTTTTGTGTTTCATTGAATGTTTGACTCAGATGAAGTGTTTAATGGGGTTAATGAGATGTTTGTGTAGTTAACCCTTAAGGCCACTGTATCTCTTCTTACAATGGCTTATTTTGACTTATCTTCTTTGTTTTCTTTCTGCGCTGATTTAGTTCAATGTTTATGAATGAATATTAACATTTTCTAATGTGCTTATCATTAATTTAAGAAAATGACGAAGACAAACCTAAACTGCAACAAACAGACACAGAGCATGAAGCGCAGAGGCTTATAAAATCATAGCAATAATGGGACAAAAGGGACTGTTAAAGCCATAAAATCCTCATGTAGATATTTATTTCAAAGTAGCTCTAAATGTGATTTTTTACATATAACTCAGTGATTAATACCACCCCAAATCACAAAATCTACTTTAATAGACATTTGAGGATTCCTCAGTGTGAATGCATGCAAACAAAGCAGCTCAAAACATCTAAACACGTGAGGGTATAAAGAGAAAAGGCTCACCTTGTAGAATGAGAGTGAAAGTAAGCAGAGCCAGACGTCTCAGTCTCCTCGTTTAGAGAAGCGTTTGAAGAAGACACCACAGAGGAGGGTTGGAAAAAATCTGTAACTGACAAACTGTCTGACAGCCACTCGGTGAAATCACATCTCAATTATAAATACTTCTCTCTCTGCAGAGTTTTATTCAGAGGAAGAGTGTGTGATTGATTCACATTACGTCGTACGCCTCATTTAAAAAAGGAAACATTTGAAGATTTGAAGATAGAGCAATGGTTAAAATGTTTGAAACAACCACAAGGCATTTGTGCCTCTAATTCATAAATGATAACAGTCTTCTTGTATTTAGTCACTCAGTTACCTGAGAGCTGTCTGACATATGTTTTGCATTTTAGATCCTGTTGCATTTGGCTGACGTTCAACATGTCCACATGGATTGGGTAATAACGCCACAGGGTCAATGTGGGAGCAGAGATAGCAGCCAGAAAAAAAGCTAAAAGCCTGAGTATATCTGACCTCACATTGTAACACATGGTCATAAAGTGGGTATGCAAATAGGGAACTGTCCAGGAATAGAAGGAGGAAAGACATTTGCAACAGGATAGGACAAACATACTGTACCTATCTATTTGAATAAACCATGAGTGAGATGGTGAGCGTTTTATTAAAAAGAACATAAACATCTACAATGATGTGATTAGAAAGTCCTACATTGTAACAACACTGAGTTCAAGCCTCAGGACATTAGATAAAGACTTTACTACATATTTCATCTATATCACTGAGCTGAGTTGTAACAAGACTGACTGTCTCTGGTCTAACATTTTCACATTGTATAAGACTAATGGTTAACATCATTAGCTTTAAAGGCATTCAGTCATTGAATAACTTACTGTTTTAGCCTACAGTGACTTCGGTCTGTTACCTGAGAAACAGTCAGGGATCACTGAGGTCTTGACCCGTCATCATGGGGACACGGATGTCTGCACTCAACTTCTTGGCAACCCGTCCAGTAGATTCCGAGAAATTTAACTTGACAAGGGAAAAGTTAGGACACAAGTTCATGACAATCAGTGTCGCCTGGAAACCAATAATGTTGAATAGGGATTTTCCAAGATGACTCATTTGATAGTTGTTTAAATATTAACCTAAAATGCAACTAGCCAACTACTCTTGAGGTAAGAGATGATTTCTTATACTCCGAAAACAGCCAAAATTGAACACAAGTGGCTAAATACAAGATCACAGGTAGTCTGCGACCCCCAGCCTTCGGTCCTCCTTCCCGATTAACGTTGAAATTCCTGCACTAGTCACACATTGCTCCATTGAGTGCTCATATGCCAGTTTAACCAAACACAGCCTACAACGATATCTCCATGTTCTACATCAAAATACTGCCAAAACAGACCACTTTAAGATCCCATCTGGAATCAGTAATCTGTGCTTGTTTACATCCGGGTAGTAGAGCCTTATAGCAGTATGGCTACTATCCTGGCTAGTGGTGGGTGGATGCACTACAGCTTAGTCACAACATATGACCAGAACTTTGGGCCTAGAATTAAAAAAAAATAACAGTTAGTTTAACTGTGTGGTTATTCTGGTGCTGATTTGACACAGAAACGATTCAATGTGTGAGTCTTAATCCTTGGAAAGAAGTTCTGAGATTAATCGAATGGTTAAGGGCTCATTTCAGTTAAGACAAGATCAGTTGTGATTCTGTGTCCGGCGGGACAGTAAGACTCTGCAAGTTACGGACTTCAGAGCAGTGAACGGAGGCTGATTATTTATAATAATCCCTCCTAATTCAAATAAATAATAAGACAACACACTATTTACTATGTACATTAAGTTACATAAGTACAGAGAGAGAGAGAGAGTAGATCAAACAACTGGCCGCATATAAAATGTAAATGTTTGAAGTGTTTGCTGTATGTTTTTTTTTATTGTTACTGTTCTGGTTTTTGTTTTTAACAACAAAAAGGGTGATAACGTATAATCGTTAGTCGACTATGTGCATATTCTTAATGTCGAAACACATTTCTCCAAATCAATTTAATGGAAGTGTAAAATTTATAAGGGTAAAATTTCAATTGCTGCTGGGGCTAAAAGAAAAATCAGGGGACCCCAAAAGTAATTATGGTTCATCCTCTGGTGCCATTAATCTCCTTGGAAAGATCAATGGACAACCACCCGATAGTTGATGAGATATGGCAATAAAAGACAACAATTACAACCATGGCACACGATGGAAAGCCGTGCAATTCCCAAACAAACTAAGCTTTATCCTCTTGGGACCATGAATGTCGGAAATGTCGGAAACTAATTCCATAGCAGTCTATTGGATAGTTGGCAAAACATATTACAAAATGATTAAAAATGGGACCAAATGGTGGCCTTGGATAAGGAATGGCAACATCAGGGCACCGTTTGCCTAGCAGTCTAAGTACACACCCCATTTACAGAGGCTACAGCCCTCCCAGAGGTCGGAGGTTCGATTCCGGCCTCAACCATGTGCTGCATGTCTTCCCCCTCTCTCTACTCCCCACATTTCCTGTCTCTCTTCAGCTGTCCTATCCATTAAAGCCAAAAATGCCCAAAAATATAACTTAAAAAAGAAAAAGAAAAGAAGTGGCAAGATCATGTCGCACTTCAAAGTTTTTCCTCTTGGGACCATGAAAATCTTAAACAATCCATCCGTTTTAAATGATTCAGTCTAGACAAGCATTTTTCACTGATGTATGTGACTGACAGTCCTTCAGATAGAACAGAAACAACAGTCTCAGAGTTGTTGTGCACTGCTGTGTTGCACCTGTCTCACAAAGGGGAAGCTGTTGTAACGTCACTGTGTAAACATCAGATAATATTTCATTATGGAATCATGTTTCGTACCACCAGATTGCTTAAAAAGACCTCATTATTCATACACTGTTTGTATGCAATGCTGCTTTGTATAGTGAGTAAGCTTTCTAATTACAAAGTCACCACTCAAACCAAAGTAAACAGAAACAGTCAACATGTCCTCTCTGCCTGGTTTCTATCCAGATTCACATCTCTGCGCCAAATGGCAGCCTGGTCACAGTGAAACAAGGTCCAGTGTATTCTCTGGGACACTTGATATGCTAGCAACCGTATGACAGGTGTAAACAGACCATCAGCTGCAGCAGAGAGAGTCCATGTCAGGACAAAGTTACCTGGAAGGTGAAATGAAAGTGACCACAAGGCTTCTCATATTTGATTGCTAGAATGCATCAGAGCAGGTGGACAAAAAAAAGACTCTTTGATCCTCGGACTGGACTTTACCGTCAGAGTCATTTGGGGTCAGTTCTCTTCTCTGTGACACAGAAAGCCACAGCCAAAGAAACACAAACTCACGTTGAAAAATAAATAGATAGTGAAGTGAAGTGAATCATCAAAACCTCAGAGAAATTCACTGCAAACAGTAAACATGTCAGTGGGAGTGTTTAAAGGCCTGTGAAAACAACCATGAATCATTCTGTGAGCCATAGACGGAGCTTTGTTTTAGACAAACACCAGAGAGATGTTATCACGGTTGCTCTTATTAATTCTGTAGAACTGACTTATGAAAACAGTATTCAAGAGGCCTGGAGGGTTTAAAACACAATGGAGACAACAGGGTTGAAGGGTTATTGGAGCTTGAATCATGTTGGTGATGGAAGTCAGGATATCTGCGCATCTGCTGTTTAAAATTTCATGATTCTCCTTTAAATCTGTCCTTCATAAATCATTAAAGCTGTGGAGAACCTGTTAATGTGTGGATAAAAGGTGCAGACATTTTTAGTTTTACAAAGTACCCTCTCAAAAAATCACTCCTCAAAGCAAACTCTTACAGGATGTCCTTTTTTTTTAAAACTCACTGCATATGTTTGTTTGCCTGGACTCTCCTTATCCTCCAACCTGCTCTCATATAGTTTAATTTTATGCTTTTAATTGACTGTCTTTACATTTTTCCTTTTCCTGCAAAGCCCTTTGTAACTGTGTTTTTATAATGAATAAATAAATACATGTCTTATCATTATCAGGCATTAGCTTATAGGCTAGTTGTGCTTTAGAGTCTGTGCTGCCACCCTCTGGTCATTGTGAGACACAGCGGTGGAAGAAGAAGTTGGATCTTTAAAGGAGGAGAATCACACAGTGAAAAATACCTTGGTGAAAAGTGTGTGAATATTATCAGCAACATTTAACGATAATATACAAAATAAAAGTATTTATGGTGCAAGAAAGTGTGTTAGTATACGATATACAGGGAAGCCAAGTATGCATGCTCAACAAAGAAAGACTCCACCTGCAGCCTGGTTTTGAGAACCTTGTTGGTTTGGCTCATTTCTTTATTGGTACACTGTATCATGAGGCTTTTTCATACAAATCCATTAAGATATATAAAAGCTAGGGGTTATACATATATTTGCATGAGTTGAATTACAGGTGAGAGCTTAACTAGGAGGCTAAAGCCCACCTCAACATGTCTGTTTCTAAGTTGACTGAAAGTTGCAGCAAGAGTCAGCATTTCCAATATAGTGCCCGCCATCATTGGGCTTCAGAACATCTCTTCAGAAACCAATGGGTGATGTCAAAGAGGCTACATCAGTGGATTTTACAGTGTATGGTAGCTTTGTTTGTACTTCAGTATAGCACATTTGCTTCAAATTGTGACTTCAAACATAAATATTTCTCCTTTTTGAGTCCTTAAAGAATGAAGCTTTGAAGATTAAAAAATACTTATACACAGGAATATAGCTTCTGTATGATCGTTGGAGACAGAAAGGGTGAACAAGTGCCTCTATCCCTCTTTCCAACCCCAACTCTGTCTCAGCAGATGTCTGTCTAACATGAGTCTGGTTCTGCTCAAGGTTTCTTCCTGTTAAAGGAAGTTTGTCCTTGCCACTGTAACTTGCTAAATGCTGCAAAGTGCTCTGCCCATGGTGGATTAAGATGAGATCAGACTGAGTCCTGTTTGTAAGATGGGACTGGATCTTATCCTGTCTTGATGTTGAGTCTTTGTTAATAATATAAGAGTCTTGAGATATCGTTTGTTGTGATTTGGCGCTATGTAAATAAAGATTGATTGACATGTTTATAAGTTAGCTCCCTATTGGGCCACCACAGTCAAAAAAGTCTAGCCCCGCCCCTCTCTGCAGTGGATATCTGTTGCTTCCTAATGTTTGTAATGCCTCATCATGTATTTATACAGACAGACAGATGGACGCAGAGCCAAGCCCCTTTCATAAAGCTTTATTTCACAGATCCCCTGTAACAGGAGGCCGAGGCAGCCGGGCTCTTTATACATTTACATACACTGTCTGTGGCCCGTCCTTACAATGCTCCCCATGTTAAATAACTCAATAATTCAAGACAAAAACAACAAACACACACGCACACACACAGTTCAACTTAAGATAACAACAACAATATCTTAACGACGGTAATAATAACAACCATTGTCAAATATTATGTATTTCCAGGGTCTTATACTGTACTTTTTAAAATCTGTTACACAGTCAGTCATCTTTAAGGTGCACTGTAAAATCTGTATGTGACAATAACAAATGCTGCACCAGAACACGCGGTGGAGAATACTTGTTGTTGCATTTTTGTATGTTTCAGATGAGTTTGTTGTTGTGTTTTTTGCTCCTTCCTGTCCGTCCTCTGCGGCAGATAAACCGTGGATGTGAAGTCAGCGCAGTTTGTTTGTTTGTTTTGGCACACGTTTTTTTAATAAGCCGCTGTGGTGTGGCATGAATCTCGTAGCTCAAGCAGAGACATAAGGCGCTTCTCCGTGGTTGTGTGTGGACTCACAGGACCTCTGCAGGGGAGAGAAAAACAGAGGGGGGGATGAGGCCTACTCACTCTAAGTACATCTGTGGATAATCAAAGTCTTTCCTGGTATCTTCTTTGCGTACCTGCGACATGCTGAGGCTTCATGGGGCCTGTTTTCATCCTGAATGGCTCTCCGCCCTCGAAGGCCAGGATTGGCTCGCCAACCAGCCCACTCTGCGTCTGAGCTGGGTTTCCTCCATTGTTCAGCTGGATGATCTCCTCGAAGTCAGCTGTCTCGCCATTGGCTGAGACGCCGTTCTGGTGCGTGGCAGGCTGCACGCCGTTTACGACAGGACCGGTGACGCTTTGAGGTGGGCTGAGGAGAGCTGTGTCTGGACTCTGCAGGTTTACAGCTGCAGAAAGATCACATTCAAATCAGATTTTTCAAGATTTTTAAAAAGAACAGTTTTATTAGCAGCTTGTTTGTGATGAAGGATGTAGCGGTTACCTTTATTGGGCGCAGTGTCTTTGCCGTTGACCTGAGGAGAAGCTTTGACTTCCTTCTACGATTACAAAGAACAAGAAGACATTTGTTACTTTAGAAAAAGAGGTTTTTCAGTTTCGTCAAGCCCGATTAAGAGGGATCACACTGACCTTTTCTCCTGCATCACTTTTACGAGTCCTCTTCATGATCTCCTCGAGGCGCTGTGCAGACCAGACAGAGAAATCACTTAGATAAGGATAAGCTGCTGAGGTTTTTTTTTTATAGGGAGCTTGAGATTAAATCAAGTGTGAACTAGTGTGACTTCCTGAACTTTAAGAATCTTTTTTTTTCCTCTCTGTCTCCTCATCCTCACCTTCTTCCTCTCCAGCCGCTCCTGCTCCTCTTTCTGGAAGTGTTTCTCTCTCTCCAGGCGCTGACGCTCGGCCTCCTCGCGGGCTTTGGCTTCAGCCTCCTCCCTCTGAAGACAAATAACAGCAAACAGAAATATTAATTGAGCTAAGAACAAAATCACTTTCAGCAAAAAATAATAATCAAGCTTTAAAATAAATGATTGAAGAAATACAAGCGATCGATGCATGATCAGAAAACAACAGTGGTATTAAGCAGTGGCTCCACCTTTCCAAACTTTCCATCTTTGATTTCAGCTTTCAGAGAAGTCCAACAATGACCTCATGTCCAAACACAAAGCAGCTGTTGTGCCAGTCATTTGAAATTGTTCACGTTGAATCAATAAACTCCAAATATAAGACAACCCAGCTTTCTCTGATGTATTTTGAGACCAATACATCTTGTATATTTAGATATATGTGATACTAAGTTTCATGAGCAGTAGGGTGTGTGTGTTTTGTTTCTCATGTAACATAAAGAATAAACTTCTGAGTGTTTGGGCGCCTGACAAAAAGCCTTGCAGTCACAACACAGGGCTCAAAAGCGAATGATACATTTCCTCTATATGTATACAGAAAATTATATGACATGTGAGCTGCAACTTTAATTCTACCCTTTGAGTACTTCTTATTGCACCACCGTTTACCCTCTGCCTGAATGTGCTGTGGTGGAAAGCAGCTCCTGACCACCAGGTGGCAGCACATGCTCAGTATACTCTGCAGCCTTCGGGCCAGGGTTGATATCATCTGAGTAACTCCATTACATGGTTCAGTGGATATTTAGCCTCAGTACCATCCAAACAGATGTGAGCAATGAAAACATAAACTATGATGAGGGCAGAGATCACTTCTTTGAAGTGCTAAACTTTGTTTTAAACCCGCTCTCTCACAGCTTTAACTGCTGTGTGTTTCAACCTTACAGAATCACAAATCTGAACTGGTCAGACGCATTTTGAGAATATTAACCCTGCAGAGAGCCGGACACTTAAACATGAGCCTCCTTCAGTCTCATGCAAGTGAGCTGTCAGGCCTGAACAATGGTCCAATTGAGGGGAAAAAGGGAGTCGAGCATGGCTGATAGCTTCAGGCATGGCGTACACTGATGCTGCTTCTCTGACTATCAGCCCACTGCAGAGACAAGTCTGCGACACAGAGGCAGGCAACACAGGCCTGTCACTATTGCCCTCCATCACAATGGCTCCCTCAGCTTGTGCCCATCACCATTATGGAGGTCACCAGCTGGCATCGGGCCGGGCAGACGAGGAGACAAGGGGCCTCTGACTACCCCGACACACACCGTTCGTGACAGCGGCACAAACTCTTCTCCTTTAATCTGCACAGATGCCAGACAGGCAGAGGCTGAGGGAGGCAGACCCCGCCTGATGCTTGGTCTCATGTACAGTATCCCCCCTCATCACCCGCTCCCCCTACTCTGACAGCTCAGGCATCCTCATATGCATTAATCTGCCCAGATGGTAAATGGGCTTACTCCATGTGGGGATCACAAGGATTCATGGTGGTTAATGGAAATTTAGAAGGTTAAACAGTATTTACAGTTAACAGCAAGTGATCATGAGTCTCACTGATGAAGTGTTGGACGGAGTCGGATTAAACGTACTGATCTATCCATTATGTATTAACCCTGTGTGCAGTATTACTTTCCCTTTTGCAATCATGTGCAATTTCATTTCAGAAATATCAAGTATGTTTTTAACTTTCTAACCTTCATTATCTGGTGCAATGTAAGATTTCCCTATCTCTAAATATCCCATTCGTCATAATCAATCACTAAATATATTAGACTTGGACTTGGCACGCTGGTTTAATTGGTTTAATTGCTTGATTCAGTTATTGGACCATGGCTCATAATCTGAACTAAAAGTCATCCTGGTTAGAAACTGTCAAAGGGTCACTCCGTGTTTGTTTTAAAGCTCCATGTTTCCTGCTCACTGACCTGTTTCTGCAGCCTGTCGTTCTCCTCTTGCTCGGCTTTGGCTCTCTCCTGCGCCTCCTTCTCATCCTGAGCTTGCTGGGCTTCATCCCTCAGACGCTGCTGCTCAGCCATGAATCGAGCCTCCTCCTCTCTGCGCTTCCTCTCCTCCACCTCTCGGGCCATCGCCTCCTCCCGCAGGATCCTGACAAGACACACCAGCGTTACATACACTCTTAAATCACATGTGAGCAGGAAGATCAGCAGCTTCTGGGGTTATAAACATGACGGCAGCCTTCAGTTTTCTAAGAAGTGCTTCTTCTTCTTCTTGGGACCCTGGACTACAGTATTACCATTATTACCATTGTTTTAGAATCATTTCTAATTTATCCTATATTATTTTATGTCATTTAATTTAATTTTTCTGATATTTCTCTAATTTCATTTTATTGATTTTATTGTAGTGATTTCATTATTTTTCTGATATTTCTCTGATATCATTTGATTAATTTTATTCTAATGATTTTATTCTATTTTTAAGTATTTCATATTATTTCAGCTACCTTGTTTTAGCCTTGTATCATTTCACCTATTGCTGTTGATTTCTGCCTTTTCTGTTCTTTTGTGAAGCACTTCGGGCTGCATGCTTGAATGTATGAAAGGTGCTTTATAAATAAAAATGAATTGAGTTCTAGTGTTTTGGTGTCTAAAATGTCAAAAGAATTCAACTAAAGAGCAGCAGGCATTCTGATCATTATTCAAAAGAGAACCTTTGGATAACAGCTAATTCAGATATCAAAATAATGTTCAGTATTCTAAAAAAGGCTTGGAAATTTGGTTGGAATCAGGGATATTACTTAAGTTTATTAATAGGGACAGATAAGTAATTATACAAAAAGTAACACAACTCAAAACATTTTTTGTGCCATCAGGTAGCTGGAATGAGAAGAAACATCTAATGGCAGCTTAAAAATATATACAAATTAGAATAAATGGTGACATACGGTTGCACAATTGTAAAATGTATTTTAATTTGAATAAAGATATTAGTTATTTTAGTCCTTTGATCAATTATTAGGAAAATAAGGAATAAATGTTATCAAAAATGTCTATTTTTAACCAACTGAGAGGGACAAAATAACCTTGAAATATGATGTAATACAGAGTAATTTAGAAGGTGTTTGTTATTGCATGACTATTTTGTTGGATTACATCATGTTGTACCGTGTTATTTTTTCACAAGACTTCTTTGATGTTCATACTCCTGAAATTCTTGAAAATCTGCATATTTCTAGAATTCTTTAAATATTTAATGTAAAAAACAAACTGAGAAATGATTATATAGTTTGTCAATAATCTGACCTGTTTCTTTGCTCCTGCTCCTGACGCTCCTGCTCTTCCCTCTCTCTCTGCTCCCTGGCTTGTCTGCGTTTCTCCGCCAGCACTCGGGCCGCCTCCTCGGGGTTGTTGGTGCCCGCTGAGGGTTTGCTGGCAGGTGCAGGAGCTGGAGCTGGGCTGGAAGCACCAGCTGCAGCAGAGGTGGCCACTGGTGAAGCAGAGGGAGCAGGAGTGCTGGCTGAGACTGCAGCAGGAGAAGCAACAGGCTCTGTGTTTGGCACAGCTGGAGAGGCCACTGATACAACAGGTGTGCTGAGGGATGGAGGTGTGGGAGGAGCAGAGGAGACCACGATGGCAGGAACATTACCAGAGCCTGTCAGAGAGAATAAGGGAGAAAAAGAGATGCTTATGTTTCTAAAAACACTGGATTACCATGGACATGTCTATCATAATACCAGAAAATTTTATTTGATTATATTTTCTTGTATGTACTGTCTATTTTTTCCTGTTCTTGTTCAGACAGATTGGACTGTTTTGCATTAAAAACAAGTATAACACTACAAAGTATGTAAAAAAAAGTTCTGATTAGAAACTGTGTGGACGAGTCAATGAAAACTATTAAGTACACACTTATGTAAGCACAGTCATTAACACACACACATACACACACTGCAGTAATTATGTGTGCCCACACTAAATTTCACGCTGCAACATGAATGTCGGCCAAAAACCTCCAGGTCACCTTGCAGCACTGATATTGTCTCCTTTGCAAACACACTCACTCTTTTTCTCCTCTGGGGCTCCGGGCTGCTGCGGCTCTTGGCCCGTTTCCACCGGGACTGCAGTGACCGTCTGGGGCTGAACCCTGGCGGGCGTCTGAGCTCGTTTGGGTCGGGTCTTGGTGCCAGGAGGAGGAGGAGTCTTTTTGCCCGTCGGAGTCTTGGAGGCCACTGCGGGCACAAGGGGGGAAAGGGGACGACTTTTGGGAGCAGGTGACGGAGGTCTGTTTCTGGGCTTTGGAGTGCTGGAGAGGGAAGAAGAGGAGGTAAATATAAGCAGGAGAAACAGATAAACAGAGGAGAGTGTGGGATGGAGGATAATTTACCATATTCACACGACTGTAGTTTTCTTTAACGTCACAAAAATCTCAAAACTGCTATTGAGCACTTCACATTTTTTGGTTAAGTAAACAAAAACTATTTTTTTGTAATATGATACATACTGACTGTCCCTTCAGATTTTCTTCGATTCAATATCTATTCCATTACTGATCAATCAGGGAGTAACAGGATAGCAGGATAGGATAATTGTCAGATCCCCCCTCTTTATAGGATAAGCACACATTGTATTTAGGAGTACAACACAATAGCAGCATTAGAGCTCCCCAAGCTGGGAGTGACATCAGAGAATAATGTCTGCTGCTGTGTAGATATGGTCAACAGTGAGAAAAGCTAATGAGGTTCCCAGTGTGCTACAGAAAGCCAAAACTAGGTCACAGGAGTGAATCTGAAACTCCACAATCAGCTGCCATGATTCTCTGGCTGTAGGGGGCTGTAACGTGAGAATGAAGGGAGGCAAGGAGCCATCTTTCTTCCCTTCGGTGCATCAGTCGGGGAAAAAAAACCCATTCTGTCTGAGAGCTCCTCTCTCACACAGACCTGCTGCTGCCAGACTGAACCTCGGCTGCTGACTGCCTGAATGGAGTCCAGCTGAGTCTTTTTTAGTAGTTAGATTAAAGCACCTTGGACCATCTGTCAGATGTTAACCTGCTCCCTCTGTCTCTGCCGTTCTCTTACATCAGCATCAGTTTAATTTAATAGTTATAACATATAAAATACAGATTACTGGAAATATATGTATTTGTTTTAAGACCATACCTAGCCTCTGGCCTGGACCTCTGGGTCGTGGTGGTGGGTGATGCCGTCTGTCGCCTCTTCGGCACTTTGTCTTTTGAGAGATTGCTCTTCTCTTTCTCATTCTCCCTCTCCTTGTCTTTCTTCTCTTTCTTCTTCTTGTCCACCTTGAGGAAAGAAGTGACACCAACAACCGGTTATGACCACAGGATAAGGCTGAAACCGAAAAGTTCAGGTAAAGGTCTTTAATGCTGGTATCGCTACAGACAATGTAGAAGAGAATCCCTCTGAATCCGTCTTCTGAATTCATCACACTTTATTTCCTTTGCATGTGATTATCAGTATGTGTAGATACAGTGCATTTGTGAGTATATGAAAGCTGTGATGTGTGTATCCATGTGTATCCATGTGTTTATACCGGTGTGGAGTTTCTCCGGCGCTGTCTCTGCGTGATGTCCGGCGTGCTGGCGGAGGACACCCTCCAGCGCTCGGCGTTCTGGTGCGGGTGGGGGGAGCAGGTGTTGAAGGGGCTGGCAGAGGCTGAACGGGAGCAGTGGTGAGAGTCTGAGTGACACACCAACATGCAGAGAGGCAGCAGGGCCGAGGTCAGGGCCCACAGGCAAACACAAACACAAACAGACACAACATGCATGATGGTGAAAAAACCGCACCGGGAGACCCCACAGTGAACACAACGTGACAGCATGAGACCGTGACTCAAATCCTGCTGACGGATGATAGCTGAGGAAGGGAGGAGTTATCTTCATGTTCTGATCAAATGTTCAGTATTTCACAAATCTTTGATTGCTATTATAAAAGTTATTTTCACTTTAACCATGCAGGAAAAAATGCCAAATATTTTCTGGTTCCAGCTTCCAAAATTCAACTATCTACTGACCTTTTTCCTTTTTTAAGCTCTTGTAAAATGAATTACATAATCGTTAGGTTATGGTGTGTTTGTTTGAGAAGAATCACCCCTTAAAGCTATCATCCTGGGATTTGAGAAGTTTCCATTTTCCTTTTTTCTTAAAAATGTCCTCTTTTTGAGTCAAACGTGAATCAGCTATTCTGTCAAATAACTGATTCAGGTGATAATAGTTGTTTGTTGCAACTTTATCTTAAATCAAAACAGACACCAGATAGATAAAGAGAATTAAAGTAGGAGAGATGTGAAAACTTAAAGACTGAAACATATTATTTTTAAAGAAAACTGCTGAATATTCAGAGGTTCCTCCTTCTCATATTTTGAGATTTGGCTGTTTTTTTTCCACGTTTAATTATTGTTAATCTTACATATTCAGTCAAAACTTTGGACACACCTTCTCATTCAATTTTGTTTTAATTATTTTCAGCATTGTAGATTAATACTGAAGATATCAAACTATGACAGAACACATATGAAATTATTTAATTATGAAAAAAAGTGTTAAACAAAGCAGAATAAATTTCATATTTTAGATTCTTTAAAGCAGTCATCTTTTGCCTTGATGACAGCTTTGCATACTCTTGGTTTTCTCTCAGTCTGCTTCATGAAGTGGTCTCCTGGAATGGTTTCTAATTAACATGAGCCTTGTGAAGAGTTCATTTGTAGAATGACTTGCCTTCTTAATGTGTTTGAGACCATCAGTTGTGTTGTTCAGAGGTAGGGTTAGCACACAATGGATAGCTCAATTTGACTACTGTTGTAATCCATATTATGACTAAACCATATTATATCATAGTTTTGATGTCTTCAGTATTAATCAATGTTGGAAATAATCAATCAATAAAAAACATTGAATGTGCAGATGTGTCCAGACCAAGCAGCAGTTCATCGAGTGTCCATCAAGTGTCCACTTGGGGCTGGCCTTGATTGACAGGTGGGAACACTTTAGCTGTTGGCTAGGAGGCTCAAAGCCCGCCTCTTTACGTCACACTCCCTCAACAGCAGTTAGATTGAGTTCAACATTTCCAATATGGCTCCCGCCGACGATTGGCTTCAAAACGGCGCTTCAGAAACAGATGGGTGACGTCCCAGATACTAAGTCCATTAATTATACAGTCTATGGTCCAGACTTTTGACTGGTACTGTATACTCTTTTTTTTTTTAATTTGGAGTAGCGGTTCATTGAACATACAAGCAATGAAAGATGAAAGCTTGCTCTTGCATTAGTCCAAACTTTCTTCCAGTCTGAAACTAAATAATTAATCATAAACAAACATCTAAATCTGAGTCTGGAAATCAGTTGCAAATAGTTTTTGGAGAGGCAATCTTTTAAAAACATTTTGAGAACTCCAATCGTAGAACTTCTGACAAGGGCTTAGAAAAATAAGAAATCTACAATATCATGATAACAGGGAAACTCAACTAGCTGATAAGGAGCACATGACATGATTGAAAGATCAGCAAGGATCTGTCATGGTGTGATTGTCTCATCTGCTGTGTGCAAGGCTCAAAACGAAACTAATAAAGTTACAGCTTTCAGTCAGATTACATATCACTAAAAAGTTTACAAAATAGTGAGAAAAAAGTTTAAGTGGAGTGAAGATAAGACGAGCATGCTGAAGTTGAATGTCAAGTGCATCAAACAAACTCTGTCCCTTTTATATAACATCCTAAAAGGGACTAAGAGTTGTCACAACACAGCATTCCTCAACCCCTGCACCCCCACAGGTGACGGTTTCATACTCACGGGAGTCACTGTTGTTGAGGAGCGTGGCGGCGCTGCGACTGCGGGCCAGGAAGGACAGCGTCGGCGTCATGAGCCGCTCCACGATGCGGCTCTCCCAAGGGCTCAGACGCAGGCTGCGGGCTGACACAAGAGGGTGCCGTTAGTGTCGAGCTACTGTCACAGCACACGCATACTCACCGCAGACTCAGAGACACCCCTCAGTTCCTCCTGTATGCAGGTGTAAGGTCATACAGGTGCACACTCACACTGATGGAGGTGTACAGTTACTCACTGACACTGCAGCACATCCTCACACACACACATTTACAGCCACACACTCGACACACTGCATCTTTACAGAAGAGTTCAATTCTTCCTCATAGAGATTTAATCAGAATCAGAATCAGAATCAGCTTTATTCGCCAAGTATGCTTGAACACACAAGGAATTTGACTTTGGTAAACTGTGCTCTCTTTGTACAAGGCATAAGAATAGGAATAAGAATAAGAACTACAATAAAAAATAAAATGAAAATATAATAACAATAACCTTAGCTATAAATACAAAGAAACAACAAATAGCTTGACTAATATGTACAGGCTAAAATAATATGATAAAGTGCAGTGGTGAGTTGCAGAGGTAGTTTTACATTATAAAATAGAAGTTAAATAATACAAAAAATAGAAATATGGAATTCTGCTTGAGAATTGTTGCATTGTGTATCTACATGTATATTTACAGAGAGTATTTATCTGACAGGTATGACACTGTTATGGTTTAGTGTTCATCAGAGTGACAGCCTGGGGGAAGAAACTGTTCTTATGGCGGGTTGTTTTGGCGCACAGTGATCTGTAGCGCCTGCCGGAGGGGAGGAGTTTGAAGAATTTGTGTCCAGGGTGTGAGGGGTCAGCGGTAATGCTCCCTGCCCGTTTCCTGGCCCGGGACCGGTACAAGTCCTGGATGGGGGGCAGGTCGACACCGATGATTTTCTCTGCAGTCCTTATAGTCCGCTGCAGTCTGTGTTTGTCTAGTTTGGTTGCAGAGCCAAACCAGACAGTGATGGAGGTACACAGAACAGACTGGATGATGGAGGTGTAGAACATGATCAGCAGCTCCTGGGGCAGGTTGAACTTCCTGAGCTGACGCAGGAAGTACATCCTCTGCTGGGCCTTTTTTCTGATTGTGTCTATGTGGGAGGTCCACCTCAGGTCCCGGGAAATAGTGGATCCCAGGAACCTGAAAGAGTCCACAGTAGACACAGTGCTGTTCAGGATGGTGAGGGGGGGGAGTGGGGGGGGGCTTCTCCTGAAGTCCACTGTCATCTCTACCGTCTTGAGCGGGTTCAGCTCCAGATGGTTCTGACTACACCAGAGGGCCAGCTGTTCCACCTCCTGTCTGTAAGCAGACTCGTCTCCGTCCTGGATGAGACCGATGACGGTGGTGTCGTCTGCAAACTTCAGGAGTTTCACCGAGGGGTCTCCTGAGGTGCAGTCATTGGTGTAGAGGGAGAAGAGCAGTGGGGAGAGAACACATCCCTGTGGGGCGCCAGTGCTGATGGTCCGGGTGCTGGATTTGATGCTCCCCAGCCTCACCTGCTGTCTCCTGTCCGTCAGGAAGTTGGTGATCCACTGACAGATGGAGGCCGGCACTGTGAGCTGGGTGAGTTTCTGGTGCAGGATGTCTGGTATGATGGTATTGAACGCAGAGCTGAAGTCCACAAACAGGATCCTAGCGTAGGTCCTGGGGGAGTCCAGGTGATGCAGGATGTAGTTCAGACCCATATTGACTGCATCCTCCACCGACCTGTTTGCCCGATAGGCAAACTGCAGGGGGTCCAGCAGGGGGCCTGTGATGTCTTTCAGGTGGCTCAACACTAGTCTCTCGAAGGACTTCATGACCACAGACGTCAGGGCGACGGGCCTGTAGTCATTGAGTCCTGTGATGGTGGGTTTCTTTGGGACTGGGATGATGGTGGAGCTTTTGAAGCATGAGGGCACTTCACACAGCTCCAGCGATGTGTTGAAGATCTTTGTGAAGATGGGGGCCAGCTGCTCAGCACAGGAGGATGTTTGCACGGTGAAATGTTACCAGGTTATGATAATAAAAGTTTAGAATCAGATAAATAAACATTATTATGCATGTTTATTTAACAAACAACTTTTAAACTACTTTACTATAAACTACACTGATTTAAAGTGACACACACTTCTGTAAATGAACTGCTGTTATCAAGTATCATGGGATGAAAATTCAGCCTAAATGATAATGACATTTTTCTTCAATTATCAAAGCAACTTTAATGTCAGAGAATAAAGTGCTTCAGTCTGAGGTCGTCGCCATCTTTGATTCTCGCTGAATCAAATGCGTCTGAAACTTCTGATGCGTGTGAGTGAATCTTTTGAGCCACCAGAAGGAGAAAGTGGCAGATGAATGATTCAGAGCGAGCTCAGATCTAGAAACTCTTCACAGAGAGTTTCACATAAAGGAGATTAAAACATCTTCAATTCTGACTTGAAGAGACACAAACGTTTGAAACATTTTCCCTTTAAGTTTTTCAAACTTTAGACCTGAAAAAAATATTGGAACTCTGCACATTTGGGGTTCTTTGCTGAAGTATTTCACATTTATTTCTTCTATTTCTTGAAATGAAACACCTTTTTAAAAGTAACTGCTTTTATTTTTTAGTCCAATACCTTCAATTCAAATTTTAATTTGAGTATGTTTTATTTTTTACAATGATATATTTTCATGAAACAATCAAAGATTTTATGGATAAGGCTACACAATTTCTATAAAATATTTAAAATCTGCTTAACTTTTAAAACAATGGCATGTTAGTGCATCTGTATTAATCATGTTAAACTATAGTATGCAATACTAACTAATGAAAACAGTTGTTTTGGCTGCATTTGACTTTAAATGCTATTACATTTATTCAAATATACTTGTTTGGATACAGTAGAATTTTGATGCCTGACTTTTCTTATAGATACATAGTTTTGCAAAGCTCCCTTATTCACTGTCTTATTAAGAGTTATACAAGAATATAAACTCCACATTTGAACGATCAATCCATCAAGTATTTATGCAGGATGAAAGATATTGATGTTTTATATGTAATGTATGTGTATACATCTTATGTGCTTTGGCAACAGCATGTCTTTGTTCATGCCAATAAAGCAAATTGAATTGAAATGATATTTTACGGGTGTTAATGAGTGTTCGTATCTACTATCCGTCTCTCTCTCTCTCTCTCTCTCTGTCTCTCTCTCTCTCTCTCTCTCTCTCTCTTATTCTGCTCTATCCCCCTCTCCAACTCAATCTCAGCAGATGGCTGTCTAACATGAGTCTGGTCCTGCTCGAGGTTTCTGCCTGTTAAAGGAAGTTTGTCCTTGCTGCTGTAACTTGCTAAATGCTGCGAAGTGCTCTGCTCATGGTGGATTAAGATGAGATCAGACTGAGTCTTGTTTGTAAAATAGGACTGGATGTATTCTGTGGTTGTGTGGATGGGTGTGCGTATGTATTTACGAGCATAGCAAACCAGATGCCCCATAGACTATAATTAGAGAAAAGTTCAAATGATAGAATAGTAATCAGGTCCCTGAATATGAAGGCATGTGTATGCCTACAGAACACATTGTGTGCCCCATGGAAACAAGGCCTTCTTTGATTTTTCTTGTGTTTTTTTATTTTAATTTTTTTGTGTTTTGTGTGTTACTCTCATTACATAGCAGATGTTTTCTTCCTGTCATTGTCTTTCTAGTTATTTGGAAAATAAAATAAAAATATAATAATAAAAAAAACAAATATTTGTGCAAAATGTAAAACAGTTGGAATTATTTTCTCTCCGCTGCTTTAAAACTTGAAATCTCAACGTTTTATGTTTTAGCCCTTTAAGGCACGCAGAGTAACACTGTATCGTTTTTTACAGGTTCTTGTATTTTTCTCTTCTGCTCCTCCAAAGCAGCAACATACAACAGAAACATCTCCACAGAGACACAAACATTCAGATGGACACAGATTCTTCCATCTCATACACGACAGTGTGTCTGAATTTCCTCTCTCAAAACAAAAAACCTGACAACACGACGTGAACACATCTCTCTGAGTGACCATGGGTGCTGCATGTACACAAGGTGCATACATACGTACACAAAGGTATGTATGACCCCAACAAACAGACACACAACAATAGTGCGTTCAGAACAGAGCTGTGTGGACGACATGAAACGAACATGTAACATATTCTGTCCCTCCTTATGTAACAGCTCCTACAGTCACCTCTGCTGCACGCCGGCTGCATCATTTTAACAACATGTTTTATGACTAACTGATAACGCTGCTACCTCCTGTTGCTAGGCAACAGTGGTCTCCCTCCTCCAATGCGGCATGAAGAGGAGACCGAGCCGAGCTCCTGATCGACGGTTCACCTGGAGGCAGATTGATGCCTGATCTAAAAACGTCACCACCCCCTTGCTCACACGATCACAGAGTGTCTCCTAAAGCCAGAAACAGGAGCTCTGATATCGATCCGACTCTGCAGAGAGAGGATTCAGTACCAAACAGATCCTTTGGTGCTCCTGCAGTAATCGGATCATCTGCGTTTGCTGTGATCGAGCTCCAAATCTGAATCTCTGCTGTGGTTACAGAAGCAGAGGGTCAGACTGTTGGTTGTGATGATACGATCTGTAATGACACACGTGATGAAGTGCGATGAATCTGAGATGGAGACAGAGCTACTTCTGAAACGACAGAAACTCAGACGTATGATAAAATGTGTTTGATAGAACTTAATTTAAATATCTGATATGATAAAGCAGTGTATACCTGTAATCAAAAACCTCTTCTCTTTATCTGTTTAAATGCAAGACACTTTTTTTATGATCCTTTATGTCTTACAACAGCCTAGTGCTATATTTATTTCACTTAATGGCACTAAAACCCCCAAAAAGTTAAGTATCACCTTATCTAATTATGTCATTGTACCTTCATTGTTTGAGATATTTATGAGCTCTAGGTTGGCAATCCAGATGCAAATATCTCAACAAAAGTGTCATGGATTACCACCAAGTTAGCAAAGTGGCCAATGTATTCATCTTAAATATGAATAATAAATCCATGAGCATTTAATGAAGTTGACAGGTTTTTATTCTTTGTTTCAACCTCACTTAGCAGCTCAGTAACTAAAGTTTGCTTGTCCACAAGATTTGTGGCTGCAAACATCCAAATTTTCACCCAGACTTTTTCCTGCTCCCCTCTGAGTACATTTTTGACAACAAAGCAGGTAAAAGTCAGTAAATTATGACATTTACTTTATCCTGTGACTCGTGTGTGTGTGATCTTCATGCAATGATGAAGCTACTTTCTACTCTTCCACCGACACTGTGAATACGTCCAGTTACACAGCAGATAACTGTCATATCACTCTTCTATCGCCACCTTGGTTTCTGGTTGTTGTCTTGTTAACATTAAATGTTGACTTTTACCTGTACTTTTTTTTTATGATCATCCTATCAAGTGTGAATGACAACTTTGGAGAATTTAAGCGGCCGTCTGTCCTGAAATGTTCTATAAATCTTCAGGAGTGTATGTGTGAAAAGTGCTCCTCTCTTCTCTTCCTGTGCTACATGTTCATATATAAACATAGCTTGTGCTAGTAGCGACTTGTAAAGGCATTTGTCACTTAATTAGCTAATGTTAGCATGCTCACATGCTGATTTGTTTACTTAAAATACATTTCACAAAAACTTGAAACATGCTTACTATGTTAACAATGTCTTTATCAGACTGTTAGCATGCTGACATTAGCATTAAGCTCAGAGCACTGCTGTGTCTGTGTGATGCCGCACAGAGCTGCAAGCATGACTGTAAACTCTTATTTAAGCTTGTTTGAAACTAAAATAAACTATGATGTGATACGATTTATTTATTTTTATACCTGTATTTTGTAGTTTTTATTTTATTTGTACATTTCATTTATACAAAATGACTGTATCTGACATTGTACTATAAAGCTGTCATAGGGAAAATTACCAACCTACCTCACTGAACTTCTTCATTACCCAGACCGTTTCTATCAGACTCACTCCTTAAACCTCAAACCAGCTACTTTTGAACTGAACTGGGAAAAACTGCTTTTTGTTTCTCTGCTCCTGACTCCTGGAACAAGTTGCTGCAGCATCTTGAATTAAATGCACTTTTACCTTTTGGACAATTTAGAATCTTAAATTTTAACCTTTCAACCCCGCTCTGCAACCGTTTTAGCTAGGTTTCCCTGTGTATATTTATTGTATCATTTTAACCACTGGCCCTTCATATTTTAGTGCTTTTATAGTCAATCCCCTACACCTCCTTTTAATTGTATTAATTGTTTTTATATCCAAATCAAAAATTATCCTATTTGATGACTTTTGATACTCTTGATGCATTGTTTGTTTGTTTGTTGTTTGTTTTTTAAATATCACTGTAAATGAGGGTTGCGCCTCAATGATCTGTTGAGTATAAATAAAGGTTGATTGATGTTAATTATGGTGATCAGCACCATTTAAAGCTTTTTGCAGATTATTTATAAGCCTGCTCCTCACGTTGATATTCAACGTGTTTAACATTTTGAACACCTCAATATGATCCTTAGCTGTTTAATACCGTCAGTTATATATATTGTGTCATGAAGGAAATTTTGATTTAGGGGGAAATAATGCATTTGGCATTCTTTTTGACATGGAAAACGTTCATGTTCTTTCAATGATTAAACAATCTTTTAATTATTTTTATATCCAAATCAAAAAAATATCCTATTTGATGACTTTTGATACTCTTGATGCATTGTTGTTTGTTTTTTAAATGTCACTGTACATGACTTGATATCATTTTAAATGAGGGTTCCCCCTCAATGATCTCTCGACTATAAATAAAGGTTGATTGATTGATTGATTGATTGATTGATTGATTGATTGATTGATTGATTGATTGATTGATTGATTGATTGATTGATTGATTGATTGATTTGAAACAGAACATTACAAATATTCAAATCAAATATACATATTTTCTTCTTCAAGACTTTTGTTTGAACCTTTTGTTACTTTTGTGTTGAATTAAAGAAAGTTTTTGTGTTGAAAAGATAACAGGAAGTGTTGGCACATGGAGAACTCTGCTCTTAAAAATAGAATTACTAACATTAATAGCATCCTGTTGTACAAAAAGTACACGTGCCGAGTAAGTGTGTACAGTTTGTGTTAAGGCTGAAGCAACACGCTGCTATAAATAACTGCGCAAGCTAGAGAGGCTTTATCTCTATGGAAACAGGGTACATGTTCAGAAAACAATTCATATAACCCATACATAACACAGAGCATGTGTATTAAATTATCACACTATAATATCCACCACCAATATCACCACCACACCAAACCACCAACAGTACAGTGGAGGGGGACAACCAAAAAGAAAATGTGTTGAGACACAATGTGAACCTAAAAACCCCCCCATGATGAAAACCAAAACAATACCACAGAGTATGACGCAGTGATGTCGATGTGAGAGGGAGGCTGATCAAAAATGCAAAGGAGACTCAAATCAATGAACACCACCAACTGAAATAAAAAAAAAAACACGATGCATTCGAGACCGAGAGCGTGATAAGAGGAGGGAGTAGGTGGTAATGACCAGTCACCAAGCACAGGCAGGCAGGCAGGCCACCAGAGACGACAGTTATAATAAATCAAGAAGAAAACCAAAAACCAGATTAGAATTAAGAGGAGGAGGGAGGTGGAGGGGGGATGAAGAGGAAGGGAAAAGGGAGGGTGGAGGGAGCCTGGTGGACATTGACGTCGGGTCGTCCTTACTTCTGTTGGGGGAGTTCCAGAGCGTGGCAGAGGACTTGGACAGCCTGTTGTTAATGACAGGGTCCACCTGTCTCGGCAAGTTGACCGTGGAGGCCGAGCATCTGCCTGCACCGGAGAGAACGCAACACACAACAACTGTTCACAAGGCGGGCCGGGCTGCAAGGCGGCCCCCAGATACCAGGACTTAAAGGGGCTGCTGACTCCCTTGGTGTTGGATCTCGAGGAGAGCAGGGACTCTCCAATCTCTGAGGTAAATGCTGCGTCTAACTACCACTGAGGAGGAAGTTAATCTGAACTCAGACTCAGGGAAACGGGGAGGAAATTTAAGGAAAGTTTGGGAAGGGTTTTGTTCACTTAGACATCACATTTAGTGGGACTACTGTTTGCTCTTTCTGCTGCAGCAACCTAGCATAAAATAGCACACACACACACACACACACTCTATTTCACACACATTCAGGATCTTTCACACTCCTCTTGACCTCAGTGTCATGCATCCAAAAGAGGCTGCCTGTCACATGTTTGACACCGAAAACAGTTCAGTCTGAAAAGGAAGATTAGCTCACAGCTCCTTGGAAAACAGCTCACACTGCTAATCTAATGAAACATGCTCTCCACAGCTACTTTGGCGCTACTTTTCTGCCTCTGTGATCACTTTTAATGGAAATAATTTCAACTCAAAATCCCTTTTTTCGCCTGAAACACAGAGAGGGATTACAAAGGTTTAACATCAGTGTCTGGTACCCCGCCTCTGTGACAGCAAACCCTTCAGGAACTGTTTCTTTGAGTTGCATCAGTTTGACCATGAGTCACAGTCTCCACGAAATCCTGAAGTTACTCAGAGTGTGTGTTATGTAATCAAGTGATTGTGTTTGGCTTTGAATATTGGTGATTTATTTGGGATAAACTTACTTTCTCTGCGGGAGGTCTGGTTGAGTCCGCCCGCCCAGGACCACCTCTGCTGGCGGATCTCTGCCCACGTCTTCTTTGTCGACCGCTTGATAGCTGCTTCATATCTCTCCTGAAGGGACACACGGAGGAGGGGAAGGTCGTCAATCAACGTCATCTATTTATTTATTTTTACTTCTTAAAATCCTTATCTTTTCAAAATCACAACAGTTTATTTCACATTTTTACGGATTGTCAGACACTTTGGAAAATAAACACGTGTGTAGTCTCAGTGAGGTCATGCCTTGGTTACTGAAGAGGCGTTATGAAGCACACTTCTCTGCAAGAAATCAAATCAGTGGAATTCCCAGAACATCACATGACTCCACTCCGCATGGGAGAGAATCCCAAGCAAGGGCCGGGAAGTGATAAGCTCATCTACAGCCTAAACTCTGTAATCAAGAACAGCAAACCTGTTCCCCTGAGGTCATCAGTAACATCACAAAACCACAGATAAACCACATATTGTTGTTTCTTCAAAGAAGCAAGATCCAACGTGTGAAACATTGAGGTTGAGAGCTTTTCACTGAGCCAACCAGATGTTTCTGCCTGTATTTGTGTTAAGATAGCAGCATGGGAGGAGTAGCACTGATCTTTTGATTAAACCCACAACAACAAATAAATCAGATAACTCTTTCAATTTTTTGAATCTACAAACTTCAGCTAGAAGTTTTTGCAAGCCAAAAAGGTTGGCAGCTACTGAAGTGTTCAATAACGTTTATCTCACATCGCTGCCAATAAAAAAATCTGATTTTATTACCCCTGAAAATGGTCTTTTAGTGGCCAATAATTGGCACCAGGACTGATCCCTGTCACCTGGCAATGGGTTTGTGTTGATTTTTCCACCCTGACCTTAATTATCACAAGATTTAAGAAAAAGATAGCCTCCCATCAATAACAATCCTGTTCTCTCACCTTGTTCTTCTCTAGTTTCTGTCTCTGTTTCTCCTCCAGCAGAGCTCTGCGTTTCTCCATCTTCAGCCTCTGTTCCTCCAGCTTCCTCCTGCGATCCTCCAGCTGGCTCTCCCTCAGACGTCTGGCCTTCTCCTCCTTCTCCAGCCACTGGGCCTTCTTCACGGCTGTGGGGTCACCACAGAGAGAGGAGTTAGAATTTAAGAGAGGATAGGAGTATTACATTAGATAGAAGGGAGGATAAATTTGTGTTTTTATACTAGCAAAGTCAGACTCTCGTAGGGATCTGGTTTGTTTTGCAGTGTGGATTTTTCATGCAGGATTTTCTTTAACCCCTAAAATGATGCAAACCTTGTCACATTTTTAGATAGTGGATTTGCAGAATAGTCTACAACAGGTGAGACTCCACCTTGTCACTGTAGTGCTTCAAGCTAAATACTAGCATCTACATGATATCGGCACATACCTGCCACAACAAAGCTAACGTCCTGGCGTTTTGGAGATGATAATTACGAGTTCATTATTTCAGTGTTTACAAATGAGCACAAAACACAAAATGATGCTCCAGGGGACATCATTAGCTTTGCAGGTATTTAGCCACAAACTGCTGTGCTTAACAAAACACTGAGCGGATGTTGATACAAGATGAAAACATAAAGAACCAAAAAAGTCATTGCTGTTTATCCTGAATGGATTAGGACAATCTGTGCCAAATTTGAGCATAATCCATATGATGGTGATTGCTAAATGTCACTAAACACACAAAAATCAACCTCATCATGGTACCAAGAATCACTTGAAAAATGATTGCAAATCAGGTGGATTTGAAGATATTTCACTACATTAATGTAACCTCTGCACGAGAGAAAAGGACAATGAAAGCAGGAGAATAATACGGTTCATCCTCTGGGAACCATGAGTTGCTATATTTAATTTTGCAGCAGTCCTTTGGATAGATTTTGTGAAAATGTACTAAATGTATTTAAACTCAAGTGTTAGAGAATAACGAGACAATTGATACTTGAATAAAAAGATTTATCCTCTTAGAACCATGAGTTGCTGTACTGGGTTTCGGCCTGTTTTTAGGATAGATGTGGTGATCTTTTACAAAACAAATGTATACTTTCGTGTTAGGGAATGAAGAGACAAGTAATACTTGAATAAGGTTTACAACCTGGGAACCATGAGTTGCTGTATTGAGTTTTGTGCCAGTCTTTTGGATAGATTTGGTGATATTTTACTGAATGAATGTAAAAGTTCAGTGTTAGAGAACAAAGAGATAAGTAATACTTGAATAAGATGACTCATCCTCAGGGAACCATGAATATTCATGGCAACACATCCAATGTTGAACAAATACCTCTCGTCTGTCTAAAACAGGGGTTCCCAAAGTGTGGGTTGGGTTATCTAAGTTATCTAAAAGTAGTACATTTTACCCATTATAGTAAAAATAATCAACAAAAATAGTAGCTAACCTTGAAATAAAACCTTAAAAGTAGAAAATGTAATGAGTTTTCTGCCTTTCTTTTTGCCGGATGACTCCTAAGTTTAGGGTTAGTGAACAGTTCATTATCAAAAGCATCAGTAGCAGCAGGTTAATTCATAAAGGCACAGGAAACAAAGCCACATGCTCATATAGGTAGGCTAATTTTCTGCAGACCAGCTAAATGAAGCCACATCAAATCACCTTGAGGGACAGTGGAGGTCGGGAGTCTTTGGCACCTATATTTTGGGGGTCGCAGGCTGAAAAGTTTGGGAACCCCTGGTCTAAAACAAAAAAGTTATGAGTAGGCACATTGCTCTATATGTGGCTTAAATTAGTAATAAAACTGGATTTTGAGGCAATTCTTAGATTATTCCAAAGTCAAGCCTTCAAATCCAGCTGTTAGACTCACTTCAACTCTTCCTCCATTACAGACAGTCAAACAGACTGTGTACAGCAGATGGGAGAAGCTGTGATCATTGCACTATAATCCTGATAACAGTAAATAAGCTGAAGTTTCCTGCTGGGTTCTGCAGCGGCCTCCAGCAGATGCCAGTTTGTCTTTGCACATACGCTACTGCGGCTCATTTCTTAGAGGAACGTTTAAACAGTATCAATCCTCTTAAATTAAACCCCCCTTTATGCAGAGCACCAGCTGTGTCGCTTTCCCTTGAATTTAAGATGCCCAGTTTTTGTTATCACTCGCAGATAAGCCTGCTTACAAAACAATGAAAAGGTCAGAGTGAATGATGATGAGGGTGTGTTACATGCTCGATTGGACCCAGGTAAATGACATGACATGGCTCTTATAAAGCTGTGACTTACAAACACTTTAGTAGGTTTAGCCCTGCGAGTATGGGGAAAGACCTTTTCTGTGTTTAGTTCAGAGTTCTGCTCATCTCCTCTAATGAAGCAAAGAGGCGCACACGTCTGAGCCTCACTGACAATGACAAAGCCTTCTTCATTCCTCCATAAATCCAATTCCCCCAAAATCCATTATGTTTGCATTCTTTGAAGCAGGATTGAAAATAATGTTTGTTTAAGGTTTGCGAGCATGCTTTTTGCAGTCTCATGTTTGCAGAGATTTGCATAAAATATGCAGAGCACAGATGCTGGTACAGAACAAGATGCTCTTTTCAATCAATTCAGATATGTTTACTGTTTAGGGGATAAAAACACTGTTTTATTTAAAAGCTGCCAATGCTTTAAAATGTGTAGACTCATCATGTCAGACAGAAACAGGCTGCAGAAGATGACCTTATCTAAAATCAAATTAAGCTTAGTAACCTCGGATACTATCAATACAAAGGCAGCAAAACTCCTCTTTAACTGTGGTGCGGCTGCAGCATGACCAAATTACTGATGCTAATGAAAGTAGTAATTAAATCTAATCTGTCTAAGAGGCCCGGTCTTGATTCTTGCTAATGACAGCTCATTTTTCACGCCAAGTGCCTCTGGCTCTATGAGACATCTCTGCTCTGCTTTGGCCTCCATCCACAGGGAGAAGAAGTGTGTCTGAAATCTAGATTCAGCCTTTCATGTCTTTGAGCTAGCTCAGTATTTCCGTTTGAGAGGAAAGTTACATTCTGAAGCCGCAAAGCAAACCATGATTATATGTGTTGGGTTTGCACGCTGGGTGGGAATGCAGAAGAACAAAAATGGAAATTTAAACTCAACATGAGAGGAGGGAAACCTTTAACCCAAAAGTGAAACTGATGAGGGTTCACAGGGTTCAAAGCTCCCGCTGAATGACAACAGAAAACTAAATGAGTAACACAATCGATTCAAGGAGGAAAGAAAGAAAATTAAACATGGCCATGATTCACATGATTAAGTTTGATTATTCCCAAATGGCATGACTGCTGCGGTGCCGTTGAGGGTTTTAGTGAAGCCCCTTACCTTGCAGCTGAGTTTGCTGTTCTGAAAGCGATGCAAGAGAAACAATAAGAGACGACAATAACCGTCAGTCACATCAGAGAGTGACAGAGAGGAGAGGAAAGTTAAAACTGCATTAAACTGGAAGATCGCATGCGTCATGCTGGTTACAACAACTTTCCACTTCATGCATCACCAGAAGGCTTTTTGAGGAACATTTGAATTTGTTTGACAAAACTTCAGCCCAAATTATGTCCCACCAATTTAGTTTCTTACCGATGTATCTGGCTCTTTCCTCTCTCCGCTCCTTGGCTTGTTTCTGTCGTTGCTCTGAGTTCATCGCATCTGTAGGAAAAAAAGATAAAAAATGAAACTTTTAGCGGAATCTTAAATCCTCAAAAGTGATATATCAGCCAACAAGCTAACAATCAACCTTTTAAGTTAAAGCTACTATCAGGAACATTTGGGTTGTGTTTGCTCAGCTTGTAGCACCACCTGTGGATCTCTTTGCTCTTTATCTTTTTGCTGATATCTTCCTGTACATGTCTAAGTAGAGATTTGCTTTCCTTTTCTTATTGTTTAAATGTCTAACCTGCTACTCACAGTCAGTTCTAGTTGTTGATTCTTGGACCAAACAATAAAAACAAAGCTGTTCCAGCAGTGTGCTGTTGTTACATTCCTCCTGACAGGATGACAGGTATGTCAAATAATTATATAGACATAATCAATAATGTTTGTAGCTCTTATAGAGGCATCAATATTAATTTAAGATTGTTTCATAACCCGATAAAAACTCCTTACAGGAGCTCTAAAGTCATTCATTTATTTCTTGAGTTGTTAAGAGCAACATAATCATTCATGCAGAGACTGTTTGTGGCCACCTGACGGATATTCTCTCTTCTTTTACCTCAGTTTTGGTCTCCACCAGCTCCATATTTATCCATACATCTGCTAAATGCTCCATTGTTCAGCAGTTAATTTTAACAGTGTCTGCCATTTAGTGCTCAGTAGGTGGTGCACGGTTGTTTTTTAACATTTCATTGACAAAAGTTGCCTAATATGACAGTTAAAGTATCCATTAGAGCAGTAAGAGTGAACCAAAACAAAATGCTCAAAGACAACAAAGCAGTCAGTAAAGCGGAACAAAACTTAAGGTGACATTTCTCCGTGGGCTCATCACTACAAAATAAAAAGTATCAACTAGAGCAGCCCTTTTCCCTCAGTTTTGGTCTCCACCAGCTCCATATTTGGTCATACATCTGCTAAATGCTCCACTGTTTAATGGCTAATTTCAAATGTGTCTGTCATATAGTGCTCAGACGGTATTGTACAGTTGCTTGGAGCATTTCATTGACAAAAGTTGCCCAAAGTATCCATTAGAGCAGAAAGAGTGAACCAAAACAAAAAGCTCAAAGACAACAAAGAAGTCAGTAGATCTGAACACACATCCAATACTGGATGACAGTATGTGGGCTTATCACTACCAGGAGCAACTGTCACATGAAATGTTGCCATCATTAAAATACAAAAGTATTGATTGGAGCGGCTCACTCTATACACCCCCAAACTATAAAAAGGGTCTAACTCAGGCTTTTTGCCTGTTTTTAAAACCTCTACTCGTTCACATCAAAGCCAGCCAGCTGAGGTGGTTCAGGCATCTGATTAGGATTTGCCCTAGACGCCTCCCCCTTGAGGTTTCCCAGGAACAACTCCAACTGTGAGGGGACCCGGCACACGCTGAGGGGATTACATGTCCCATCTGGCCTGGAAATGTCTGAGGATCTCCGGGGATGCGCCAGGGTAGAGGAACATTTGGGCAACCTTGTCCCAGACGCAGATATCCAACAGAAAGAGGCTAGTGGTCCACACAATGAGAAATACATTTACAATTCAAGAAGTACACGATTTTACAACTTGAATAAAAGAGTTGTTTTGATATCGATGCCAGTATCTGTGTCAGACTCAGGGATAGGGATACTCTGACGCGACTACTTTAACAGGAATTTGTATTCCCACACTCATTCACTGGCTAAACACGAGACCACAGTGTCTGTGGGTAAACATTGTCAAATTGATTTGCCGGGTGTGGCCACAAGCGCTGCCAGGGATTTTGAGCCCCACTACTTCACTCCCCCAAATGTTTAATATTTTGTCAATCATGGGCTCTTGAAATAGTCTTAAGCCCCCTGGGTACAGCTAACAATAGCAGAGCTAGCACCACCTGCCTTTGGTCCTTCTTGCAGTTGAACAGCCACATGCCAGTGCTGGCTGAGTGGTTACATCCCAGTTTAACCAGACAGGTTTTATTCATTCAGTCATTTAGGGTTAAGATCAGTGCAGCTCCATGATGTAAATGTGCTTTTCAGCTCTCCTTACTGGCAGTTTCAAACTGAATGAATCCTGACACACTGTAAAGGACACAGAGGTAGAACACAAAGACGTGTGTGTCTCTTTCTTTCTTAAAGCGGGCTGTGAAAAGCCACGACAGAGGAGCCGCACGCTGTTTGAACACCACAGACCCCCTGGGGTGCCCCACTGCTCAGCCTGTCTCCTTGTTGCAGTCATTCTCCTCTGCGCTCTATGTAATATGTATGCCGCTCTTTCTTGACCAATCACGGCGGACAGTGCAGCACTTCAGCAAGGTCTCCATGACAACCTGAATTTCCTCCCTCCCCACCTTGAGGAGACTTTTCTGCACGGCTGTACGCTTCAGTCTGGCTCGTATGCAGACACGGAGAAGTGCAGAGAAGAGCAGTCTTGTGGAACTGGAAGGTTATATAGTCCAACGAAGACTTACTGCATCAGACCCTCTTTCTCTAACCTCCACCCACACCTCCATCAGTCTTTCTACACCCGAAACAACCTGTCCCACCATGCAGAACGAAGAGTTTGCTGTCTTCCACAACCATCTGTCCTGTAGGAACAACTGAATGTACATCCAAACTTCCACTCGGATTAGAGGAATGTAGCAAAATGCACGAACGTTTTTAGGTGTTACACATCTGAGGTGTGTATTTTCGTCTTTGGATCAAGGTCAGACATAAAGCATCAAGGTTAAAAACACCCCGCCTCCATTAATAGACTCCTTATGCAACTCGCTAATCTCCTTTTGAACTCCTCTTTAAAGTTTGTGTTTTTTTTCTTTAATTATTGGAGGCACTGCAGCGCTTTATTAGAGCAACTTAGTCGTAACATGGAGCTGGTTCTGATGAGAAAACAAATTAGCTTGCAGCCACAATAGTCACATGACCAGCAGAAGCAGCAGCAGTATGAAATGCTGACTGCACATTTTACTAGTCTAGGAGGCAGTTCCACCACTTTCTTCTGCTTCCAGTTGTGAGAAAAGGTAAAAACATCAACATGAATTTTGTTACTTTATTTTCCATTTTGACATGACATTATGTTAGCTATAATTTTGGTTTGTGGCATTGATATAAGCTCCAATAAGGTTTGCAAAGGGGTGGAAAATTTCCGGTAAATTTCCATGGGAGGTTAAACTGGGGAATTTGGGAAATATTCCAAATTGGAAACTTTCCATGGGAATTAATGGGAATTACCTGGGAATTGATTTAATAGAAAGGTATCATATCCAAGCATAAATATTTTTTTTGTACCATACATCAAATTTGTTAAGTATATTACCACATAATATCATCAAAACTTACTTCATTTTGTGTAATAATAATAATAATTTTATTTGTAGAGCACTTTTCAAAACCAGGTTACAAAGTGCTTCACATGGGCAGCAAAATAAAACAGGCAGATCTTTGTGCTCAAAAGTGTGGTCCAGGATTCTAGAAATCATCTGTGCATTTGATGGAGGGATGCAAAGTGCATGTAGGGGGCGTGGTCTCAACAGCCCTGCAGTAAGCAGTGTGCTATGTGCATGGAATTGAGGAATAGCATAGATGTTCAACTGTACTTGCATGAAATCTGGTTGTTTTAGTCAGGATTATGCTAAAATATATTTCCCCAACTATATTTAAGTTCCCTATTAAGAGCTAACCTTCAATTTAGTAAATTTCCTGATTTATTCCTGTTTATTCCCATAAATTCCGGTTAATTCCCATGAAAAGTTTCCAACTTTGAAAACTCCCAGAATTTTGCAACCCCAGCTCCAATATCTCCTTAATTAGCCTCTGTCTTAATTACCTTCTTATACTGGAAACCAGCATCTTCTCTGATCTGATCTGATCACTCTGGTCTCTCCCTTAAATCTAAAGATGAAGCAAACAAAGGCCAAACACTGCACAATAAATCAGCCTCTCTCCTGTACTGCTGCTTATTTGCCAAAACAGTAGCTCATTGTTTAATCAGATTCAACAAATCGAACAAGTGGCCTCCTTCACTGCTCAGAAACAAAGCCTATACCAATGTGCCAAACATTACAGTTCCTCAAGTGACCACTTAAGGGTGCCTCCAAAACTGAGCCAATTCTCATTCGCCGCAATGTAAAAATGCCAAACCTCTACAGGAAGTAGAAACATGCTCACAGCCTAGTATAAACAACAGTTGTGGTCTGCTGTCAGCGTCTGTGTGGTTTGAAAAGAGCTGTAAGTTAGAACTGCTGACAAAAAATCAATAACAGGGGAGTGTTTGGTTGCAATGTATCCACCTCCAAGCAGAGTGAATTGTCACTGAAGGCTTTTCATCTTTATTGAAATCTTCTAGGTCCAGACTGTCTTCTTTTAGATGTTTTAACTGATCCATTTGTGTTACCAATCATCAGCTAGCTCATACACATTTTTGTTGGCAGGTGGATCTCTCAGCAATTTTTCGCCGATCTCAGATACAGGAGACAAATCACAGTCCTTTATTTAAAATTGAATTCAACCTACCAGAGACACACAAGACTACTCGAGAAGTCCACCTACTTTGGCTGCTTCACTTGTCTTGGATTTAGGGGTCTTTTCAGTGCTCTTTTACTCGGACAGATCCAGGCTTATTCACCGAGCTGAAACGGTCTTGCAAAGCTAGGCTGACTTATCATGTGTGTTTATTATTGTGTTGATAATCTTGGTAAGGTTCCTCTTCTGATAGAGAGCCCTGAATGTAATGGGACATAATGGGAATTATAAAATATGTATAATTCAGGTTTGAAGTTTCACAAACTGAATGCTTTTAAAGAGGAAAACGTAATTTTTTTCCCCCCATGCCTTTTCCAGCTACAACAACCACCGCTCATGTGCTTTAATGACAGATATTGATGCACAAACACGTCAAAAACTCAACCTTTCTTGGGCTGGGGGCTGCTGCTGCTCCCTGGAGTGGAGGGCCTGCCTTCTGTCTTGGAGGAGGCTTCTGTCTCGGTGGGTGACTCTGTTTTGGGGCTGGAGTCTGTTTTAGGGGAGAGGTCTGTGACAGCCGAGTCATCTGAAGTCAGGAAGTCCTTTCCTGGAGTTTTGTCCCCATTGTGGATGGACAGAGAGTCCGTTTGTAGGGGCAGAGCTGGAAGACAGAGAGAGAGAGGAATTGATTAAGACAAACATAAATGACAGTAATGTTTTTGTGTATTATCTGATGTTTTACAACATTAAATGATTTTGATAAGCTCATCTCGTAGTTTTCTTTGAGCTGTCACTGATGCTTTTTGTCAAACATGGGACTCTCTCTGTTGTGTCATTCCCCATTAGAGTTTAGTCTCCAGGGTAAACACTAATTACTTTGTTTCCACATTTACTGCTGACACACTGTCACTGTAAACCTCGAATACCCTTCATGACTTCATTAACACAACACTCTCACCTCATTAGAAATCACTAGCATCTCTTTCAGGCACATCAGGTGCTAAAGTCTTCCCCCTTTACTGTCTGTGAAGGTTTCAGTTCTGCAGAGTTAAACACTTCCTGACTACAGCGTGAAAAACAGCAGCAGTAGGTGAGACTGAAGCGTGGGAATAAATCTCAGTTCTCGTTAAAGGAAGCGACAGATTCACTGTAAAAATACAACAGAGAGGGACGGGTACACACTGACTTCTCCTGCAGGGGGGGGGGGGGGGGGGGGGGGGGGGCATCGGAGGTTGTTGTGTAAGTGTGTTTCAGCTTGTGTTCCTATAGAAATACTCTTAAATAGTGATTGTGAGGGAGATAATTAATGATAATAATTGTAGTTATCCTCATAGAGCCACCTAAACTGATCTATAAATCCTTCCATATGCCTAAGACTGAAAATAGATCAGGAAGTAGAAGATATTTTAAAGGCAAAGGACCAATCGAATTCAAGTTCAAATTTTTTTACATTTTTCTACATCTAAAATGGTTTGGCTTTGGATGATGTTGCTTTACAATCTGGGACATTTTAAGAGATATTTTCAGTATTAAATTATATTTGGGGCTGAACGGTGGTGAGGTGGGTAGCGCTGTGTCCTCCCCAGCCGGGCAGGTGCCTCTCTGTGTGGAGTTTGCATGTTCTCCCCATGCGTGGGGTTCTCTCCGGGTACTCTGGCTTCCTCCCACATTCCAAAAACATGCTCTCCAGGTTGATTGATCAATGTAAATTGCCTGTAGGTGTGAGTGTGGGTGTGAATGGTTGTCTGTCTCTCTGTGTTTGCCCTGTGATGGGTTGGCGACCTGTCTAGGGTGTACCCTGCCTTCCGCCCGAAGCCAGCTGGGATAGGCTCCAGCCCCCTGTGACCCCTGCCTGGATAAGCGGTCAAGATAATGGATGGATGGATGGAAATTATATTTCATAGTCTAAGAAGGCACATTTAAATTTCAGTTATTCAATTCCATGAAGGTATAAATGTTGACCATCATGTCGTGTTTAAAGTCATGGGAAAAAACTAACTCTCTGAAGCATTAACGAGAGAAGACTGAAGGAGCACTACATTTCCCATAATGCAACTTATTTAGGTTTTAGACTCTGGATTCAAGATACGTGTTTAAATTATTGTAAATCTCTTATTTTGGTTTGTTTTGGGGCTTGTCTGCCTTATTTAGAGGTAGGACAGTGGATAGAGAGCGGGTAATGACATGCTGCAAACAGCCTCAGGCTGGGTTTGAACCCTGCTTTTCCACTTCGAGGACTTTAGCTTCAGTACATGAGGCGCACAATTTCAATTCAATTCAGATCAGTTCAAAAAAGCTTTACTAATCCCTCCAGGAGCAATTTGTATGAATCAGCTCTTACTTTAAAAAATGAATAAATAAAACACAGTGACATGCAGACAACAATAAGTTGTACATAAGAGCTGAAATAGGAAGCAAAGTCAATTTAACCAATAAAGCAAATCAGCGTCTGGTAATCATCAGGCTTTTGACTATTAATGAGCGTAAAAACAACCCATGAAGCTGAGACTAACTTTTAATTTCATTGTGGATTAATGTGCTACGTATTTTCCAGATGAATTGATTTATTATTTAGTTTATAAAATGTAAAAAAATTGTGGATATCTCTCATTATCATTTCCCAGAGCCAGTCTTGAAATGTGTTTCCTCAAACTGCTTTTTGTGTCCAACAAATGCGTCCAACAATTTTTCATTTACCATCAAGAGCTACAGAGAAAAGAATGAAATCCTTACATTTATGAAGCTGTACTGAAAAGTTATTAATCGACTATTAGAAACGGACGGCAGGATAGATGAGGAGTGAAGGGAAGACATGCAGCAAAGGATTGAGGCTGGGAGTCAAACCTATGACCACTGTGATGAGGACTATAGCCTCTGTACATGCAGCATGCTTTACAAAAGATAAAAGATTTAATTGATGCAGCTCTACATCCAAGTCTTAGCTACCTTTAGAAAACTTGGATATTTCCAAAAGCTGTGATGTATTTCTGCAACGTCAAGTCTAATTTCCTCAAACCAGAACAAAAGGACATTAAAAGGACTGTTTGGTGTTCCCTGTGTCTTAGGAATAGACTTTGATGTGTGAAGTGAGAAAGGTCCCCTTTGAATCTTTAGATCAATCAAGCCTTTCATTCATGTTTTATGTAACACCAAGGCCTTTAAAAGTCTCCTAATGTGAGCACAACGGAAGTCTCTACACAGATCCGGTCATGAGGCCTGACTTCCTGAACTCTGACCCTCAGCGAGGCTGACAAAAAGCCACAAAAAACATCCTGTTTTAATCCCTGCTCTGACTCTGCCGCCCTACTGATACTGTCACTGAGTTTGACTGATCGCCTGCTGCTTCTTTCCCGGGATACTTTGCTAGTTGTGACACTGAAGGAGTCAAGGGACTGGAGCAGGTGGAACGAAGGAAGAAGAAGGAGGAGAAGAAGATGAAAAAGAAGAAGAAAAGGGAACAAATTGTACACTTCTACACGGACACGTGGAGAGAGAGAGAGAGAGAGAGAGAGAGGAGTGATTTACAGAGAGAGGAGAGAATCAGAATCAGAATCAGAATCAGAATCAGAATCAGAATCAGCTTTATTCGCCAAGTATGCTTGAACACACAAGGAATTTGACTTTGGTAAACTGTGCTCTCTTTGTACAAGGCATAAGAATAGGAATAAGAATAAGAACTACAATAAAAAATAAAATGAAAATATAATAACAATAACCTTAGCTATAAATACAAAGAAACAACAAATAGCTTGACTAATATGTACAGGCTAAAATAATATGATAAAGTGCAGTGGTGAGTTGCAGAGGTAGTTTTACATTATAAAAATAAAATAGAAGTTAAATAATACAAAAAATAGAAATATGGAATTCTGCTTGAGAATTGTTGCATTGTATATCTACATGTATATTTACAGAGAGTATTTATCTGACAGGTATGACACTGTTATGGTTTAGTGTTCATCAGAGTGACAGCCTGGGGGAAGAAACTGTTCTTATGGCGGGTTGTTTTGGCGCACAGTGATCTGTAGCGCCTGCCGGAGGGGAGGAGTTTGAAGAATTTGTGTCCAGGGTGTGAGGGGTCAGCGGTAATGCTCCCTGCCCGTTTCCTGGCCCGGGACCGGTACAAGTCCTGGATGGGGGGCAGGTCGACACCGATGATTTTCTCTGCAGTCCTTATAGTCCGCTGCAGTCTGTGTTTGTCTAGTTTGGTTGCAGAGCCAAACCAGACAGTGATGGAGGTACACAGAACAGACTGGATGATGGAGGTGTAGAACATGATCAGCAGCTCCTGAGGCAGGTTGAACTTCCTGAGCTGACGCAGGAAGTACATCCTCTGCTGGGCCTTTTTTCTGATTGTGTCTATGTGGGAGGTCCACCTCAGGTCCCGGGAAATAGTGGATCCCAGGAACCTGAAAGAGTCCACAGTAGACACAGTGCTGTTCAGGATGGTGAGGGGGGGGAGTGGGGGGGGGCTTCTCCTGAAGTCCACTGTCATCTCTACCGTCTTGAGCGGGTTCAGCTCCAGATGGTTCTGACTACACCAGAGGGCCAGCTGTTCCACCTCCTGTCTGTAAGCAGACTCGTCTCCGTCCTGGATGAGACCGATGACGGTGGTGTCGTCTGCAAACTTCAGGAGTTTCACCGAGGGGTCCCCTGAGGTGCAGTCATTGGTGTAGAGGGAGAAGAGCAGTGGGGAGAGAACACATCCCTGTGGGGCGCCAGTGCTGATGGTCCGGGTGCTGGATTTGATGCTCCCCAGCCTCACCTGCTGTCTCCTGTCCGTCAGGAAGTTGGTGATCCACTGACAGATGGAGGCCGGCACTGTGAGCTGGGTGAGTTTCTGGTGCAGGATGTCTGGTATGATGGTATTGAACGCAGAGCTGAAGTCCACAAACAGGATCCTAGCGTAGGTCCTGGGGGAGTCCAGGTGATGCAGGATGTAGTTCAGACCCATATTGACTGCATCCTCCACCGACCTGTTTGCCCGATAGGCAAACTGCAGGGGGTCCAGCAGGGGGCCTGTGATGTCTTTCAGGTGGCTCAACACTAGTCTCTCGAAGGACTTCATGACCACAGACGTCAGGGCGACGGGCCTGTAGTCATTGAGTCCTGTGATGGTGGGTTTCTTTGGGACTGGGATGATGGTGGAGCTTTTGAAGCATGAGGGCACTTCACACAGCTCCAGCGATGTGTTGAAGATCTTTGTGAAGATGGGGGCCAGCTGCTCAGCACAGACTCTCAGGCAGGAGGGGGACACGCCGTCTGGTCCTGGAGCCTTCTTGGTCTTTTGTCTCTGGAAGAGCTGGATTACCTCATCTTCACAGATTGTCAGCGCAGGTGGGGGGTCAGAGGGGGGTGGGGAGGGGCTTGTGGGGGGGCCAGGTAAATCAGAGTGTTCGGGTGTGGGGTGTGAAAACCTGCAGTAGAAGCTGTTCAGGTCGTCAGCTAGTCTTTTGTTACCTTCAGGGTGGGGGGAGGGTCTCCTGTAGCTTGTAACTTCACGCAGGCCTCTCCAAACTTCTGAGGGGTCGTTGGCAGAGAAGCTCTGTTTTAACTTCTCAGTGTAGCTCCTCTTAGCTACCTTGATCCCCCTCGTCAGTTTGTTTCTGGCCTGCTTGAACAGGTCCCGGTCCCCACTCCTGTAGGCCTCTTCTTTGGCCTGACGCAGCTTCCTCAGTTGAGGTGTGAACCAGGGCTTATTGTTGTTGTATGTGCAGAAGGTCCTGGTCTGCACACACATGTCCTCACAGAAGTTGATGTATGAAGTCACAGTGTCAGTGAGTTCATTGAGGTTTCCTGATGCAGCTTCAAAAACACTCCAATCAGTGCAATCAAAGCAGGCTTGTAACTCCTGCTTTGACTCCTCCGTCCACTTCTTCACAGTCCTAACTACAGGCTTAGCCGTTTTTAACTTCTGCCTGTAGGTCGGGATGAGATGAATCAGACAGTGATCAGATAGTCCTAAAGCTGCACGGGGGACAGAGCGATATGAGTCCTTTATTACTGTGTAGCAGTGGTCCAGAGTGTTAGACTCCCTGGTGGGACACTTAATATGTTGTCTGTATTTAGGTAGTTCGTGGGTTAAATTTGCTCTGTTAAAATCCCCGAGAATGATGAGCAGAGAGTCAGGATGTTTTTTCTCCACGTCTGTAATCTGGTCAGCCAGGTGCTGTAACGCCTCCGTTACGCAGGCCTGAGGTGGGATGTAGACGCCGACCAGAATAAAGGAGGAGAACTCCCGCGGCGAATAGAAGGGTTTGCAGTTTATGAAAAGAGTCTCCAGATTTGGACTGCATGACTTCTTCAACACTGTGGTATCTGTACACCAACCTTCGTTTATGTATAAACAGATTCCGCCTCCTCTCGCCTTCCCAGAGAGTTCCTTTACGCGGTCCGCTCTGTGGAGCTGAAAGTCCGGTAAGTGCAGCGAGCTGTCTGGGATGTGTTCACTGAGCCAGGTTTCAGTGAAACACAGGGCGGCGGATCTGCAAAAGTCCGTGTTTCTTGAGTTGAGGAGCAGCAGTTCATCCATCTTGTTTGCCAGGGAGCGGACATTCGCCAGGTGAATGGACGGGAGCGCACTGCGTAACCCCCGCTGTCTCAGTCTGACGAGCACGCCTGCTCGCTTGCCCCGGCGCCGGCGTCTCCGGCAAAGACCATAGAGAGCTGCGGCTCCACCAGCAAGAATCTCTGTGTAACTTAAAGGTTCAATGAAAACCGGTGTAAAAAGTTCGGCAGAGGACTGTCCAATGTTAACAAGTTCTTCTCTGGTAAAAGAAACCAGAGAAGCGGAGCATAAAGATACAAAAAAAGAGAAAAACGCAACAAGTACGAGAGAGCGCAGTACCAGGGCGACCGTCCGTGGCGCCATCTTGGATCAGCTCTTACTTTAAAAAATGAATAAATAAAACACAGTGACATGCAGACAACAATAAGTTGTACATAAGAGCTGAAATAGGAAGCAAAGTCAATTTAACCAATAAAGCAAATCAGCGTCTGGTAATCATCAGGCTTTTGACTATTAATGAGCGTAAAAACAACCCATGAAGCTGAGACTAACTTTTAATTTCATTGTGGATTAATGTGCTACGTATTTTCCAGATGAATTGATTTATTATTTAGTTTATAAAATGTAAAAAAATTGTGGATATCTCTCATTATCATTTCCCAGAGCCAGTCTTGAAATGTGTTTCCTCAAACTGCTTTTTGTGTCCAACAAATGCGTCCAACAATTTTTCATTTACCATCAAGAGCTACAGAGAAAAGAATGAAATCCTTACATTTATGAAGCTGTACTGAAAAGTTATTAATCGACTATTAGAAACGGACGGCAGGATAGATGAGGAGTGAAGGGAAGACATGCAGCAAAGGATTGAGGCTGGGAGTCAAACCTATGACCACTGTGATGAGGACTATAGCCTCTGTACATGCAGCATGCTTTACAAAAGATAAAAGATTTAATTGATGCAGCTCTACATCCAAGTCTTAGCTACCTTTAGAAAACTTGGATATTTCCAAAAGCTGTGATGTATTTCTGCAACGTCAAGTCTAATTTCCTCAAACCAGAACAAAAGGACATTAAAAGGACTGTTTGGTGTTCCCTGTGTCTTAGGAATAGACTTTGATGTGTGAAGTGAGAAAGGTCCCCTTTGAATCTTTAGATCAATCAAGCCTTTCATTCATGTTTTATGTAACACCAAGGCCTTTAAAAGTCTCCTAATGTGAGCACAACGGAAGTCTCTACACAGATCCGGTCATGAGGCCTGACTTCCTGAACTCTGACCCTCAGCGAGGCTGACAAAAAGCCACAAAAAACATCCTGTTTTAATCCCTGCTCTGACTCTGCCGCCCTACTGATACTGTCACTGAGTTTGACTGATCGCCTGCTGCTTCTTTCCCGGGATACTTTGCTAGTTGTGACACTGAAGGAGTCAAGGGACTGGAGCAGGTGGAACGAAGGAAGAAGAAGGAGGAGAAGAAGATGAAAAAGAAGAAGAAAAGGGAACAAATTGTACACTTCTACACGGACACGTGGAGAGAGAGAGAGAGAGAGAGAGAGAGGAGTGATTTACAGAGAGAGGAGAGCTGGAGGACAATGAGAGAGCAGGGGAAATGGTGCAGCGGCCTGTTTCATAATGACAGAGGGTGAAAAGGGAGCTCAGGATTTAAAAAGACAAAAAGAAAGGAGATAAAGACGGTGACAGCGAGAGGAATAATGACAAGGGAGCACAGAGACAGCGAGTTAGGAAGGTGAGAGGCGGCCAACAGTGGGCAGATGGAGCATGACGCTCTCTTCAGACCGGTCCAAACGCTCACCGAACCGCATAAATCACAGATTAACACTTGGCTCACGTCCATCTACCCCCACTGTACTTCACCACAGAGCTTAATGCACAGGCTGCTACTACAGAATCCTAATTGAGGAATAATAGGATGTGACCAGGAGCCTCGTGTGTTAGTATAAGAGGGCAAAAAGATGTTGTTGAGACGGGATGGCATTGCTTGTACCTGGTGTCGAAAAACGGATTAGGATTTTGCAAAAAGAGGATTGCAATGTTCCTGCTTACTTGAGAAGATTACTTTGTTCTCAGAGAGAGGCTCACTTTTTGAATTGGACCACTGCAGCAGCCTTTTATGGATGTAAGAGGAACTCAGTCAAACTGAGGAATGATAAGGATGACAAAGATCATGCAAATTCTTTCACATAACTCTCATAGCTTTTTTTACCTGTTAGAATAGTTATTGTACCTGCCATCTGTTTATATATTGTCGCTTACTATCTATGTACTGTATCTCACTACACATGAGATATGTCATACATTTTTTTCTCTGCACTTGGGTATGGTGACAATGAAGTAATTCTGATTCTGATTGGCCTAAGATTTCCTACAATGTTTTAGGGAAAAGCTGAACAAACAGTTAAGAAATACAACATATACATTGAAGAAATACTGATAATACTGCCACCTTAACACTGCCAGGAAAACTTGACATATAGAGATGCAAAAAAATCACAACATTTATTGGGAATGAGTTCCTTCATGGCTAGTCCAACCTCAAAAATCATTGGCTATTTTCTAATGAAGATGCCTCTAGGAACAATTAATGACTTCTAGGTCAGTCAAGTGAAGCTAATGGTTAGCAATAAATTACTTCCAGCTTCATATGTACTCAGTCTGATTAGTAACTTGAGAAGCTACTGCGTGTCCAGATCTAAATCAAAACAAAATTTGTTTCTCCAGATATGTCTTCAAAGTAAGCACTGTCATTCCTTGTGTCATTGCAGCCCCCAAAGGAGTGCTCATTCACAAGTTTCTGGTGGGTCACAGTTTCACTGTTAACAGTCATTCACTCAGAGGCTTCACTCTGGCTTATTCCCGCAGTATGGACGATAAAATGAAACAAACTTTACTATGATTTATAATAATATATAATAACTTTTAAAAAGCTTTTTTTGTTGAACGGAGGTCAGACAGATAATGTCTCATGCATTCTAGGGAATCTGGAAATATAAACAGTGATTGGCTTCCAGACACAGCATCAAGCAGATTTGTCACTCAAGTTGAAATGTAAACTGTACTTGCATGAAAGTATCTGTTTATAAAGATTAATAAATCATGGTCAGATTACCTCTGATGGGATTTGGGATGTCATAGTGGATTTTGTTCCACCTGCTTTTGCTCTTCACATATTAGTCCGTTTTTCCTGCATACACTGAAGCCTGCTGAATATGATGAAATATAAACATACTACACACTAAAACTTTAAAAGTTTTTATGCAGAATCTGTAATATAGCTTGACAAATTTTAATTCTAGTTGATTAATTTGGGCTTTCTTAAATACTCAGACCTTTTATTCAACAGGTTTTACTGTGATGGTGTGTGATTGTTATGGCTTTTATGCTTTGTTTACATTAGGGCTGTCAACGAATATTCTAAATCCAAATATATATTTGAATATAAAAAAAAAACGGACATTCAACTGTGGAATTAAAACACATCAGCGGCTACTTTGCGAGTGGGCACACTGCATGACGGGTCAGGGACAGGTCACAGGAGTCACACATGCACAGAGTGAAGCAGACGGCAGAGAGATATCTTTCTGTCCCCGGATCCTCAGTGCGCTCTGAACGTGTCCTTTCCTTCACTGGGAATATAGTGAATAAAAAGAGATCGGCGCTGGCCTCTTCACATGTGGACTGTCTTGTGTTTTTGGGTAATAACCTGTAGGCCTTCAGGACTAAGACCCTACATTGACGAGCGAGTGAGAGGTCTACGGTCTGAAATGTGTTACGGTATAGGCCATTAGGTAAGTACTTGTTTTATAATGTGTAGGTATGATTTAGGCATGTTAAATCTGAAATAAAAATACCTATAAAAGTAGTTATGTCTCCTTGTATTAGTTTGTTCACCTGTTATTGACATAATGTGCAAATATAGATATTCGAATGGTTGGAACCTATGTTTTCTTTAAGAGGGAATATTCAAACGTCATTTTGGAGCAATTTTGACAGCCCTAGTTTACATACTTTAAATACTTAATTCATGATTGTATAATTAGCAAGGGTTGATTAGGAGTGGAACCAATGTAGCCTTCGTGTTTTATTATGCGTTAATTACACATTAATGGCTTCTATAACAAACAATGGAACAACTTACTTAACAACCTCTTCAGTAGTGTCAATGAGGGTGAAGTAGCTCCTTTGTTTGCTCATGAAGGTACACTACTTTACTCTATTCTGATGTCAGCATTTCAGGTACTGAAGTAGAAAGTAGAAAGTGTCCAACGCTTCTGTCTGGTAACCTAGTTTGAAGAGAATTGTTAGAAAGAGAGTCACGAACAGAGAGGGACCCTCCTCCTTTCTCTCACTCTTTCTAGGTGTGATTATTTCTGCTTTCATTTTAAGGCGGATTACGTTTTGTTTGATCTCTCCTTTTCTGAGTGTGATATCTTATATATACAGTATATCTACCCTGCATGTAGACACATATACCACTACGATGAACTGCACAGACAATAGAGATAACAAAAAGACAGACGGAAGAAGAGATCCCTAATGTGACTCTTTTCTGCAGCACAGTTGACTTGAACCAGTTATTACAGGCAGCACAGATTGGGTGTGGTTGTTGTGTATTTTCTTGCAACTTAATGGTGCTGTAGGAGGGGGGTGTTGACAGGAGCTGTGTAACAGCAAGACCACAGTATAAACTTTAGATGAGACACAGAAAATTCTGATTTATAAGCAATGAACTGGAGCCTCGCTGGATTTGATTCACTGAAGGGAGAGTCTGATGCTAACAGTGGCTAAATGTGAGAAACTTTAAAAAGATAGTGCTAATGAGCTAGCAGTATGAGCTTATGAGTCTTTTTTAGGAGTAACAAGTTCACTCATCTTCACTTGGGCTATTTATCAACACACAAATGTGCCAATATGCCAATTAAGGTACCTGTGAATACTTAGCATTGGTGTTGTAGTCAAGACCACATTAACCGAGACCAAGACATGTCCGAGACCAGAGTGCACCGAGACCAAGTAAAGACCAAGACATTAAGGGATCGAGACCAAGGCAGGGCAAGACCGAGACAAGACAATATATCAATGAAAAATCATTATGAGAGTTAATAAAATAAAAGACTTCTGTTTATTTTATTTAAGTTTGCTTTGAATACAATTGACAGCAACAAACAAGGTTTGGTTTTGTCTTTGTTGCCTTTCTTTTGACTCCTTAAGTTTAGTTTTTTCTCTTATCACAGTAATGACAGGGACACAGAGTGCATCAGTGTAGGTCTCGACCGGTCCTGATATAAAATACAGAGTCCACCCAGTCTGGGACCGAGACAAGGCCGAGTGAAAAGGCTTTCAATTCCGAGACGAGACCGAGACTTGAAATAAGCGTCCTCGAGACCGATCTCGAGACCAAGACCGGTCTCGAGTACTACAACACTACTTAGCATCACAAAGCTGCACCTCTTCTCAGAGTCATAACTGAGCCCAATGTGAACACAGAGACATGACAACTTAAACCTTCCAAAAGAAATGGCACTTCACAGCTTCAGAACCCCATTTAACAATCACAACGTTAAACATTTTCTTCAGTAGCAAAGTATTCCTGCAATGGTTGTCAAAAACAATCAGTTTTTCACAATCAGGATGTGCTAATAGATTGTTCGGCATACTTTATGTGGTTAGAAATGACCAAAATCAACCTAAACGCTGGCTTTAAAAAAAGGGCCACTAGTTGAAGGGTGAGATAGCTAACAGTTAGCTCGTAGCAGCTTATTTCATTCATTATAGAGGTGCATTTCGGCCAAGAGTTCCGGGGTCTTTTAGCCCCCAGAACTACTTTCCCCGGAACTAAAAGGTTCCTGTGCCCCCATTGTTGTCTGCGCTTCGACCGTGGGCTGAAGTCCTGGGTAGATTGTGCAGAACAGGCCACTGACGTGTGGAGAAAAAAAAAATCTAAATCATATTTTGAAATCCTAATAAAAAACTAAACTAGTATGCATTCCCAGGAACTCCCTCTGTGTTTCAACAACTGTGTTAACTCCACAAACACTGTTACGTTCAACCGAAAGTCCCAGGACCTTTGAAAAGTACTACCCCCCAAGCAGGGGCTTTTCAGGAGGGAGATTATCTACCCCTGAACTAAATTTAGACCCTGGTTCCTCCGGTCGAAACACACGTAGTTCAGGGGCAAAGTCCCTAGTTCCGGGGTAAAGTTCCTGCAGTGGAAAAACGCCTCGAAGGCGGGTTACTTTGTACTTTCTCAAAGTTAAGTAACATTGTTGGTTTGTATCAATGAAAGCATCATATTACAATACTTAAGTTGCAACCAACAGCTATTGAAAGTCAACTAATAAGCTAATTTTTACGATTGCTTCAAATTAACAATAAAATTTAGCTTAGCTTAATCATGTTGATTATGCGAAATGCCATATTTGAATGCGGTCTTGATATAACTGATTTTTTTTTCAGTGGTGCCCCTGCAACAGCAATTATTATCCATGCAGCCTTTCAAAAGTACATGTTTAGTGCCATGTCAACATCTATATCTTATGATCAGCCTTCCATGTGACAGGCTCCATTTAACACAGAAACACAAATTCAGCATGATGTTCACCCCTCCCTCCCTCCCTCCCTCCCTCCCTCTCTCCCTCTCTCTCTCTCTCTCTCTCTCTCTCTCTGCTCCCCCCAGGTCCTCGTCTGTCTACAGCCATCTCAGGTTTCTGTGCCACTGTGACAGACTCCTGGTTTATAAATAGAGTTAAGCACCATACTGAGAATGTCAGCCATAAAAGGGGTTTGGCTGCTGTCGAGGCACCCTGCGACGGCACAGTGACCACAAACTGCAGCATGTGTTTTACCAGATTTACCGCAGAGGCAAGCCAGGACACTGAAATTTGTTTGTGGTTGTGCCACATGAGATCCTTCTGATACTGAAAGTGTTTCAACCAATGATAGAAATAAACATGAAGGACTGTCCAAATGAGAGATGGGAACCTGCCAAAGATGTAGCCAAATTGTGCCACATTTGACTGGAATTAACCAATGATGATCATGGAAAATCTCTTAACCTACTCATGCTCATACTTCCATTCAAGGTTATGATGCTGCATTTACTAAAAAAATATTTTGAAAGGTCTCTCCCTTAGCAGGAATGTGGAACCTGAATGAAGAGGGAACTGAAAGAAAACAGTGTTCAAAACAATGTGGGGAATTTATCATTTTTGACTTCTATGCAATTAAAGACACACATAGTGCATTTTGAGATGGCTTTAAAGTATGTTGATGGTCTGGATAAGCTCCACTTTTAGACCTTAATCAAAAAGTAAGTAAGTATAAAGCATGTCATGTACGAGGATTTCAATCACCTTGGTTTGAGTGCTACAACGATATAATTATGCTCCCCATTTCCTGTTTCCCCCCTTCATTTCCTTTGAGTTGCTTATAATAATCATGTTTCTACTATTTTCATTGGCATAACTTCTAAGTCTGTATAACCTGTTGTTATTTTTGCTGCAGTGTGTACTTCCCCCTCTGTGTCTGCCTCTATATCTTTATGTAACTCTGTCTTTCTGTCTCTACTCCACTCAGACAGACACTTGGCAGATGTCTGCCTGAGTCTGGTTCTGCTCGAGGTTTCTGCCACTTAGAAGGAAGTTTTGTCTTTCCATCGTTGCCAAGTGCCTGCTCACTGGTGGTTCAATATCAGGTCTTTGTAAATAATATTACAAAGAGTATGGTCCTTAAATTACTTTGTTGTGATTTGGCACTTTTTCAACAACAATAAATATCCCAAATACAAATAATATTCACCAAATTCATTCATATTTAAGCTGACTCTCGCATGGTGGTCTTGGTAGCCCCAAATCTGTGGTGACACAGACTGTCTTTACTACAAGTGCGGAAAATGCACGTGTTTCAAACCGTTTCAAACAACAGCTATCCTGATTGAAGGCAAAGCTTTGAGAGCTCCCCCTGGTGACTGGCTGCAGTATAGGTCTTAAAGCCCGCCTCCTCCATTCTAACTGATGGAACATGCATCAAACTAGAAATCAATATACACGTCAAATACATTTTTCTCTAACATGCCCATTTCATAGGAGTTAGTTCTTTTAGTGTCAATTTATATGCAAGGGATTACCAGAGAAGAGAAAGAACAGCTCTAACACAGGAGTCACTGAACACATCTTGACTGTGAGAGTATATTTCACACCAACACAAGAACCTGTTCTGCTGTGGACTGCACTGACCTGTATCTGTAAGTTAGCTGTGTGTTTAGGTTAGCGGGAGGGTTTCAGTCCCAAGGCTCCACCAGTGCGATATGTCAGCGCCCATCGACGTAGTACTTCGACTTCAAATCTTATAACTGGAGGAGCATGGAGGCGCGGTGTCCATATTAACATACAGACAACATTTTGAACGAGTATTACAATTCTTTGGTTACAAATTTTAATTTCAACTTTCCAACTTATGTGTTTCATCCAAATAGGAACAGCAAAGAACCGCACCATCATATTTCTTGTATACATACAGTATATAATCTGTCTGAGTTGCACAAAAAATGCCTCTGTTATCTGAGTCCAATCTGCAGCTCTGCTGAATTATGACTGAGTATTCAGTCAGTCATTATGACAGTGTAACATCAACCAAGCATGCACAACACCAGAAACATAGAGCTAAAGCAGCTGACCTGAACACCAGCCACATTTTTACTTCCACGAAAAAATTATGGATAACTGAAAGCTCCCATTCATTTCCTTTATTGTGAGGATGCATCGATATCAGAGAGGTCAGCCACATCAAACATTGCTGTATTAGATTATTTGGGTTGTGTGTAGGTGAGTGGTAAATGATGTTTAATTAACACAATTTCTGACCTTACATTAAAAAATCCTGTTACATCTTTACATGCACTTAGTGGCTACAGCTTGGGATGAAACTTGTAAGTACAACTCAGAAACATTCGGGTAGATTTAACACGACTACTTCACTGTCCCAGGATTGTAGGGACGGTGAAAGGGAAACATACTGTGAGAAAATATCTTCATAATTAGTCTTTTTCAGAACAAGGAAGGGTGCAGAACCCCATTTTGCACAAAGCAGGTCACACTCCATTGTTTAGAGTAATGCATGTTACATATACATGTGTGTGTGTGCTTGTGATGAGAGGGACATGCTGGATCTGGGTCAGGCCAACCTCAGGAATCCCTGGCATCCACATTTCCCCTGCACGTGTTTATACAGCGAATGTGTGTCTTTTGTATGTGTATGCACAGCCTGCATGTGCCAAGGAATCAAAGGATTAAACTCATCCTAAAAGAGAGCAGATTAAATACTGTATGTGTAGTAAAAGCTGCAGGACAATGTCTAAGAGATTTCACTTCCACTAAATGCATCAACACAGATTAAGTGAGTCCAGGAATCTGCAATATTTCAATCAAAAAGAGGCATTTTGCTAATTTCTTCTCCATCTGCAGGCCCTGTCTGAAGGCTTACACAATGTTTAAAAGCACATGTATCCTTGTTGAACGCTTCCACCACCTCTTCCTCTATGGATAGAAAAAAACGGAAACACTCTTGGGCAACAAGTATCCACGCCCCAGGGAAAAGCAGAGGAAGAACATTCCTGGGATACTGGTGCTAAGAGCAACAATAGCCAAAACACACGCCTCTGTGTAGGATTTCTGGAGATCTACACTGTATGCTTGTAAAAGATCATGAAACAAAATAATCATATAAATAAGGTAATAGTCAATGTTTAAATCAATTTTAATCTCAAAAAGATAAAAAATATGAGTAACATGTTGTTCACTTCAGCTGCTGTATCTCATGACCAACAAGTTCTGACTAAACCAAAAGGTCAATGAGTCCAAATTCAAGCATGCATGACATAAAAAAAAGCCCATAAACAAAATGTCAACCACACCACAGCCTCCGAGGGTACAGATAACTGCAGGCCTGCATGAACAAATGTTTCACAAAGCTTTGAACCCCTCTGATTCTCCCGTTACGTTGTGAGAGGACAGCAGACCGACAGCTGTGTTTGTAATGAGCTCCAGGTCAGAACGACAAGCAACAGCAACATCCACAGCTACTAATCACTGTCATAGGAGAAGAAATGTGGCCTGTTCTACTGATGAAAGAAGAGAAACCTTTATTATAAAGCTCTGTTTCAACTACACAGCAGTCATGTACAGTCCTGTTGTTTTCTCTTTGGACCGCTCAGAGTACATGTCTGGCTAGAGGCAAACATGCTAGCAATAATTTGTGGCTCTACTTGTTATGGTTTCCATTATTTTTCAAACCCATGGCTTCCTAAATTTCAACCAGAAATAGACAAATGACTTCTTCTCTATTTGAGTCAACAAGAAATGGATTTCATAACCTGATCTGTTGTTAGCACATCCAAATAGTTTTAGCTAGCTAGCAGCATTCAGCATGCTCTGTCAATGCTGATGCTTAAACTGCTAGTTTGTAAAAATCCTAGTTTCAATGTAATAATCTAATGTCTCAGTTTACTTATTTAAAGGGTGAAATATACAAGCTTGTACTTTCAACATACTAGACGTGGTGCTACAAAATTTAAGGCTAAAGCTAACAGGTCCTTCTATAAAATATAGAAGGAACAAAAGCTAGTTAGGCCTGTTGATATGAACAAAATACTTCATTATCGTTAAATTAAAATAACATTAAACAGTAGTTAGCTCAAACATAAACTTTGGATAGTTTGAGTAATTAACACAGAAAAGAGGGGTTGACCTCCTTACCTCCTAGCTAACAACTACCAGGTGCTAGAAAGCTAAACATGCTAACAATTGTGGCAAACATTCCCACTATAAGTAGAGTTGCCAACCGTCCCGTTTTTCCCCAAATTGTTCTCTTTTTTCACAAGCTGCCCAGGGAAAATAAAAATCTCTCCTGGGACACAATTTGTTCCGCTTTTTGAGGAAAATACAAAAACCTAATTTGATTTCCTTTGTTCTGTAGTATAGAAAAGTCCCCCGTGCTTCTGTGGCTATTTAAAATTGTCTCTGTTATCTTCCCGTCTATGCGTATGTCCGCTAAAAGCGGCTCAAGCTGGGAGGGAAACTTGACCAAAGAGAGACAGCAAGCCGAATTGACGTACTCCACGCTGAGGTCTTCTTGTCACCAACTTTTGGCATCTCCATTTGAAACAGGAGGAGAGACGACTGAGGAGGAAGGAGATGGAGCAAATACATGCAAGCCACCAGCACGAAAAAAAACAATATTTACAATCCTGACTGGGCGACACTGTCAGAGTTTAAATGGGTACGGCCGACCCAGTGAGACAATTTCTCCAGCACATGCGATTTGTGTACGGAAAATCTCCATAAAATATGAAGGGAAAAACGCATTGGAAATCCACGCAAAAACAAAAAGGCATCAAGCTGTGGTATCAAACAAACAAAAACAGGCAGCCATTGCAACTTTTATGACCAAAAAAGGTTCACCAGAAGAAGACAAGATTGCAGTGGCAGAGCTTACCAGTGTTCTATGTCCAAATTTGATGTTCATTTGGTCAGTCTGAACTGGTAATAGTGGCCGAGAACTCCGCCCCAAACAATTGGTCGAGTGTCCCTTCTTTTCACAAATCCAAGGTGGCAACCCTAACCATAACTCAGATTAAGAATACTTCCTACATCATTTTATTGTCTGTGTTAAGGTATAGTTGATTCATACTATTGAATCACAATAACTCTGACATTGTTGCTTTAGCTCATAGAATAAAACTTGCTAAAGTGATGCTAGCTTAAGAGAGGTAAATGACTGATTGGTAGAATTTCAATAATTTCTTCAGTTGTTCAAAAAAATATATATGATGACATGTTTTTAACTATTTAACTCTTACAGGAATCTCAGGAGCAGATATCTTACAGGGGTATTTCGTCGACGTGGGTATGTATGAAGTTCTTGTGGGATCAGCCTTCATCTTGAGAAACCAGCTGGAGAACCGCCCCATAAACCAACCCACTACAGATGTGGTAAACACTACCACATAATTTAGCTACTTTTAAGAAAGTTAGACTAAAATCTCTATATTTAGACATTTCAAAGTGCTTTCCTTCAAAGTTAAAGTAATATGGGTGAACTGTCTTTCTACTGCAAAATGAAAAGACTTATTTTCTCTTTTTTGACATGCAAAAGCTGGACTGATAAGGTCACAAGATGCTGATTTATAATAGGTTAAACTGTTTTGTATGATATTCTCTTGTTATCTCATCTCTTCTATTGTCTTTGAATACAAACCAGACAGGCCATTAAAGCAAAACCATGTCCAAAAAACAGATCTCAGGCCTGAAACATTAAAACTAAAAAGGTTTAGTCAGAACGACAAGAAGCGCAACAACAGGAAGTGAGCTACTCTACTTCAGTCAGGAGGGATCTCCAGATGCTTTTAACCACAAAGAAGTGGGTTACCCAGTCACAAAGACATTAAACAGAGCCAAACATGAATCATAAATGGATAATCTATTATTCACTTTGTCCTCCTCCTCTATTTGCCGGTGAAATGTTGATACTAAAAATAAGGTTAAAGGTGATGCAGTGAGGAAGGAGAGGGGGAAAAAAAGAGGAATAATTTTGAGACATTTTTAAAAGGCAGCTGCTGAGAAAAAGCTTTTCTTAGAGACAGAGAAAATAGCTCAGGCGTGGTTTGTTGTGACTGAAGCTGCAGTCTTCACTCCCTCAGTCATGACCTCATCATTAGGTAATGTTTAAGATGAAGCAATGTAAGCATGGTGCTGAAGGTAAATAAGCAACATGTCACCACAAGGGTTGTTGTCCTTACACTGAAGGCAATAACAATACTGTAGAAATGAACCTTTTCAGTCGTTTACACAAACTCTACATGGCTGGTTTTGCAACAGGAGACAGGTTAAACAGAGGTTTGGCTACTACTGAATGACAGAGGGGGAAACAGAGGGAAAGGCGAGACTTCAAGTTTCATTTAGTCTCTCTAGTTCTGTCTTAAAACTTTGTCTTAAGAGGCTCAAACCTTTGATATTTAAACTCGAACTGTTCATTTTCTTGACCTTATTGTGTAGTTTTGTGCCTCTACCTGAGCAAACACCAAACAGTGATCATTGCACAACATAAACTGCATATTCCAGATGTTTTACAGTCACACGGTTGCCAGTAAATCTAAAACAATCATGCTACTTAGGTTATATCAGAAGTCATATAGACTTTCTCTGGTGTTTATGGATGCTGACGTAGATCATTTCAGCACAAACACAGAAAACCCTGAAACAATGCTCAGCTCTGTATAGCAAAAATAACAGTTACATAACACAAATACAACAAGGGGAACAAAAGGCAGAAACAAGAAGTAAACAGAGATCTGCAGTAACAATGAGTCGCACTGCAGCTGATCTTAGTTCTGTTTATTTCTCACATTACTGCAGACCTCGAGCCTCCTTCAGACTCAGACCGCTTTCTACAAGAATACTTATTTTGCAATACATCGTTTCTTTTTCCTCTCTTAAATTTAACCTCTTGACATGTCCAACAAAACAGAATAAACTCTGTTTTAACTAACTCTGTCAGTATTTACTCAAAACAAAAACATCATCATCTTTTATCTGATACAACTTGAGAAACAAGTCTCCACAAGTGCATGTAGATCACAGCTGACCCTCCACTCTCATGTTTTGGCCTCAGAAGTAGGGCATAACTCCGTCTGGCTGACTAATGTTGACCTGGCAGCCTGTAGAGGTGTGATGATGGACTAAGTTTAATCCCAGCAGAGGTCTGGTTTCAGCGCTGTGAGCGGCTGTATCATGTTGGTCACAGCAGGTCAACACAAAATGCCATTACAAGTGAAAAAAAAGAAAAAATCACAACAAAAGAAGAGGGAAATGGTTTCCTGTCTCTATTTATAACAACACTAATAAGTTAAACGGCTATAATGAGGAATTATGGAAGACATGAACGACTTGAACACATTGAGGAATATCTTCCAATCTACTAATTTGCATTTTGTGTGAAATTTTGAGGTTAGAGCTGAGAATTATCAAGGCAGTCTAAAAGTTGGGTTATCAAGTTGTTTTAACAAATAATATTATTCTCTGTTAATAGAGTAACACTTGTTCTGAATCCCAGCTATGTAAGCTACTTTTAACTATAACATTAACATTTTTATTGGGACTACAAAAATGTCGACCTTTTTTAAAAAACCTTGGCTTAAAAAAAATAAATGTACATTTTGGAGGGAAAATAAGTACAATTGAACTCTGAAAAATAGTCAGTTTATAAAAAATAAAAAATAAAAAATAATAATAGTTATAATAATAATAATAATAATAAGACTTATAGCTCTTTTCTCGGACGCTTTACACGAATTGCAAAAATATAAATAAATAAAATAAATATAATTTTAAATAAAAAAGAGATGGGGTGGGATTAGAAATCATGTGTTGTTTGCATAACAATATATTTCTTTGGGATAGTTTAATGTTAGCAATTATTTTGTAATAACATTGTAATTATTATATTTTTCTACGTATTGTGATACACATCATGGCCCATAATGATTATTATTGAGAGTCTTTATGTTTTAGGGAACAGTTTTTAATTATTAATGCCCTTTGCCATTCATTATTGACAGCATGAGGCAATTGTAACGATGAGTCGATCCATTCCTACATTTTAAAAATGTATAAATCAATAACTTTTCACTTAAATCAACTGGAAAGGGCTGCTTAAGATGAGAAACATCAGATGTTTACTTGTTTCAAAGGAAAACTCACAGAGGAGATGGATTAACTTTACCGAGGCGAGTTGGCTTCTAATTGATTTTTATTTGTGTGTTTGTTCAAGATTATTTTGGGACTTTTTGGCTTTTATTTTGATAGGACAGCTTGAGAGACAGGAAATGTGGGTAGAGAGAAGGGTGATGCTACGTGCCAAATCATGCCAGGACTGGGGATTGATCCTACGAGCAGTGTGATGCAGGCTGTAGCCAACTGAGCTAGACCAGCATCCCTGCTTTTAAGTGATTTATAGACACAACAATTCTGTCAATCAAGGCCGGGATCATGTCAACCAAGAACCTGACCAGCTGCAGCAAAGATGAACCAGTATTCTGCAACAGCCTGGTCTTCATCTTGAGTTTTACAAGGATCATTCCAGAAGCATAAAGCCTAAAACACATCCAATGAGCTGCTTGCTGGGTAACTGCGGCTCCAGCATGGGTAATAGAGGAAGCAGAGCGGCGTCACTGTAGGAGACTGCAGAGGTAATCAATCGACTCCTGCAGCAGGAAACGCAGCAGCGTAACCGGTTTCAGTCCTGTTATAAAAAAGAGCTCTGTATGCAGAGCAGAAAAACACTTTCAAAGGTTTAGAAGACAGATGGATGGACAGAAGAAAAACATCTGACACACCACATGATGACTCGACACAACAAAAAGTGAAGCTTTCCTCTCGCAACATCAGATCTGTTGTTTGTCAAGATGGCTGCTCGTTACATGCATCTTTTTATTTTTATGAGAGTTGTCGTCCTCTCTTCCAAGATTAAATTAGGTCTCAGTGGAGCCTGTGGGTCTTGTGACTGAGATGTTGAGTGGTGAGTGACAAGTGTATGTGTGTGATGGTGGGTGTGTGTTTTTAAGTGGGCATACACGTCAGATGCCAGCTACATCAGGGCTGTTATCTTCACACACACACACGCCAGACACACACACAAATGAACAGGCACTTCAAAGAGGAGGGGGTGTGTGCATCTGTTAGTGATTCCCTGGAGGTTGAAATATCGCATCAACAAAAACATCCAGTACATGTTGCAAGGCGGGATGGGAAACAGGACAGGACAGGGCCAAACAGAAACAACTGAACTTCTAAGAGCCTGAAAGAACAAATTCAAAAAAAATCATGCTAACGTTGTTTTTGTTGTCATAACCTTTAAGGACAGAACATTCATCTAATGAGGTCTCCTTTAAAGCAAATATAGCAACAACAAAATGCTGCAATTTAACACTAAAGCTGCAGTAATATTGATTAATTAAATTCTAATAGACAGCCAACGCTGGAGAAAGTAAAACCTGATGGAGCAGCAGGATGAAAGAAGAAGAAGAGAGGGCGTGCCTCTGGGTTAGCTCAAAGGACCCTGAGGAAAAAATCCATACTGGAGTCGTCTGATTCTTCAAAGTGAATTTTCAGCTTGACTTTAGAATATATTCAAGTGCAAAGCTGCACACATTACTGAAGCTCTCCCTGATGGTTACCACATCATGGAACATTGTTAGATGGTTGCATCAAAGCTACTTGATTTAACGACAGAAAAACTTAGAGCTGATCCAGTACCGATATAAATCAGGGATGCACCGATGTGATGGTTGAAAACTGTGTTTGGCTCATATTTTCCCTGTTGTTGACAGACATCAGTCCATCAGCAAATATGACATGCACTGACAGTCAGCAGATTTTTATCTGTTGTGCTGCATCAGTTTGATTCTCACAAGCTAGTATACCTAAATACTGATTCAGGGAAGAAGTTTCCTATAGGGCAGAGTAAGAATATGAAAACATTGACAGTGTGGGAGTATTACACGAAATGCAGTTTGTAAGACATGTCCCAAGCAAGCGGCAACCTCCGGTCTAAAATTGTGAGTCCAATGCGGAAGTGCTAAAAACTGCAGGTCATCGAGGATCCGCTTGAGGCTGGCTCCGGAAGTACCGGAAACCACATACACAGCAATTCAAAAAAGCCGATCTTTACAGGAGAAACAAACATGTTTACAGCCTGGTACAAAAGACAAGTGTAGTCTGGATAGATCATTTCTTGATCGGCTCACACTCTGAGGGGGGTGAATTTTTTTCAAACGCAGCAATTTCAGATATATTGAGATTACGAGTCTTCCAATGAGAGGCACAGCTGACTTGATTGACAGGCGGGAACACTGTAGCTGTTGGCTAGGAGGCTCAAAGCCCGCCTCTATACATCACAATCGCTCGACAGCAGCAATATGGCTCCCGCCAACAATTGGCCTCAAAACAGCTCTTCAGAAACAGATGTGTGACGTCACGGATCCTACGTCCATATTTTATACAGTCTATGGTCCCAAGCTGCTGCTAACAGTAGCTCAGCTAGTTTCCCGGCAGGTTTCTCCCTATAATAGAAATATCATTGGAGCTAGGGGAAGTTCTGAAGCCACATCCTTTAAATGCAATTTTAAATCCCAACTAATCTAATCGCCTGAAGGTAAGAAGACTTTCAGAAAGCAGTTAAAGTTGAGCACAAATATGTGACACTAGGTAAATAATATCAAATTTCTTTCCTGAGAGTGGCTACCATTAGCAGATCTAGCCTCCTTGCAGGTTAACATCCACATGCCTGCGATCAGATCAAGTGGACATAAAATGCTTGTTTAACCAGACACAATCTACATACAACTTCATCTCCATGTTCTAGATCAAAATACTGCAGAACTGCACCTCACTAAGAGATGCCACCTGTCATGTGTGCTTGTTTACATCCAGGTAGAAGAGCATGATAGCATTATGGCAGTAGACATTAACCGGAGCTATAGCCCAAGCTAGTGGCGGGTGGCTGTGATACAGCTTAGAATCAACATATGGCCAGCATTTCAGGTCTGAAATAATAAAAATATGAATCCCTGGTGAATCGATGAGAGTGATGACGTTTGATAATTTCATTATTTAACTCAAGGGAAGATTTTAGTTTGGGTAAGAATATTTCATCAACATTAACACCTTGTTTCACACAATGATTCTCAAAGGGAAAAGTCCCTTGAATATTTTCATTCTTTATTTAGTAGAACACTTTGTTGACAGTCATGAGAAAAAACTAATCTTCATAAATGGAGAACAAGGAGTGACTTTTGAGGACTGGGTCGTAACAGTCATTTATGTCTGGATTAATGTTAGAAGCTTCAATTCAAAACATCCTCCAGTTCAAAAACATTAACTGGTGTGTTTTGCATTTCCAGAAATGGTAGCGCTTAGTGCTGACAAAGCTAAAGAAAGGTTTATATTTGGGAGTGTGTGGATGAAATATTAGGGGTAAAAAATGGGTGATTTAGGATTAAGTGTTATAGATTTGGATTATTTGTACTTATTGTTGAGTCATAAAAAGATCAACACTACATCTGGCTCTGATTAATCTTATTATTCCCTCAACACAAGCTCTAAAACAGTCCCAGATGTGTAGGTGTTGACTCAGCTCCATAGAATGTGAAATGACAGTTCCTTTCATGACTAAACTCTGCCTCACAACGCTGCGTAATAAGATTATGCTGCAAACAGGATTATTAATATCAACGTCCCATTCATGACTTCTGCTTTTTTTTTTATGTCGGACAGGAAAGGAAACATGACTAATCTGTGCATAAGCACTCAGGAAGTTACATCCGTCTCCTTCGTACTGGGTCAGCAGAGAGGAGCGTTTCCTCTCCCTTCATGTCATTGCTGTGATTTATAGCATCTGGTCACAGGGATCGCTGACGTGGAGGAGAGAAGACTATGGTCTGCTCAGTCTCCTCCTCCTCCTTTCTTCTTGAAGGACTGGCTCAAACCACAACAACTTGCAAAGACCCCGACACCCTGCCTAGTTTCTCAGAGATAGTCGATCCCATCCACACCCAAACCTCTCAGCAGAGATCACCCCTCTCCCACCCACCCATATACATGGATTTGAGCCCTCAAGCCACAAATGAGACATAGTTGGCAGAGCTGTGAGAACTTGAGCCTCGTCTGACGGCAGGAGCTGAGAGGAGCTTTGGTCTTTTGAGTTTTCATAGTAGACTGTTTTTCCAAAATTGCCTACAAAAACATCTCAATATAGTTACTACAAATAATGAAAGAAAACAGTAACACTGTATTATTACCTTTCAATAATCATTTAATTGTTAATCATTTAGTCATTTAATTAAAAAACTGTATTTTCTTTATCATTGTCCTTTTGGTCAAACAAAACTATGTTAGCTTACAAGTTAAGCTAAGCTATGCTTTGAATGTTTGTTTTAATTTGGGCGCTGACATACTGTATATAGAGTGACAAGTCTAAAATATTTTCGGGGACTAAAGGGTTTACAAAACATTACTTTAGATTGGTTTGAATTGCTTGAATTTTATTGTCACCAGGTCCCAAAAATAGCAGGACAGTGTTGCTAAGGTTAGCTCAACCTCTGATGTTGTAGAACCATAGACTGTATAAAATAATGGACGTAGTATCCGTGACGTCACCCATCTGTTCCTGAGCGCTGTTTTGAAGCCAATCGACGGCAGCAGCCATATTGGAAATGCGGAACTCAACCAGGCAGAGTGTGACGTAAAGAGGCAGATTCATTCAGCATTTCAAGACAAAACTGTTTTGTCCAGAGGGGGCGCCAGAGTTGACAGAAACAGAAAGTTCTTCACAGTAGCTTTAATCTGTCTTTCTTTTTTCACATTTTTATATCCGTTTATGGAAATATTAAAACAAACTGTAAATGATGGTTTTATTAAATTTCATTCTTACAAGAACTCAAGATATGAGTTATGAGAGTGTAATTAATCGCTGTCCCGTTAGTTAAGTTAAGTTTTGCAACCATTATCAAGCAAAAAATAACACGTGAAAAAAATGAAGAGATCATTTTCGCCTCAGGGAATCATTTGTGGTATTTTCATTGCTCTCTGACAAAAGGATGACTACTAATATGAGACAATGGAAATAATTGTTGGTGCAGCTCGCTTTGTAAGTGATTCACTCCACTTAATTGTGTCTGTTTACAAGAACGAGGTTAGTTCTCTTTATGCAGCATAATGATAGAGGAAGAGTAATGATAGGAGCACAGTAAAGGCTGGAGCGGAGAGGTTTCTAGGCCAAAATCTACTTTTCCACTCCGGCTGGGATGTTGAACATGAGCCAAGAACATGTCGTCAGCATGACTGGGAAGCTCACAGGGCCAAAGGGAGTCCACGTCTCATGATTACTTCCACAGAGGAGCATTTAACTCCTCACTGAGTCTCTGCCCGCGGGGCAGCGAGGCCGGAACAGTTGATATGGTGACATTGTGGATATCAGGAAAAGGAAGTTTCCACCTGGGAAGGAGTAGTAATGTGTTCTTTTTAAACTCTCATAGAAACAAGTGGAGAGGGTTTCTCTATGGTTGACACAAAAGGTGAATTGTTTCACTGCAGGACGGTGGTGCCACTCCTATTGTGGGCCGCAAACAGAGAGTCTTTCAACATGTCGTGTCTTGGAGAGGATTGGTTTGACTGCAGGACTTGCAGAGAAAGGGAGAAAGGAAGCTTCTTGCTGTGTTTCCTCAGAGAAGAGTTTCTTTCTACATCTTTCTTCTTCATGAGCATTGATTTAGAAACACCAGCAGGGATGAAAACAACTGATTAAGTGGCATGACTTTGCTTGTTGGCTGAGCTTGAGGGGTACAGGAAAGATGAGGTCAGCAGGGATATAAGTGTGTAGGTTTGTGTGTACATGTGTAGAGAGGGTGTAGGGGATTAGAATGGTCTGCATGCATCAGGGCTAAACCAAAGATCTGCCAACCTCAAACCGGAATAAATCACTTTGATACGGGATTATGATGCCCTCGTCCAGCGCTGCAGGCACACCAGGCTTCACAAAACTAACAAACCCTAGTAGGCTTTTCTTTCTATCTTTCTTCAGTGGAGTCAGAGGAGGAAGAATGTTCCTGTTTATCTAACGCCCCGGCCTTTTTCGGCATCTAGCATTCCTCCTCGTAACGCCACACTTATCAACCAAGCTGAGTGCATGAGCTCACGTTAGAAAGCAGCATACAACCAAAACAAACTTTGCTTTTCATTTTTGATAACTTACTGATGGATGATTTTACTCCAGAACAATGTGTGCCTGTTGACAATTTCAAGAGACACAAGTTTTTTACTGAAAACAGCTCACCAGAGAGACAAAGGTCTCATGACTGGGCTGCATTTCTAGCACTGAAAGGCAGCTACAGAAAAACACATGATGATATCACTGTCCTCCTAACCTCTTAAACAACCAGCATCCAGTTAATCCTTACTCAAAGTTGTCTGACTGTACACTTAGCACACAATATAAGCCATTTAAAGAGCCACATGTCACTATGTGGTAATATGTGTTACAATCATAGACTGTATAATACACGGGCGTAGTCTCAGTGATGTCATCCATTGGTTTTTGAAGCACATGAATGGTGGTCGCCATATTGGAAAAGCTGACTCAACCTAACTTTTGGTCGACCTAACAACAGGCAAAGAGGTGGAAGCGTTTAGCCTCCTTGCTAATAGGTACAGTGTGCCCGCTTAACAGGCCTTTTTGCCTTTATTTGATAGGACAGCTGAAGAGAGACAGGAAATGTGGGGAGTAGATAGGTGGAAGACATGCAGGAAATGGTCGACCGGCCGGGAATCAAACCTGAGACTAAGGACTGTAGCCTCTGTATGTGGGGTGCTTGGACCACTAGGCCACAGCACCTCCGAAACTCATAATTTTAATATCTTCAAAACTAATGACCCCTTGTACAGTGTGCCGATAGAGAAATACGCTTTTCAGACTAATGTTATTTTTGTACCGGGCTGTAAACATGTTAATTTCTGCTGTAATACTCAGCTTTTTTGAAAGGGTGTGTATGTGGTTCTGGTGCTTCTGCAGCCAGCCTCAAGTGGACACTTAAGGAATTGCAGTTTTTAGCACTTCCGCATCAGCTTCATTTCTCAGGACTGTAGGTTTTCACTCGGCTACAATACAATGTCTGTGCCTCTATAAACTTTGCTGTAAAGCACTTCAAACTTGTGAGCATTGGATCATAAGCGCCAAAGACTTTCCTTTCAGATTAAAATCAGAACCGTGACTAAAAGAAGTCAAGACGCTGACCTAATAGTTGTGCATATAGAGATGTTCAGTCATAACTTCTTCCTCCTAATTCTGATTACCAAAAACTGCACTTGCATTTACACCTAGTCTGAATGCTAGTCAGAAATATACACGTTATGAAACATTGCAACATTCATACTACCCATCAAGAATGCAGCCTTGTGTGGCTAGTTATTTCCTTTTGATGGTGGTGTGTTTTTGGTGTAAAAGATAATGCCACAAAGTAGGATTTCATAACTCTGACAGATATTACAGTACCTCATAGCACTACACTGTTGTTGTGTTCTGCGCCAATCTGCTAAGTTACTTGAAATAAGCTCATTACTTCTAGAAAGCAGTAGTCGACAGTGGGAGTATTCACAATTGCCAAAGTATTTTCCTCTGGTCCCACGCCAAAAATCAACAAGATACCCGCAAGATTCTTCATGCAAAATGTTTACAAAAGATTCCCATGATGCATTGTCATACGAGTGACAGGCCTCAAAACTCCTCTGTCCATCTGTCCATATCTACATAGACTCCCACACATGCAGTGAGCAAAGCAGCATAACAGCCTGCCATTGCAGTGATAGAAAGCTGCAGCAGATGCAGGGCTGTCCATTTAACTCTCCCCACATCAAGTCGAGGGTAGGGGGGAGGCTGCCAATGAGGAGTCACCTTCTCTTCCAGTACACAGGTCAAGGGGAGATTTGTGATGGTGTGATGGAGGTGGCATAAAGCTAGTCTTCCATCCTCTTAGAGTTATAATTGTATTATGCATACACGCAGTACATATCAGAAAAGGCCACAACTGGTGGGACACTTGATTGATGATCGGGGCTTTTAGATATTAGATCACAAGAGATGCTACAGAGCTGCAACATTTGAATGAATGGAATCCAAACTGGATGATTAACACCCAGCCAACTGGGTGTATGGAGCAAGACAATTTACATGATTAATCCATCATAGCATGGACAGTACCAGAGGAGATAGGGATTACTAATATCAGTTTATTCATCCATAACACTAAGGGTTTTTACTGATATAAACACAGGATCAAATACAAAAAAAAATACTGTGTGGGGGGAAACATCAGCTGGAGATGCTGATGTTGAACCTCTGCACCAGCCTGTGATTGTGTTGCTGAAGAGCTCTTGAGCAAAGGGTAAAACAAAAAGGTGTCATGATTTGATCTGTTTAATTTCTCACTAATATCAAATAGCATCATAGGTCTTGTTTTGCACAAGCCTGCACCAGCTCTCCAGTGCTTCAGGTCTGCCTGGTAGTGTGTGAGTGCCATTTTTCACTCTGTGCACCACTGACGTGTTCGGTAATGGAGACCACAGCGCGGTGCAGCATTTCCAGGATCTGTGCTGGTTAGGACCCGCCTGTTAGGGAGGCAGCTCGCTGTTTAGAGTGCAGGGATCACAAAAAAAACATCCCATCTTACAGCTTCCACTGGGGGAAAAATCATGTGTTGCATTGCTGCAGCTGTTGAGTCTAAAAATTCCACTGAAAACACTGACACGGTTTGATTCTGAATGGTAGGATGAAAAGATTAAGGGAAATAACAAGATGATAACATCATTTTTAATCAATCCCCCCACTTTGATTCTACACTAACGGTGCGTATGACCTATATTTTCATGACTGTAAAATACTCACTTTTGTCTGTTAGTGTCAGCTTCTCCTCGAAATTATGTCCAAGCTCCTTAAAATCCATTGTTTCCATTCAAGCGGATCACAGTCCCGTTCCAGTCGCTGTCATTCCTCAGAGTCCTCCCCGAGTACAGGAGATGAACTCCCGGTACAGATCGCCCAAACACGCCCTTAGTATATCCAACCGGAATAGAGGCAAAAAGTCACCTACACTACTTAATGAGAATATGACAGGATCCGATAAATAGACAGCTGGGAATGTTCAAAGTGTTTAAATATAAAAGTAGTTAAAATATATAATTTTAAATTGTTGGCTCGGTTAAGTCCACAGGAGAGGAAAATCTACAGTGCGGGAATAAAATGCCTTAGTGAGTCCTGTGAGCTGCTAGATAACAGGTAAGTTACAAAGCACGAGAAGAGGGTTTCCGTTTTGCAATTTCACAATAAAATGACTCCATTTTTTTTTTTTTTCCAAGGAGCACATTGAGGGATCTCTCAGTTGCAGGGTTACTCTATTCTGGCACAGTTCAGTAAACAAATTAAGCTACCTCCACCAGACTTTAAAGCTAATATCTATATAATTATCTTTGCTATGTTATATTATGTTGTATTACATTATAACTACAACTTACGGTCATATTATATACCCATATATATTTACTATATTGCTTAATCTGTCATTACCAACCATAATCACACCATGTCAACCTGTTACTACTGAAAACTTTTTTAATACCATCTGTAATTACTACTACTCAGGTCCAATCTGCACAGATGAAATGATCAAACCAAGCCAGAAACCTTGGTGTAGTCTTAGACTCAGGCCTTAATTTCAGCAGCCACATTAAGACAATTACAAAGTCAGCCTACTATCACCTTAAGAATATATCAAGGATTAAAGGACTTATGCCTCAGCAGGATGCAGAAAAACTTGTCCATGCATTTATCTTTAGCAGACTAGACTACTGTAACGGGGTCTTTACAGGACTCCCTAAAAAGTCCATCAGACGACTGCAGCTCATACAGAATGCTGCTGCTTGGTCCTAACAAGGACCAAAAAAGTAGGCCACATCACTCCAGTTCTTAGATCTCTACACTGGCTTCCTGTCGGTCAGAGAATAGACTTTAAAATCCTGCTGATGGTTTATAAAGCCCTGAATGGTTTAGGCCCAAAATACATTGCTGATCTGCTGCTACTTTATGAACCATCTTGACCTTTGAGGTCATCAGGTACTGGTCTGCTTTCAGTCCTGAGAGTCAGAACGAAACATGGTGAAGCAGCGTTCAGTCATTATGCACCACATATCTGGAACACACTCCCTGAAAGCTGCAGGTCTGCTCCAACTCTCACCTCTTTTAAATCAAAGACTAAGATATTTTTATTTGTCACTGCCTTCCTATCTTTACTCATTTTAACCCACTTTAAATTAAAACTTTAATGTCATTTTTAATATATTTCTAATTTTCCTTTTATTTCTGTTTAATTATATTTGTCATTTTAATTATGTTATTTTGTGCTTGTCTGAATGTCTCCAATGCTTTTAATGTTTTAATGTCAAGCACATTTAGTTGCCCTCGTGTATGAAATGCGCTATACAAATAAAGCTGCCTTGCCTTGCCTTACTATTTAATCCATTTGTAACATTTTTATTTATCTAAATTCCATTTGTAACAATATCTTAATTATATTCTATCTTTATTTATCTATTTTTACTTATTTTATTTTTCTAATTGGAACTTTTTATTGATTGTACTTATGTCTGGTTTGCTGCAACACTCACACCTACAGGACATTAAGAGTCACCAATCATAAATTATGTAAAACATAAAACAGAAATGCCCCTGTAAGTACTGCAACAGATAACAGATATGCTCAATCCAAAATGGTCAAGACAGAAAACGTAGTAGGTCAAGCAATGAATGTATATTCATTTGATGGTAAAAATTTTGAAATAATACAAAATTATATCAGAGAATCAAACCAAAGTTTTCATTGAAGTGAATACCACTACTTTTGTTTAAATAAATATTGACAAATTGACTGAGAAACATTTTTTTAAGTGGATGCAATTTGATCCCGAGATCTCTATTTAAAAAAAAATGATATTTTACTTTGGAGGTAAATTTTGTGGATTTCCGGTTATAGTCTTTGCTTCCTTGTACTCTCTTGATGCCACCGATCCCAGTGAAAAACCGCATGCTGGACAACTGGAGAAAACCAACTGTTCCGCGAGGAAAGAGACTAATTAACCCCTCAAATACCAGATCACGTCATCGATTGAGGACATTTTGAAAATGCGACAGAACTTTTTTTCTTTTTTTCTTCCAACTCCGACCCCTCTTCGACTGGATTTAATCTCAGAAACAGGACAGAGAAATATATGATTCTACTCTTGGACCCCATGAAAGGTAAATGGTTTGATCCATCAGATGATTTCCAGCAGCTGAAATCACCCGCTGCCTGGAACGAGTGGGGTTGTCATAACAGTGAAAAACGGACTCTGAGCGTAATTACCGCAATTACGCGCGTGTTAATTAGCAGTAGATATGTTTATTTGATAGAAAACTATTGAAATATTAATACAATTTAAACATACAGTTACCCAATGCATCTTTCTTTCTTTTTAAATCAAGTATTAGATTAAAAAAGGAAATTAAATGTAAAACAAAATGGATTTCTTCACTAATTTAAGATACTAGAAAAATGTGTGACTTAACACTTATATGCCTCTTTCCCATGTATACAAAATGACTGCGTTATTTAGCTCATAGCATTGGGGATGACACTGGGTAACAATTGATATGACCTTCCTGTCACTGCAGGAGACTGAGGAGGGCAATCCTCCAAGAGGAAATCTGCTGCCAGGTCTTATCTGATAACAAGAGAAGCAGCAAGAGTGTGAAAAAAAGACTGAAGAAACAAAAACAAAAAGTCAGTTAGTATTGCAGTATTAAACACTATTTTTTTATTTAAAAAAAACAGTTTATACAAGAAATCCTTTCATACATTAGCATATTATCAAAAAGGTTGTGAATTTTTAATGTGACATCTTCTCATTAATAAAGATAAAAGAGCAGAAAAGGATTCTGCAGGGTTGAAGGGGTTTGTCATTTATTTTTTAAGAGAGGAATTTTATAAATAGTCTGACCAGCATCACATCCACTACCTTTTTGGTTATCTGGAGAAAAAAAAAATCAGATCAATTATGGATGAGGTCATCTGTTATCATTTCTTTCATGCATCTGCAAAACAGGAAGGATGGAACGGAGTAAGAAAACATGTTGAAAATGTTATAAAATGTCCCTGAAAGCTCATTTAGAGATAAGAGGGTAGGCTGTATAACATGATGGTATAGCTGTGGTAGATTCTAAATGGCTTAATGTATATGTGAGATAAAATATGCATGACCCATGTAGCTCTGAGGAACATTTAAGACTTCATAGACCTCTGAAATAAAACACTTGATTTGCAGCTTTTCATTTACTGGGGTTTGGGTCATCTTATGTCCGCCTCGTGAATTTTACTTACAACTCTATTTCAGCAACTTACATTTTTAAACCACCCTCTTTAATGGTCAAACAGATACTAGCTTAGCTTTAAATCCCCATTAAAAATGATACATTGAGGCTAAAGGTTACCTGCAAACACAGCTAATCAATTGATCAGCTGCACTGTTACTCTCAGGGGAGGAGAAGCAGCTCGATCAGGGCTAATGGAGTCAGACCTGACCTATTCATGCCTGTGAGGGAGAGGACAGCTCTGTTGTTGAGTCTGGAGTCTATGTATACAAATGATTTTATGCTGCAGGTATGGGATTTGAAATGCAATGCAGCTGCAGAGGAGAGACAGGCAGCGAGAATCTACCTATGAAAAGTTAAATAGGTGAATCGATGGATTGTCCTGGTGGAAATGCCAGAGGATCTACGGAGCCAAAATCAGACTAACAATCCATCGCAACAATACCACTCTTAAATCTATAATATTTGCATTGATTTAAACTGAATATTGTAGGTGAAAGAGGGGTTTTTCATCATATTTCATTTACTGCTCTGATTTGGAAATGTGTAAATACGACTCCAGCAGAAAGTAATTATGCCTGAGATCCACTGATTTACTGCTAAGCCACAGCAAACATGACATGATGAGCTCCTCACTCAAATACAGGAAATATCACTCTTCCTCAATTCTTAAAGTAAATAAGGGTTTTAACCACCAAAGTCCTATGAGCAACCGTTGAACCAGCATGTGTCCTATGACTTTTCTTACATCACAGTTTTCTCAGAGACTCTCTTTGAGTGAGTGCATGCCCATACTCGCCTACACCTGACTTAAGAAATTGGGAGGTACAGAGAGCCTCCCATAAACCCACAGAGGCATGCAGTTAATTGCCCCTCCTACACGCTCTTCCACAAAAGCCCTACAAAAAGACTCTAACCCAAGACGCCTGCAGTTACACTTAAATTCTCAGTCTGGACCCTCCCCTGAGCACATTTTGGTCGGCAAAAAAAAAGAGTTATAAAACCCTCTTTTCATTGTAAAACCCTGGAGTGCACAAAGGTTTGGTTTTTATAAGGCGAGTACACATATTTGGAGAGTACACTGCTGAAGTCAGAGTCTGAATATAACCACAGCTGCTACAGTGTGGGAGTGCAGCATGTCTGCAGTTGGTGAGACTATCGAGAGGAGAGCTGGGGAAATATTTCCGACTGATTTCCTTGCGAGCAGATGACACTGTGGTCTAAACTGGATCCCATCCTTTGTCTGTGCATGTGGAAAAAAAATCCAGAGATATAAATATCAACTCTTTGGCACCATGTTGGCGTTTTATTCTATCCTAACCAGAGAGCAGATATCTCCCCATGGCATTAATTTCCATGTTAACAGCTGCATCATCTCATGATCATGAAATGCCACGTTGATGTTTAAAAATCAGCTTTTACAAACTGAGAACTCCACTAAGAGCAAAAGTTAGCTTTTGTAAAACATACTTATCCTCTTTAGTCAGAGATGGATGGAAAAAATGATACCCATGCTCTTATCTGTGTGGAAGATATGAGACTACACCTAGCAGGTTATTAGCTCAGCTAAGCATAACAAGTGGCAATAAGGAAAACCAATTAGCCTGAATGTCTATTGTTAACAAAACTCTATAGAAGTGGCTATAAAAGATGTTAAGTTAGTTTATAATTGCTGATTTTCTTGCCAACTGTTTTATCCTGTCACTATTATTTACACTATGCTTAGCTAAGCTACACAGGTACTGACTGTGGCCTTATATTAAGGCCTTCTTTAACTTTTTAGGCCATATTGGGACAGTAAAAACATGTTGTAAACTCTATACTGACATAATCATTCATTTGGACTTTTTTTTTTTTAAGTTTAATGTTTGTCAAGTATCACTTCCTTTTAACTTTTGTTTTCTGTCTCCAACAACTCTCAAAAATATCTAGCTTTTCAGCTGCTAAAATCTCAACCAGCTTAAATTTCAAGATTCAAGATTCACTTTATTGTCATTTCCCTTCGTGTTTTCATACTTAGTGAAACGAAATACTGTTTCTCAACCAGCTTGACAGTGCAAAATAAAAAGATAAGATAAGATACTTTATTGGTCCCCCATTGGGGGAAATTCTTTTGTTACAGCAGCTTACAACAGAGGAAAACAACAATGTACTAACATAATTAAAACATATAATAACAATAATAATAGCAATGATAAAGGTAAAATAGAATAGAATAAAATAGAATAAAATAAAATAGAATAAAATAGAATAAAATATGCAACTATTACAGATGTATACACACTATGTACACTTCTATCTGATAAATAGATAGGAATGTTATTGCACGGATAAAATTGCACCAGGTTATTTAAAAAAAAAGACTCTAAAGACAGGCTAAAACCTTTAAAAACAAGCTAAAAAATTTCAAGACATGTTAAAAAAAACACATAAAACACAGTATTAGCATGATGATAGACCAAAGGTAGAAAGTGCATCAGTCAGTAAAGTGCTTATTCATCATTCATTATTTCATCATCTAGTCCCTAACTTTGTCTTTTATCTGACAGATGTACTGTTTTTAGTTTTTCTGTACTATTAGCAGCCTGTTGAAATACAGAAACAACCTTTAGGGCATGTGTCCACTAACACTATTTTTTGGGCACCACCACATCAACAGTCTCAGTGTACTTCTCACCGTTGCACTTCTTTTACTGTTTCTAGGTTACAAAAGTTGTCCTATGGCACTTCTGCCTCCCTCACTAGTGACTATTATGTCTATTTCAAAATTTAGTTTAATATTTGCTTTCATTCAAGAGTATGTCCTTAAGCATTAGATTTAGCATTAGCAGCAGCACTAGACCTGGAAATTGTCCTCTCGATAAGCAAGTGTAGTCAGCGTCTCCTGTGTATGGACCTCCAACATTGTTGTTGAAAAGGTTGATATCAGAAGTCCTGCCTCTTCTTGATTCTGATTGGTCAGATTGGGAGAAGTGACAATAAGGAGCGCTACAGTGTTTCATATTGATTGTAAAATTATTTTACTAGTTTTTAAAGGCACTGCATGGCCTTGCACCAGACTACATATCAGAGATGCTTTTAGTGTATGAACCAGGAAGGCCTCTCAGATCCTCTGGCTCCTCTCTTTTAGCTGTTCTTAAGAGCAGAACAAAAACATTTGGTGACGCTGCTTTCAGCCACTACGCTCCTAAACAATGGAACAGCCTGCCGGAGGATCTGAGAGGAGCTGACAGAGATATTGAGACTTTTAAACGTAAACTAAAAACATATCTATTCAGTCTGGCTTTTATGTAGGTTTTAACAATTTTATTACTCACCTTTTACTGTAATAATAATTTTAAATGTTTCTTTATTATTTTAGTAATTTTAACTGTTATCTTATTCTATTTAATTTATTTATTTAATTTATTTTACTTATATACTTAGTTTTATTGATATTTTTAGCCTTAGTTTTATTGATATTTTTAGCCTTAGTTTTATTTTCAACTCTTATCCTTTTTTAATATATTTTAACTATTTATATTCTTAATTGTGATGCTTTAACTTATTTTAATTACACATATTTTATTGTTGGTACGCATTAGTCTCTTTTTTATTTGATTTTATTATATTTATTTTTATTACTATATTTATTGTAATTATAATAATAATAATAATTATTATTATTATTATTATTATTATTTTCCCCTAATATTTCTTGCCATTGTTTTATTTCTGCTTCTTGTTTTTCAATCGCTGTAAAGCACTTTGGGTTGCATTTGATTTGTATGAAAGGTGCTATATAAATAAAGCTTGATTGATTGATTGATTGACTGATTGACTGACTGATTGATTGATTGATTGATTGATTGATTGATTGATTGATTGATTGATTGATTGATTGATTGATTGATTGATTGATTGATTGATTGATTGATTGATTGATTGAGTGTTCAAAAGTTAAACTATTTTCAACTGACAGGAATAAAAAACAGCTGAGGTGGAAGGCGTTGTAGCACTGAGAATGCCAAGTGCTCAGAAGCTAATGTATAGAAAATAGGTGCAGCAAGCACAAAAATGCTGTTGGTGTGCACAGGCCCTTAACATGTAGTAATAGTGAACCTGAACAGTAAGGACCACAAAACAATGATGTACTCCTCTCTCTGCAAATCTCCATGAAGGCACTTTTTGGTGATTAGATATCGAGGTTGACAACCCCTGACCCCTTTCACATCATCATTTGATACATTGTTGTGATGAAAATATTGATTACTAGTACCATCAAGAAGGTGATCAATCCTCACATGTGTCTATTTCACAAAAAGGCCAGACTTTTGGGTCAGACAAGTGCTGCAGAAACTTTTCCATCTATCTAACATCTGATAGAGGACGCGACTGTTGTGTCCATTTGTCTCTCGTATTGAGCACCATCCCTGCCTCATGCCCGGTCAGTCACATTGCTCACATACACAGTCACACTCCACCCCTCTGCCTGCCCTGCAGCAGTTGGCACAGTGGTGTCATCTCAAGCTCTCAGCTGTTACTGTGGTGAACCACCGCCTGCACCAGCAGCTGTTAGCGACTGCAACAAACCTTTCTGCTCTATCATCCACAGTTTGGAACATAGAGAAACTGAAATGTTTAAGTGTTTGGGCAGTCCTGTGAATAAATACTAAATATAATTCATTTTCTTTGGCCTATATAAAGATAGAAACACAAACTAAATGCTTGCAAACATTTAATTTCCATCCTTTTTCTCCACACACAGCCTCATGCAGGAACCCAGACTTTGGGGTCACTGTAATTGAAGGACTTCTTTGATAAAATCTGAGGATCATAGCAGCCTGGAGAGAGGAAGAGAAAGTTCAACTTAATATTTGTATCATTTAAATCATATATGTAGCTTAAACACTCTAATAGGGACGTCATATGTCAGAATGTAGGTGTCAGTATGTTCAGTATGTAGGTTTTCTCAGATAGCTGGAGAGGTCAGGTAAACACATGACCTGATGTAACTGCAACAAAAAATGATGGTGTATCGACTGCACACTTTGTCTGAACTAAAGTTGCATTGTATGATAAGACAGGGACCAGTTTCTGGGGGATTTACGCTTCTCCTCTGCTGCAGGCACTAAGAGACAGAGATACATGCTCTATGAGAAAGAGCTTTGGTGTCTTGATAGCATCAGAACAGTCAGGGACATTCCCTGTGTGAATGTTTCACAGTATGTGTCGGTGGGGAATACTCAGCCCAAGGCCCAAAAAAGTGTCTTGCTGTGGTACTTTTGTAAATCATCCTCTACATATACCTCACTTTTTCAGCCGAAATAAAAGTTGTATTTGCTGTTTCCTTATTCAGAAAATGGTGAAAGGGTTGATGCCATTGGATGCAATCAAGATGTATTCTGGGTAATACACATGTAGGGTTTTGGTTGGCCGAGAAAAATCCAGTTATGAGATGCATGCATTTCATTTCTGTGGTGTAGTTGTGTTTACTTAAAACAGCATTCAGCTAATAAATGACAGCTAGATAGCTCTTAAACAACACAAACTAGTTACAGCAGAGCATGACTTTGCTTAAAATGAAAAGGGACAGACGATTTAAACAGTGAGATCTATCTAGTGGGACTGATGAGGTTAAAAGAAAAATCCTCTGTAGGTTTCAGGAGTTACTTTATGATGAAATGTTGTCATTAAATTTTCATGTGAACCTACTTCTCCTCACCCTGCTTCATTTACATATGCTCAAGTCAGCATTACCCTGCAGTTGCCTCACTGAATTGAAGCACTTACTGTAGTAAAGATGCTAATTTATTGCAAACGTAATCTAATCCTGCTTTATTCTTTTAAAGATATAAAAATCTAGGATAACTACAAAGCTCAAACTTGAGTGTGAAAGTGTGAGCTGTGGTTCTCCAGATCATAAATGCCCCTTGCAGAAGTCCATATCTCGTTGTATTCTGCAGAAGTGTATAAACTGTATTGTTTTCTATCTGTAAACGCTCTTAAATATCATAACCTGGTGTTTATACCTTGTTGTGTTTCACATCAGCTGTATTTTTCTGGTTTTAAATAAGAAAAACCCTCCAAATAAAACCAGAATTTCCTGGAAATGCAACAGGAGAGAGTGCAGGTGGAGGAGACTGCCAGTGAAAAAGAGGGTGGCTTTCAACCACAATGTCTAATACAGTGCCTGTGTTAGAGAGAGCATTAAAACATATCACTCGCATGAACGCGACCAGGTGAAATTCTCGCACACAGAAAAAAAAGGTTGCAGTCTCGAGCCCTGGCAGGGTTCCCACTCTTTTCCAGAGATCATTTTCCAGGACATTTCCAGGACATTTTCACTGATGATCAAGCTGGTATGACAGTCTAAAATGAGTTCCTAATTTAGTTCCTGAATAGTCTAATATGTTCCTCTCAGTGGAAGTCTACATTGAAAGACGTGCAGTCTATGGCTATCCATGAAATCATCTCTTACATGCTTAAAAATTATGGCAAATTAATTATAGAATGATGCAACCACAGATGTAAAGCACTTTATTAGTGCAATCAAGTAACAATGATGGGAACTCTCATCTCAGCTTTCTCTTTTCTCAAAAAATATAAAATTAGCTAAGTAAAAAACAAAAGAGCCAGCAAAGGACTCTGGAAGCTGCCTTACTGAAATAAATAAATAAATAATAATAATAATAATCAGAGGATCAGTGCATAAATTGACCTAAATAGAACTGAATGACAAAAATGGCCACAAATGTTGAATGGGGATGTGTTTTTTTTAACCGTGTCAAGTGGCACACAGTCATGTTGGAATAATTTTCCAGGACAATCTGTGATTTTCCAGGACATTTGACTTTTTCTCCCTTTTTCCAGGTGTTTTCCAGTACTGGAAAACTGGTCAACTGTTTTCCAGGTTTAGGTTTTCCAGGACTCGTGGGAACCCTGCCTGGGCTCCCCTGAAGATTTGTGTTCAGCGTGTTTAGGTGTCATGTCTACCATAAAGTGCAGCTTTTCCAGCCACTCTGGCTGTTCCAGCTCAAAAAGATGAACCCTTTGCTGCTCAGGAAAGTTTGCACCTGTTCCAGAGATGTGGCAAAGCGTTTCAGCACCTCCCCTCCGGACAGGAGGAGATCAGAGGTCTCCACCTCGTCCAGTAAAGAACGGAACTGGTGATGATTTAAACCTTTTGCCATTATTTTATTGACAATCTGAATGACAATATGCATTATCTCTGTGAATTACTAAAAAAAAAACCCTCCTTAAACTCATCTTTTATTTTCCAAAGCCACAGGGAGCCGCAGCATAATGATGAAAGAGCCGCATGCGGCTCCAGAGCCGCGGGTTGCCGACCCCTGGGTTAGGGTAACAAGCCCCGGGTAACGGTCTTTCAGCGCCATCTCCCGGCAGAGTTCCGGCACATCAGGCGTTTTATACCCACCCGCCTGTTTTGTTTCCAGATAGCTCAATCCATCATGGCGATGCATGCAAAGGCCACTCCGCCACAGATCCCGGACACCCGCCGGGAGCTCGCCGAGCTGGTGAAGAGGAAACAAGAACTTGCTGTGAGTACATGTTAATGCAGTTGCATCAATGCTCACAATTCCCCACCGTTAGGAATTCAGCCAGCTGTAATATGAACTATAACCATTGCTAGCTAATGCCCCGCCGAGTGCTAAGCTAATGCTACAGATTGCTAACAGTGGCTATCGCTTGGTTTGCTTCTGCGCAGTTCACTCCAATAATGCTACTAGCTTCTGCTAACAAGCTAGTAGCTAGCCAGCTCTCGTTAGGACAATAGTGTAGAGAGGAGGACGTTTTCAGTTGTTGTTTGGTTACACAAAGTGGGAAATGTGAATACAACGTTATAATTTTCGATTATATTGTGATTGGTGACATTATCTTTTTGTGTGTTAGCTGCTACTGACACACATCAAATACTAGCAAGCATGGCTACAGTTATACCGCCGCCCGGTTTGGCTGAGTTCTCGCGATATTTCATCTGGAAGGCATTTTTTTAAGCTTTATGTGAGTGCAATTACACAACAAAGGTGAAGACCTGTAGAGAATCAGAATCAGAATCAGCTTTATTGACCAGGTATGCTTGAACACACAAGGAATTTGACTTAGGTAAACTGTGCTCTCTTTGTACAAGGCATAAGAATAAAACATACAAAATAAAAATTAAAAAAATATATAATAACAATAACATCAGCTATAAATACATAAGAACAACAAATAGGCATGACTAATATGTACAGGCTAAAATAATATGATAAAGTGCAGTGGTGAGTAGCAGAGGTAGTTTTTACAACAACAAAAAATAGTAGTTAAATAATAAAATAAATAGAAATATGGAATTCTGCTTGGAGAGTTGTTGCATTGTATATTTACAGAGAGTATTGATCCAACAGGTATGACACTGTTTTGGTTTAGTGTTCATCAGAGTGACAGCCTGGGGGAGGAAACTGTTCTTATGGCGGGTTGTTTTGGTGCACAGTGATCTGTAGCGCCTGCCAGAGGGGAGGAGTTTGAAGAATTTGTGTCCAGGGTGTGAGGGGTCAGCGGTGATGCTACCTGCCCGTTTCCTGGCCCAGGACCGGTACAAGTCCTGGATGGGGGGCAGGTCGACACCGAACAGCAGAACAAATTACCATATTGCAACACGACAAACATAAGAATTAAGTCTGACATGGATGAGGCAATTTCAACCATATCTTTGTACTTGATGTCTTTAATTTCAAAAATGTAAAAGTAAAATAGAAAAAAAAAACATACAAGTAAAAATGGAAGAAATAGTTATACAAAGAAAAGCCAAAGTCAACCACTTCCATTATCAAGCACTGAAACATTTTACTTTACATGTGCGAATAGGAGTAGGAAGAAGTTCAAACTTATCTAATCCTACCTTTTATTCACTATTTTCTGGCATTATACAAGAGCATTCCCACAAAACAAATCTTCATCTCCTATCTTCATAATAATAATAATAATAATAATACATTTTATTTAAAGCGCCTTTCCAAGCGCTCAAGGACACTTTACAGAGAGGATAAAACACAATAAAAACAACACAATAAAATAGATAAAAACAACAAGCACAGTAACACCAAGTTAAAATGAGGCAATGAAGTTAAACAGAGAATGCGGATTTCAACAGATGGGTTTTGAGTTTAGATTTGAATACGGGAAGGGAATCAGTGTTACGGATGTCTGGTGGGAGTGAGTTCCAGAGTTGTGGAGCAGAGCGACTGAAAGCTCTGCTCCCTATGGTGCTGAGACGGGCAGGGGGCACAGAGAGGTGGAGGGAGGAGGAAGACCTGAGGGAGCGAGAGGGGGTGACAGTGTGGAGGAGATCGGACAGATACGGGAGGCTGAGGTTGTGAATGGCCTTAAAAGTATACAGGAGAATTTTAAAGTTGATTCTGAATTTGACCGGGAGCCAGTGGAGCTGCTGAAGGACGGGAGTGATGTGGTGAAAGGAGGGGGTTCTGGTAATGATGCGGCCTGCAGAGTTCTGGACCAGTTGAAGCTTATGGAGGGATTTGTGAGGGACACCGAAGAGGAGTGAATTGCAGTAGTCAAAATACTTACACCTACGATCAATCTATAATAATATATATATAATACTATAGTCTCAGTGTCATTATTAAAACTGTACAGGCATCATAATGAGGTAAAATGTATAGTGACACTCTATGCATGTAGGAAAAAGAAGACAAAGTAAGATTATTTAAAATCCCCCATATTCCTCTGATTATTTAATGGCATCATGTCATCATGTCTTCAATTCAGATCATCTGTCACTGAATTCCTGTTAGCATAAAGCCCCTGGTGATTAAATCCACATGGCCACATCTCATTAAATTTTTCTGCACAATCCCTCTTTCTTCGCAGTCAACTTTAATATTCATTTCTGATCTATCACAGGAGACACTGGTGAACTTGGAAAGACAAATATACGCATTTGAAGGCAGCTACCTAGAAGACACGCAGATGTACGGCAACATCATCAGAGGATGGGACAGATACCTCACCAACCAAAAGTAAGTGCCAGATTCATTCATGTCAGGTTGTCTGCTTTTTGTGGAGTGAATAGAAGAAAGCAAAGGAAACTGCATGACTTTTTCGGACACGAGAAGAGCCAAAAATCAAGCATCAGATCAGCTTTGTGATCAGATAAATAATGTGTAAAACTAAATCTGCTGTGGTGTGGGAACTTTGTGTCATTGTACTTATTTATAATCTCTTCACCCAACCATATTTCAATGATTCCCAACAGGAACTCCAACAGTAAGACTGACAGAAGGAATAGGAAATTCAAGGAAGCAGAGCGTTTATTCAGCAAGTCATCCGTCACGTCCGTTGCAGTAAGCCAACCTCCTCTACAGTTTTTCCACACAGTACATGAAGAGCAATTTTCCTGCATGACTATAAGAAGAACTACTCATTAACTGAGCTCTATGTTCTGATCACAGGCAGTTTGTGCACTCGGCGGGATACCAGATCATATGAATGAAAAACGTAAGTTATTCTTTTCCCTTTCTCAAGCCTACCACTAGCTTAATTATCCCTTTTGTTGCTTTCTGGTGTTGACTTTGCTCTCGTCTGTTTTGATGCGGTCAGGCGAGGCAGGCAGCGGCACAGAAAGCGACGCCTCTCCAGATCTCCAGAACCAAGAGAACGAGCCCAGCCAGGAGGACACGGAAGACGTGGACTCGACGTTGCAGGACCTAAAGCCCCAGAAGGCTGCCTCCTCTTCCTCCTCAGGCAGCCATCACGGAAGCCACAAGAAGAGGAAGAACAAAAACAGACACAGGTACACAAACCAAATACATGAGGTGCTGTATAATGGGTGCTTAGTTTCCTGTTGTACTATTTATTGACGTAGAGTTCTGGGTTTTCTCTGCTAAATATATTAGTTTGGTTGTAGCTGATCAGTGTGATGATGATCCCTGCAGAACCAGTTTACCATTTAATTAAAAAAAACAAAGCTAACAAAAGAATTCAACTACTTTCAAGGTAGAGTTATGATTTCATATTGTCAAATAAAATAACAGGCAAGATGTACATTTCTTGCTAATAAAATATAAGGTAGGAATGGTGGAATAACAACATTTATTTTGACTATGCTCAATCAAAATATAGCCAGATTTCTCTCTAGTGTCTGAATATCTTTTGTCTTGTCAGCTGCAGAATAATCCAAAAGCAGTGAAAGATGATTTGTTTGATTTCATGAACAACATTCAAACGACCAAACCATAGGATATAATGAGGACAGCAATTCAATTTTCTACTCCCAAACATTAGACTGAAACGGCATGTGTGTGAACAATGATAAATACCAGTACAAAAGTAATTTCTAGAACAAGAAAACTGTCATATTCTTGTCCCAGTACAGTTCAGTATATTGTCATTTCTCAAAACTACTTTTATTGTCTTGGAATCCTTCTCAAGGCTCGCACACATTACAGGGTTCTTCAAACCTTCACACATAGAGAGCACACACTTAATGATAACAAAAGACAGATGGCACAAGATCTCTCTCTTCTGATCTTATAGTGTGTGGTGTGCACTATAGAGCACACAACACACTAACCGATTCTTCAGCAGAGTATCAGGTTCTTCACGCTCAATATTCCAAATCTCGCGTAGTAAAACGGGACTTCGGTGTAAACAAACATGGACGGAATTTCGGTCCAGCTCTTCTCTTTGTCCGTCCTGTTGTGGTAGTTTTTGGACGAAACGTTATATAAACATTCATGCTGTTGCCACAAATCAACCAGTTGGTCTTCAATTTCAGAGATCCAAGAGACTTTTGTTTTCACCGACGCCATGTTTTTGTTTGTTTTTACTTCCTCTTCCGTCAGTCAGCTGAGTCAGCTTGCGTCTTGATTGGCTTTTGCTCCGGTACATGTGACATTACACACTGTGCATGCTCGGCTCCTCTCGAAGCATCTCACACACTACAGGATTTCCAGTTGCTAATATTAAACATGTTCATTATTTACCATCTGTCCTTCTGGGGCCTCCCGAGCGGCTCCGACCGGACAAAATCACTCTTAACACACCCCACACCACAGGAAAATCAGACACCATGTTGTTTGCAAACATCAGACAATCAGGCCTTTGCTGGCTTTGATAGTAAGGGGGGAGATCATGACAAAAATCAGCCCGATTATCCTGTAGTGTGTACCCACCTTTAGGGAGGAGGGAATCCCAGTCCTAGTTAAAGCTCATGTAAGGAGTTTTTAACTGGTCGCAAAATTTATACTGATGCCACTTTATGAGCGGCAAAAGCAAACCAGACCTTCAGCAACAAACTCTTTCTTTTTTGTGATTACTACTCGTGTTAGGGGTTTCATACAACAATTTCTCGCATGCAGATTTGCACAATGACTAATACATTTAGCTTTGAAAGGAAAGCATGTTAAGATTTTCTAGTCAGAGAACAGAAACTCAACATTTACAGGAAAAGTTCAGGAAAGAGATGAACCGCTTTTTCCTCATGGGGGCGCCACAAACTCACCGACTGTTCCTCACAGGAGCTGAAAAAAGTGATGATTGGTTTGTTTATTTTCAGAGTGAATTGTGTTGTAATAAGAAGAAAATGTCTGTTTTTTGTATTGAATTGTTATTTACACTTCTGTTGTTTTGTTCCCATAACATTTCATGTCAACCTGTTTTTTCTGAAGTCTGACGCTAACCACACATTAACACAGCAGGTGCTTCAACTTGCTAACAGTGACAGCAGAGTGGCTCTCTCACTCTGTAAAGTCTGGACTGCAGTATTATGTAGACGTAGGGCTTTAGACTCAGGTTGGTGAACTAACAGCTGCTGCTTTCTTCCTCCCTCCTAATGCTGACCCCCTCCCTCCCTCAGTCCTTCTGCCATGTTTGATTATGACTTTGAGTAAGTCTGGATTTTACTTCCTGCTCCTGCTGTGTGTACATCCTGCCTGCTTGTAAACCCCATCCTCAACTTTTCCACCTTTCTTCCTGCTTTCAGTCTGCTCCTGCTGAACTAGAGTTTGAGTTAAAGCCTGCTAGTTTTCCAGTCATACTGCATGTCCAACACTGAAATCTTTACATGTGAATGCACATCAGCAACCCGCACTCTGAACTCCATTAGATTCTCTTGCTTGCTCCTGGGAGTTGTTTTCATATCTTTCTTACCCCAGGTTCCTTTTCGAGTGTGTTTCCCCGATTCAACAGCAATGATGCAAAACATTGCTGGTTTTTCTCCGATGCTGGGCCTGCTGCAGATCTGTGCATAAACAAGAACAAACACATGTTCATTTAGCGTTCTTGTTATGGGCTTGTTTTTTAGGCTTTTTCATGACACAGTAGTGGTTTGGCTTTCACCAGTATTCCCATCAAAACCAGGTTATGATCTGTTCTTGTCTAATGTAACCCTACTTTGGTTTTGTTGCAGATTTGACATGAAGGTGAACAAGAAACCCAGAGCTGTAAGTTGAATTCTCACTTTTCTTTGTTTACTTAAACTGGAAATCACGTTTTGATTAATTTAGATTTTTCATGTTTATCATTTTGCCCATAAGAATGTTTAAAAAATGGACAATAGCCACAGGGATTTAAAAATCAGGGATGATAAAAATCTTATCATTATTTTATTTAAATTTAAAGGGAGATTTTTGCTCCTGAGTGAAAGTTGACAGTTTGCTAGCTTGTATCTGGATTTAGTTCTCTGATAAATTTCTTGAATTGCTAATTTTTGACAGTGCTAACAGGAAGCAGCCAGGTAGTGTTGTAGTCAAGACCACATTGACCAAGACCAAGACACGTCCGAGACCAGGGTGCACCGAGACCAAGACAAGACATTTAGAGATTGAAACCGAGTCAAGACCAAGACATGTCCGAGACCAGAATGCACCCAGACCAAGACAAGACATTTAGAGATTGAAACCGAGTCAAGACCAAGACCAAGGCAGGGCGAGACCGAGACAAGACCAAGACCATATATATCCATGAAAAATCATCATGAGAGTAAACAAAATAAAAGTCTTCTGTTTATTTTATTTAAGTTTGCTTTGAATACTATTGAAAGCAACAAAGAAGGTTTGGTTTTGCCTTTGTTGCCTTTCTTTTGACGCGCTGTGAGAGAGTTTATTGCTTAATTAAACAATTTAGCAGTCATCTCTGGTCACACAGTCTCTCCTCCTGGCGTCTGTCTCCATTCATTAATGCCTGAGTGCGGGGGTTGTGTCACTCAGAAAGAGGGGCTTCCTCTCTCATTACAGTAATGACAGGGACACAGAGTGCATCAGTTGTGGTATCGACCGGCCTTGATATAAAATACAGAGTCCGCCCAGTCCAAGACCGAGACAAGACCGAGTAAAAGTGCTTTCGATTCCAAGACGAGACCGAGTCCTTAATTAAGCTGTCTTGAGACTAAGACAGGTCTCGAGTACTACAACACTAGAAGCAGGTCTTTTGTGTAAGATGAAATTTTGGTGAAGTTTTAATTTTTAGATTCTTATTTTTCTCAGGTTGGGATAATTTGTATTATCTGATTTATTTACCCACATCCTGAAGGTGTTTTTAATGAAGTGTATTGAGTTAAAAGTTAACGCTGAGTCAGCACAGTGTCAGACTAACGACTCTGCTTTGAGCTGCTAGGTTTCGTGTTTTCTTCCGTGTCGCTGTAGCTCGTTTCAGCTGTGTTTACATTCCACTCCAAACGTCTTTAAGCCCCGCCTACCTCTCATCCAGCAACATGATTTGGCTGTTCAATGCCGTCTTCTTCTGTCTAATGTTGGGTGGCAACCTCCGGTCTCAAACTATGAAGCCCATGCGGAAGTGTTATAAACTGCAATTCATCGAGAATCTGCTTGAGACTGGCTGCAGAAACACCGGAAACCTCATACACACCCATTCAAAAAAGACGATCTTTGCAGCATTAATAAACATGTTTACAGCCTGGTTCAAAAAACGGCTTGGCTCTCCGTAGCTAATCTCTCAATCGGCACAAACTGTATGGGGGGTGAATTTGTTTCTGACGCGACGGTTCAAAAGATATTAAGATTATGAGTTTTTGCCCAAATATGGACATGACTGAATTGACTCCTGGACGGGAACACATAGCTGTTGGCAAGGAGGCTCAAGCCCCGCCTCTTTACGTCACACTCTGCCTGGTTGACTTCTGCATTCCAATATGGCTGCTGCAGACGATTGGCTTCAAAACAGCGCTCAGGAACATATGTCAAGGATACTACGTCCATTATTTATACAGTCTATGGTGGCAACTAGCATTTAAGACACATTAGCCTCCCTGTCCAGTGGTTGGGGGGTGTAATTACAGGTTTAAATATATTGAATTTTTATTGAACATTTGTTATATTTATACTGCTGAATAATTCATCCCTCTGCCCTCTTGCAGGATTATTCGACCTAACAACAACGACTCGAGGACCTGGACACACACAAGGATACGTTTAGAAAAACACAAGATATCTGGACTTTGTGAACTTTTTACGTTTTTTGTTATTTTTTCTCAGTTTTCATATTTCAGCCTGTACTGTGTGTATTGCTTGAAACATTCCCCTCACCACCTACCTTTTGGTCATGGTTAACATTTTTGATCTACTACCATCAAGTAGAAACATGGTGTTGCATGTTACTTGAGACCTGATGAGGCCCTCCTCCGGTAACACACCATCTTGTATAGTGTTAAAAAAAGATTGTATTTATTACGTAGTTGATTTTCCATGTCTCCTGTTGTAAGAAAGTCATGTTTTTTGTTAAGCGTCACATAGTCGTTTACCCCTGAATACCCTGGTATTCTTTTATTACATGGATTGTTTTTCAAGAAAATAAAAAAATACCAGTAATGATTATGTTTTGGTTTTCTTTAAAGGTCCAGAGGGCTTTGGTCCACCTATCACAGCCTTTAAGGGACTGTGTAATGTGACTTTGTTGATAAGTTGTCACTTGCTCTTTGTTGTTTCTTGTGTGGATCCCTTGGAGATGCTGGTCTGTGAAAGCTTAGAAGTGGACCATATGTTGGCTGCAGTTCCCACACACATGGTCCATAAAAAATGATGATATGGAATAGTTTACGCTCCAGATATATTTTTGTTTGCTTAACTTATATAGAGAAAAGCCAGTGCATTCTCGCCTCTAACAGCGCTATTTACACAGTCCTGTCTGGCTTTTCTCAGTCATAAACTTTGGTATTTTATGCTTTTATAACAAATAGATGATTGAAATACTTGGAAAGTTGTTCCCTTTGTTATAAATTTACAGCTTCAAATATTTTCTAATGCAGTTTCCAAGTACATCAGTGGGTGGTGCTAAAACATGGTAACACTAAAACCATAAAAGGCTTTATAGCCTACAATTTTAACTTTACTCTCTTAATTTGACCAATGATTTCCACCTGCGGTCTCAATTATTGTTCCCTTTCAATCATAGTTATTCATTTCACTGAATATGTATGCATTCATTAACCTGTAACATTTCTACAAAACATTAAAATTAAAATTAAAAAAAGGGATTTGAATGTTTGTAGGTCAGTGGAGTTGCGTATGTGTTTGGGGAGGGAGTTCCAGAGAGCGGGGGCAGCAATGGAGTAAGCCCTGTCGCCCCTAGTTCGGTGCTTGGTCCTACAGGGCGGGGAGAGGAGGTTTTCATTGGAGGAGCAGAGAGCACGGGAGGCGTTGTGAGGGTGAAGCAGGTCAGTGAGATAGGAGGCGGCCAGGTGATGGAGGGCTTTGTGAGTCAGGAGGAGGAGTTTGAACTGAATGCGTTGGGGGACTGGAAGCCAGTGGAGGTTTTGGAGGACAGGGGTGATGTGATCACGGGAACAGGAGTGAGTGAGTAGACAGGCAGCTGAGTTCTGGATGTACTGGAGTTTATGGAGGACTTTGGATGATGAGCCATATAGGATGCTGTTACAGTAGTCAATTCTGGAGGTGATGAATGAATGGATCAGGGTTTCAGGTGCAGGGAAGAAGAGTAGTTGGCGGAGTCGGGCGATGTTTTTTAGGTGAAAGAAGGCGGTTTTGGTGATGTTAGTGACATGTTTTTCAAAGGTGAGGTTGGTGTCAAAAATACTAACAGGAATGTGTTTCATTATTAGAAAGTATAATAAAAGTAATAATAATTTAATAATAAAAATAAACATGCAGCACATTCATGCAAAAACTTGACAGTTATTTAAAATGAAAAAGGAACTAAATCTAGCTGCAGCCATGGGGACATTAAAAACAAAGACGAGAGAAATGTAAAAATTGAATACGTTGTTGGGGTAATTATTTTGTAATTGAAAGAAGTTCCAAAGGGATAAATATAATTACCTTTCTAGTGTATTTCCAATATTTTTCCCAGGTGTTTAGACGAAGGTACAAGCATGTAAGAATACATTTTTCACTTTGTGAACATGTACAGTATCTCACAAAAGTGAGTACACCCCTCGCATTTCTGCAAATATTTAATTATATCTTTTCATGGGACAACACTGCAGAAATGACACTGATATAATGTAAAGTAGTCGGTGTACATCTTGTATAACAGTGTAAATTTACTGTCACCTCAAAATAAATCAACACACAGCCATTAATGTCTAAACCACCGGCAACAAAAGTGAGTACACCCCTAAGTGAAAATGTCCAAGTTGGGCCCAAAGTGTCAATATTTTGTGTGGCCACCATTATTTTCCAGTACTGCCTCAACCCTCTTGGGCATGGAGTTCACCAGAGCTTCACAGGTTGCCACTGGAATCCTCTTCCACTCAATTAGGTCTGGAGACATGCTTGGCCACTCCATCACCTTCACCCTCAGCTTTTTTAGCAAGGCAGTGGCTGTCTTGGAGGTGTGTTTGGTGTCGTTATCATGTTGGAATACCGCCCTGCGGCCCAGTTTTTGAAGGGAGGGGATCATGATCTGCTTCAGTATACAGTACATGTTGGCATTCATGGTTCCCTCAATAAGCTGTAGCTCCCCAGTGCCAGCAGCACTCAAGCAGACCCAGACCATGACACTCCTACCACCATGCTTGACTGTAGGCAAGACACACTTGTCTTTGTACTTCTCACCTGGTTGCCGCCACCCACGCCTAACACCATTTGAACCAAATATGTTTATCTTGGTCTCATCAGACCACAAGACATGGTTCCAGTAAATGTCCTTAGTCTGCTTGTCTTAAGTAGATTGTTTGCGGACTTTCTTTATCATCTTTAGAAGAAATGTGAGGGTTGTACTCAATTTTGTAAGATACTGTATCTCAAAAGATGTAGCTTATCGGTGGTTCTATTCTCTCAACCATATAAAGAGGAGGGCAATTTAAAAATGCATGAAAGTATAAAGTGTACAGTACACCAATATCTTGGCATTTTATCCACCCAATAAGCTTGAATTAGCATGACACAGTTAGTTTCGTTTCTTTCCTGAGGAGAACAGCTACAAAGTAGTCCGGCTCAGAACCTGTCACATATGAAACCACAACAAGCCAGGTTTACATTACTGTTTGTGTTGAGATTATAAAACCTGAGCTAAAAGTGCCGGTTAGTGGGTTTACCTGGGTTTGCCGAATGCTCACCTAAGCTAATCAGCACCTTGTTTTCTTTTCTTAACAGACACCTAAAAAAGAGTTTTATCTGTAACCCTCAACAAGAAAGTAAAAAGGCAAATTTCCCACAATGTATTTTCTTCAAAGACTGTTTCACTGAACTACTGCTGTATTCTCTTGTATTTGGACTAAAAGCACATAAAGCTCCTTAAGTGGGACAAACATCTGAGACTTTTGCAGCAACTTGCATATTAGTCAACTCTAGCCTGAGACACAGGGGAGGAAGGAGACAGACGTCCTGAGGATCCAGAGTTGCTGACAAACACGGATGATGGAGAGAGTGACTGGAAAAAAGTTCATCCAAGGAATGCAGTCCTCGGTTTCATGCTGCTCCACCACCATATCCATCCCAGAGACACATTTCATCTGGTCAGAATGACACAATGTTTTTGACTGCTCTGTTCCTCCTGCAAGTGGTTAGCTTTGTGACTGTTTTGGTCCACCACTTGAGCTCTGCTAAAATATTTTGATATGACAGGGATATTGCAATTAGATCTTTGACATGATTGACAGTCCTGAGAGGATGAATCTGAACAACTTTGGCAATAATGTAATATGTGTGGTTTTGCTGGTGATCCCCAAACTTTTCCTGTATTAGTGGTTAGCTTGGTGTTTGGTCAAATACCCTTACATGTTGGGGTAGGCTGTCCCAAGGAAATGTGGCAAAAGACATGCATAGTCCCAAGAGGCTGAATTGTAATAAGTTAGTCAGAAACCTTTCAACATTCACTCGGCTGCCTGAACAACTACGAGTATGCTAACACTGCTAGCATCTAGACCAGGGGTGTCAAACATGTGGCCCGCCAGAGGCTCCAATCCTGCCTGCTGAGCGACTTTGCAAAGTGAAACAATTACAGAGAAGACTTTACCTGAAATTCTTCAATAAAAGTAACTGCTGTTTCAAATTTGTCCTCTGGGGGTCGCTTAAAATTATAGTGTTGACGGAGCGCACCTGAACGGTGCTCCGGGACTTTTTTACTCAACGTGAGATTACTTGCTGTTTGCATAATCCGGTTGAGATTCATAAAGACGTTTTTAGAGCACTATAAGACGATCCAATTAGCACTAAAGTTTACATATATGTAAAATGTAGCTCTAGCGAAAGTTCAGACAGGAAGACTATAAAGCAATCACAGCAGTTGTTCAACTCTCCTCTCCCTCGTTCAATAGCTCACCCGCTTCCAGCCGCATGCTCCGGAGCTGTCATTGGCTAATCAGCAGCGGCGTCATCCAATAGCTCAGTGCCACGCCCTTATTATCAGCCTATCAACTTTCTGCTGTCTTTTTAAATGTGTCTCTCTCTCCTGCTAGTTCCTTCTTACATTGATGGTGCGCACCCCTCCACCTCCCCCTCCCCGTCTCCACCTGGTCTCTGCAAGTTTTCAATTCCTTCCCACCACCACCACCGGTGTCTGGACTCTAGGGGGATTTCTTCAGCCGCCAAATTCACGCATCCTACGCTCACAACATTATCCCCATAGAGTCCTTACGCCAAAGATTTCTGTCAAGTTTCCTCATTCATTCAGTTGTAATAAATAACCTTAAATATTCAAATTGTGTCTCTCCTGATTAAACTTCACTTCACATCACAGTAGGAATGGTGGATCCACAATCTTCAAAAGGAGCCACATATTGTACGCGCGCTTACCATACATGTGCATGCCTTACAGGTGCGCTCCGTCACTACTAGCACTAGCACTCGGCCCCGGAACACTGTCCAGCAAGCAAACTGTTCATGCTGGAGCTGAGAGGTCCAAAATAACCAACTTTACCTTCTTCATTGTTATAATCTCTCTGTTCTTTTGTAGTAAACATTACACTCTGTGTCAGGTGAATGGGTAACCTGTGTGTTTAGTGTGTTTGCTGCAGGTTTCAGGGCTTACAGAGTAAAATATTCTGCCCCACTATGAGACTCATCATGGCAAAAAATACAACAGCTGTTTTTGTAGAAAGATAGTTCATTAAATGTGAACATTTACAGAGTGTACTTCTACTTTTTTGCACTAAAACATAGGGAAACATTTAGAGTGGTCGTTATTTATAGGTTATTATGTCATGATTTTACTGATCCGGCCCACTTCAGATCAACTTGGGCTGTATGTGGCCCCTGAACTGAAATGAGTTTCACGCCCCTGATCTAGACTGTTAGCCTTGTTTTAAATATGCATATTGCTTAGCTCTGATGGAAATGATGGTTGGTCCACCTCAACAACCATTGCATTAAAGCCTTCATCTTGCCATTTGTGGTACCCAGAGGTTAAACCCTGGCCTGTTTAAACAAACATTAGGTTAGCCCTACATTTATAACAGGCTGCGTTATACATCTTAGCTAAACATCTCAACTATTATTGGATATTTTACCATAAATTTGATAAATACATTTAAATTCCTGTTAGGATCAATTATGAAACCTTAGAGATCTCTTACCTCTTCATCTAGCAGCATCATCATGAATGGTTATTTTGCCATTTGTACTGCTAGGCTGTAAACCAAGCTGTCAAACCTGGTAATTGTTATAATTGCTAAACATGAACTTTTATTATAGTCTTGTGAATGTGTTAACACACTGACTTTGGCCTTTAACTAATTGATCTTGAAGTGTCCTCATGTCTGCACAGGCTACTGCCTCACAATGCTACCAACATGACTGTACATTGTTCAAACTATTTAATATACATATATACACACATATATTAACATTGTCTGTACCTATTCTCTCCAACAGACATATATTTCAGAGTAGTAGTAAATTATTTCTCCCTTACATCACAACCAGGTTTCACTGGCCCCTGTGCATCTTTACCTGGGTTGCTGATTCATAGTTAATGACAGTGCACTGAGCTTTTACACAGGTTTGGAGACATGCTGCACATTTTTCTCTCAGCGGTGTATCATTTCCTCATCTCCTCCCATGTCTACCTCAGCCATCCAACACACAGATACTGCAGAGGCTAAGTGAACGAGACCAGCTTACATGTCAGCCCATGACTCACTCACAAGTCACATTCAGACCACTCAACATCACCTACTACGTAATGCGATCTGGCTGGAAACTCACACTGTCGCACCAGAATACATTCCACGCATTTAACTTCAGGGTGTGTGAGTAATGAGGCATGAATGTGCAATGTGTGTTTCACCTCTTACCACTGAATCTTTGTTTCATTTCCTGTCACTTTGGGAATTTATCTGGAAAGACTTGACCAAGGCAGAGCTTTGATTGAGCTGTAAGGAGCCAAACAGGATTCCTGAAGTTAAACGTAAATGACTCCGCTGTATTTCTTTTGGGCTTTTGTTGTCCAGATTACCAATTTTCAACAAATAAGTGGAGTAGAAGTTTTAGTTCCTCGCTTAAGGTGAATGTGGTCTGCTTCCAGATGGTCTTGAGTTTGACTCTTCACATTTAACTGTTTCATAAAGGATGTCCCGTGTCCAAAGAGTGAATCATTACAGCTCTTCTGGGAAGCCTCTGAATGTGATGGATTATATTGTTGTGATGTTGATAACCAGCATGTGTTTTCAGTTAAGTCCCAAAATTTAGGAAAAGAAAAACTGCTTTAAGTTATAATTCCTTCCTTACAAAGTCAATTATTGTAAACAACTTAATTCAAGCCCCACTGACCTTTACCTATCTGCTGTGTTGTCATATCTCATAATGTTAAAACTCCCTTATAAAAGCCAGTTGGAGAACTCAACAGCAGTGTTAGTTTTATACCTTCTCATAAAGTAGCTTCCAAAACAGTTTTAATGTATTTTCTTTGTTGTTCCTTATTTGTTTAGAAACCCAAACTAAACCCTTCCTTAAAGCTTCAGTAAATTATCTTTTGCTTTATTGAAACAGACCAAAATTAAAACTGATACTTCTTTTAAAGAGAAATGGGAGAAAGAGGGTCATTAGTTGATACAGAATGAGGTTTGGTCAGATGTGTGTAGGCTCCAATGGAAATGTACCAATTCTCATGTTTGGCGTGAATTTGGAAGGAAGTGTTTGATTCGTTTTTTTGTCGCACCAAAGCAGAAAGCTAATTTTGCAGGAAGGGATTCAAAGTGTTGGAGGTTGTGTGGATTTCAGGAAGCAGACCACTGGCATATAATCTGGGAATGTCCAGTGTTAAGACCCTTCTGGATAGAGTTCAACAGAATATTAAAAAGTATATTTAATGGCTGGCCCTACAATTTACTGCACTATTTTTAGGAGATGTAGATTTTCAGGCAAGGCCTGATGATAAATACCTGTTTGCCATTTTGAGTTGTGCTTGTAATTTTTTACAAGGCGCTGGTTGCTTCCTGAACCTCCCAAAATACAGGAGTGGATTGATATGGTAAATTATATTGATGTTATGGAAAGGATTACTTTCTGTTTACGACTTCAGAAGGACGTATTTATTAAACTCTGGACCAAATTGACTAAATATGTAAAACCCCTACAGACAGATTTTTTGGATAATACTATTCAAGGACCCGGTTTATTTGTTTTTTGTGTGTTTTTCTGTCACTAATCTCTCCCTGAAATGTTTCTGGCTCACTATAATGTATACATATAGTCTCCCCCAGGTTGTATTTAGTTCTAATAATCTTTGAAAACGGAGGACTGGGGGCTCTGGTGGCCTAGCAGTCTAAGCACCCCACATACAGAGGCTACAGTCCTTGTCGCAGGGGTCGCCAGTTCGATTCCCAGCCGGTCGACCATTTCATGCATGTCTTCCCCCACTCTCTGCTCCCCACACTTCCTGTCTCTCTCAGCTGTAGTATCAAATAAAGGCAAAAAGGCCAAAAAATATAACTTAAAAAAAAAAATTGAGGACTGCAGAGGAAATTAACATTACTTTATCTTTTATATGTCAATGCTCTGTAGAACAAACTGCTGTCCAATAACAAAAATAAAGAATTAAAAAAACAACAACTGATACTTCTTTATGACCAACAAAAGCAGCTACACCATCAAAGTTGGACTTCTTCTTCTTCTTCTTTATTAATACTTTTGATGCCTGTAAATGCAGCCAACGGGTTGGTGTCAGATGAGGTGACTCACAACACACGCTGATATAGCCATTATTAACATTTTCCATGGAAATGATTCAGAGGGAGAGAAGCGTTTGATGGTTCAAAGGTGGAATGAGTAAAACTCAACTTTCAAGTCCAGGACATGATCAGCAAAGGTCTAAGAACATTACAATCAACTATGACAGTTCCTCACAGCAGCTTTAAACTATTGACTGAGGTCAGTATATCAAATGTTTCATTTAGCAGTACCAAGTTGTTTCTTGCTTGGTAGCAGTGTCTAGTCACAAGTTCTGCTTTACGGCAACATTTGTCACAGTAGGGAAAAATGGCAGAGAATCCATGTGCAGAAAAATCAAGATTCAATAAACAAAAGAACAAAAGATACAAACGAAACATACTAAAATTTCCCAAAGACGAAATCCAAAAGATAACGCTGGGATAAAGCAATTCAGTGTGAACACAAGGAAGACGTTCAATGATCCAACACAGGACAGAGACACTAAATACGCAGAGTAATAAACACAGGTGTGGACCATAGACTATAAAATATGGACATAGTATCTGTGACGTCACCCATCTCTCTCTGAAGCGCTGTTTTGAGGCCAATCGGCGGCGGTAGCCATATTGTTGCTGTGGAGCGATTGTGATGTAAAGAGGCGGGCTTTGAGCGTCCTCGCCAACAGCTACAGTGTTCCTGCCTGTCAATCAAGTCAGCTGAGCCTCTCATTGGAAGACTTGTAATCTCAATATCTTCAAAATTGCTGCGTTAGAAAAAAATTCACCCCCTGTACAGTGTGTGCCGATCGAGAAATGAGCTATCCAGACTACACTCGTACTTCCAGAGCCAGCCTCAAGCGGATCCTTGATGAACTGCAGTTTTAAGCACTTCTGCATTGGATTTTTAGACCGGAGGTTGCCACTTGGTGTGGACACGCGATACTAATGAGCTTAATCAATAGGAGGGAAAAACACGAGAGCAGGAAGTAAAACTAAACTGGAAATAAAACAGGGATCAAGAACTACAAGATAAAACAGGAAATAATTGACTAGAAACACAAGACATGATCCCTAATAACACAAGGAAGACAGAGAGGAAACAAGGCATGTAACACAAGGAAATATCCCAAACTAAAGATCAACTCATGACAATGTTTTTCTTATGAATCTGGTATTTGATTCACTCGATAATCTAAAAGAGGCTTTAGAGTGTAGATACTGATCTGAAAACGATACTTTTATCTCTTCTCAAAGTGAAATGAGTCAAAGTTGTGAAGCTGTTGATGGTACCACAGGACTTCTCTCAACAGATTCAGTTTGCCAAGTTAACACAGACGTGTAGGCATTCCTGCTTTACTTCAAATAAAGACGCACATAATGAAAAATCATCAACATCATCACTGTAAAGTACCAGTACTGCGAATGTTCCCTGCTTCATTTGTTGTTTTATAAGATAAGAAAGTTACTTAATAACAATAAACTGCATATGGGTGTACCAAATATTGCAAGACACAACTACATATTCCATCATAGAGCATTTTTATCTATATCATCCATCACTCCTCTGTTTTATTTCCCAGGGCAGATGGTTTTGCTTTTTGAGTTGTAGGAAATCAATCTGTGTGAATTCACCCACCACCCAAATACAAAGGAGGTTAATTTCAATATTTTTTGTAGCATGAATACCTCTCAGCAACAGCCACAACAAAGTATACCAAAATGTCTATATGATGAACAACAACTATCTCTGTCCACATTTTTTATTGAAACTATCGTAACAAAGAAATCCTCAGATAGAAAAGATATGTGAAAACCAGGAATGTAGAGCAGAAATCATTTGCCTGACTACAAACTTCAAGGCCAAAAGTGACAAATGTGTTTTAGTAATTAAAGGGATCCTTTGTACAGAAGCTGTGTCAGGGGTGAATCCCACAGACACAGGGAGCTTATTTGGCTGGCAAATGCTCAAACATGGATTCTAAGAGACCTTGGATGACTTTAGGATCTCTGCTTTAAGCGTACTGTAAAAGCTGCAGGGTCTTGTGTGAGGAGTGGCCTCCTCTCATTCTCTGTGGGGCTGTCACTCACAGTAATGTCATCTAATTACTTTTACAGCCTCCAGCAGCAGACCCAGCTGAGTTTGGGCCCCTCGACAGGCTGAGCTGAGATGACGTGAAATCTGAAATATTCACTGAGGAGCTTCAACCCCATCCTTCCTCCTCCTCCTCCTCCTCCTCCTCCTTCTCTTCCTTCTCCTGGGACCAAACAAGACCGTTTGCCTTTATCCCCACAAACAAGGTCAGAAATATTTCAGGAAGAGTCATGGGAAAAGCTCAAACACATAACAGCACGCCACTGAGGTTTTATTTTTCATCTGGACTTGATCTTGTGATCAGACTTTTACAGTGTGTATACTGTAAAGGACAGATTCGTTACAAGTCAACACTTTTATGCTGGCTCATAAAAGATGATCAAAAGCAGGATGGTACAGGAATGCAAATCACTTCTGAACAGCTACATTTTTTCAGTTTATGAGGGAATACCAGGCGCCTGGAGTGCAAAGAGTGCCTATTATTTTACATTAGCAGCTGTCAGGGTCAAATCCATATGTTATTTTGCTATTTCTATTTTCCTTTGTAATCCTTTTACTCACAGTTAATAGTGATAGATAAAGCGATGAGAGAGTGGGGAATGACATGTGGCTAGAGGTCGTGGGTGGGAGTTAAACCTGAGGCCGCTGCTTTGAGGATTGTAGCTTCAATACATGTGGCACAAGTTATTTCTAATCTAGTATCCCCTCAATATTCTTTATTTAATGCAAATATTATGCATCTTATTTTATGTAGTGAGTGATTAATGTCAACACAGATTCTACTGACAAGCTTTTAAAGATGTAATTATCTTTATAGGTCAAAAATGTAATGTCTGACTGGCCATTTTTTACAGTTAAGTTAATCAATCAATACATCATTATTTATATAGTGCCAAATCACAACAAACATTATCTCAAATTGCTTTTACAAACAGAGCAGGTCTAAACCGTACTCTATGTTAAATTATTAACAAAGACCTAACATCAAGACAGGGTAAGAACCAGTCCCATCTTACAGACAGGACTCAGTCTGATCTCATCTTAATCCACCATGAGCAGAGCACTTTGCAGCATTTAGCAAGTTACAGTGGCAAGGACAAACTTCCTTTAACAGGCAGAAACCTCCAGCAGAACCAGACTCATGTTAGACACACATCTGCTGCCACCGAGTTGGGGTTGGAAAGAGGGATAGAGGAGATGCAGAAAGAGAGATGATGGTGGCGAGCAAATAGTAGTAGTTGTAGCACCTGAAGTCTGCTACGTCCACAGTAGCAGGCCTTCTACGGCAGCGACTGAGAGGAACCCATGAGACAAGGGAGCTCAGGGACTCTACAAAGGTCTATGGTTAGTAACTTTAATGTAACAGGGAGAGTTAAAGTAAGTGATTGGCAGGAAGAGGGGAGAGTGTGTCAGTTCTGTTTCTTATAATATTTTAACTATTGGAGAGAGTTAATTGTCATGATGTCTTGGTCGCCAATGACTGGGATTTAAGTACGGGAACCATATGAGCCAACTCCTCTTTGAGAGCTAAAAGTGCACCCCATGTACAGAGGCTATAGTCCTCTTTGCAGCGGTTGCAGGTTTGACTCCTGGTCTCGACCGTTGGCTACATGTCTTCCCCCGCTCTCTGCTCTCAGCATTTCCTGTCTCTCTTCAGCTGTCCTATCCATTAAAAGCAATAATGCCCCAAAATGCATAAATTTGATTAACTCAGCCATACTGGTCCATAGGTTACCTGATGCCCAGTGTACATAATAAGATTTTTTAAAATAATAAATGCACCTCCTTTTTGTTTTATGACGTATTTTATTGCATGTAATGTTTTTTTTTTTCAAATTTTCATTTTAAAGAAATACATTTGGATGCAGGAAGCAGAAGGAAAAGGGATGGCAGCTGTACACGTTAGAATACTATTTGAAAAGTATAAATATGTGTGCCAAGCGTAGGTCTTAACATTCAAATTTCTTTGCAGCAGTCACGAAAAAAAAAAGTTATAATAGTTAAATGAATAAACAAACAGTTTAACTTAAAGGTTTACAAGTATCTTCCATATCTTCTTTAGTCTTAGATGTGCAAAAAATAAAATAAAGGGAAAAAAGTCGTACATCTACAACACAGGATGTTTCTGCAGAATTTATACAAACATTTCAACGTGCTAACGGCTGACAAGAGTTTTGAGTTGTTAATACTGAGCTTTGTATCAACTTGAAACTGTGACTGTTCTATTGCAGTGTTCAAGTGCAAGACTGAGGTTGAGAAGTTTTCTCTCCGCTGGTGTCGGCAGTGTTTGATATTCGCCGTGCCAGGTGCAGGTGATGCAGGTGAGTAGTGGGTGCTGGTCACTCGTCGCTGTTGCAGTCTGTACACAGGATCTTATCACGGTCGGGGAAGAACCCGGACCCCACCAGCGACACGGAGCAGCGGGAACACTTAAAGCACGGCTGGTGCCACTGCCGGTCCTCAAAAGAAATGTACTTCCCATCTCCGAACCCTGTTAACGCACAAATAAAACACATGAGCGAATAATGGAGGAATGTTTTACAAGGGGCAGAAAATAGAGTTAATGACAGGCTTGCAACATTGCACACATTACACAAATAAATCCATGATAACATCAGCAGTTGGCAAAAGCTGTAAAAAGAACTGCAAGTTATGCAAACCTGCTGGCATCCAGTTCATAGCTGTGGTTAAAACACCTCATTCAAGCTCTCATTTAACTCTGGTATGTGACGTTACTCTGCCAATGCTGAAAGTATTGGCAGATGAGAAAGGCGAGATAGCCAGGATTAAGAGGATATTTGACCTTGTTGTACCTGTATTGGAAAAGTCTTGGCTGTAAATGTATTGTTCCCCTGTGTTCACTAAGAGCAACCACATGTGCAGTTTTTATGTGACAAACCTTCTTTTAAAATACTCTGACTGTTTTTGTTTGTGCAGAACAAAGTGTACACTGGTTTTGTGGTTAGCTTGCAGGATGCTTGTTTTGTGATACCTTATCAGACCCGTACGCACACAGTGCCTTAAAAGAAGATATACTTCACATCTTTATCACAAATACACAATATGAACATGACTCCTTGTTGTAACTAACCTACAGAGAATTATCCCCTGAATTAAGCTACTACAAGCTATTTTTATAGCTCCTGACAGCTTTATGAAGCATGATTCAGGTCATTATTCGGCCCACAACTTTAAGGGTTTTTAGCTTACTCACAAAACTCTCCAGTCTATAGTTCTCAGGGTTTGACTCCAACCTGCAGCCCTTTGCCACATGTCATTCCCCACTCTCTCCTCTCAGTTTCCTCCTCTATCCACTGTCCTTTCTTCTGAATAAATGTATTAAAAATAACAAAAAGGAGAAAAGAGATCCACTGTTCACTACCTATTGAGCACCAAACAGCTGATGGACACAGTGACAAACTGGAAAAATACTCAAAATGTGGCATTTGAAAAATGTTCTCCAAAATAGGGGGTTGAGGCCAAAAACAGAGCTCAAAGAAAAATGTAATACATTTATTATATTACAGTGTTTTAATGTAACTGTTTGATGTGTAAATACAAAAAACTTTTGAACAAGTTCATCATATCAACTGAAACATGTTTTAGCTGTTCACAAATGGCCAAGAACATGATATTGAAGCTCCAATTACCTCCCTATATGGTACTTTTTATTTAGGCAGGGTCCACCATTCCCCAGAGTGACTTGCTTGTACATTCAAGTTGCGAAACAAAACAACGCTAGGCTTTTATTGTGAAGGGATTTCTCAGGACAAAAGGAAGAATCCTCATTACAAAAAGGGGTTATATTTATAGACACACTCAGGAAGGGCCTCAAAGACAAGATTTTGAATCTAAGTCACCCAACTGCTCACACCTGTTTGTTGAATATTATTGTTTTGTGTTTTAAGTTGTCACCGATCCAGACAAAGAGTAATCATGGGAAAAGAAGGCACATGGAGAAACAGCATGATTTGAATAAGATACACGTTGCACCAACTTTTCCTGTTAATGTTAACCAAACAGCAATACTTGGTGGTTGTGAACGGTCCACTGACCTGTGATGGCCGTGTTGCAGCCGGCACACTTCTTGGCATACAGGCTGCTGAAACACTTGACACAGTACGGACTCTCTCCCTGCGAGGTGAAAGGTTGTCCGGCTAGTGGAGCTTTGCAGCCCGTGCAGACAAAACACTCTTTGTGCCACACTTCGTCCTTGTAGGTCACTCCTCCTTTAGTCAGAGCCTGCAGGGGCAACAACAAAAAATGTGTCAGTCCAAAGGACATCGTTGTGTCTGCTGTGAAGTGTGAAGAGGTATTTTAATCCCATCTTTACCTATCATCTGAAACAAGGATGTTTTAAGCAGCTTGGTTTTAACAGCTTGGAGTAGACTAAATTACAGCATGGACTAAGAATAAGAAGTGTCATGGCATGTGTTTCCTAATATAATGTGGTTCATATATTTATGGACAGCCAACCAGAAGATTGTGACAGAGCTCACAAACCACAAAGTCAACAAGAATTAAGCAGTAAAAAAAGTTAATGATTTAAATCTGTCATCTAATGATGAAACTGTCCTTTGTTGCTTCAACCTCCCACTCAAAACATTGAAGACTTAATCATTGTCATGAAGTTATATTGATTACATTTAATTACAGTAATTGGAGACACCAATACACGGGGGAATTAAACTCCATGTTTCATTTTAATGAGCCAGTTCTTCCCACTGTGTCAGATGATCACTTGTCGTCCATCCAGTGAGTATTCTTTTCAGTTTTTTGCTTCCACTTTTTTTTATTCAGTCGCTACATGCACCAATAAGTGACCAAGAGCGACATGAAATGGGATTAATAGAAACATCCAAGGTTGGAGAAAGAGAGTTGCTTCAAGACATTGATATAAATACACACCAGTCCCCTTTCTGACAGAGAAGACTTCATGCTGTGAATGTCATGTGCCAGAGCACCTGAAAATGTCTTGAAAATTTCAAGAGTGCAAACTTGAAAGAGGCATAAGTCAGAGAAAGAGAGATTAAGTTCATCATAAGACCTGCATGTCAAAGTTAAATATACATGTATTCACTGAAGCTGTCCACCACAAACTGGACGGACACAACTTTCCTTTAAATGAATACCTTTTAGGTATATAACCACAACGTTCAGGGAAACAGAACCTCAGAATGTCATTAAAAGTCATGTCATTAAAATTGAGGATGTATTGATGCATTGGTTTAATAATACTTAGTTTACTTCGCACACTTGGTTGTAAGTTTCATTCTTTCTTTTTCACATCATCATGACAATAACAACAAACATCCTGCAAACTCGGCCTGGTTCACCTTCTTGCAGTGGCTGCACTGAGGAGCAAACCGGCCCTCATAGCACGGCACACAATAGTAGTTGTTCTGGTCAGGTATGAAGGCCTCAGCACCGATCGACTTCTCACAGCCATGACACGCAAAACAGTCCTCGTGCCACGTGGAGCCGCCGTACTCCAACATCCTGGAACCTGTCAGAACAACAAGAGACAGAGAGAAGGGAGCAGATTAGGACTGAAACTGAATGTGTTTGTGATTGTTTGTTGATATCCTCCCTGACTTTGTACAACCTGTGATCCCTGCCCTGTGGTGCAGTGGCTGTAAACTGGAATGACATCTGATAGAGCTCACACAAGCACAAAGAAAACTGAAAACTGTGATTCAGTGTGACAGCAAAACCTGTTCTCACACAAGCATTCAATTACATCAGCTTATCTTGCATCTAAACAATGTGACAAGCTGTAACAAGGCAGATCTCTGGCTCGTAAACACAGCTGAAATGCACATTAACACTGCTTTTCAGTTAGGTGTAACCATATGGCTGTTTGTTTCCTGTCATATATATATGAAAGTGTATGCTGAGAAACACATATTTGTATTTCTGTGGGGAAGAGATGCTCCACTGCAGAGGTTTTAAAAAACTAGAAGCCAGAAATACCCAAGAAACTGGACATCCGAATTTAATCACTGGCCTTGTTTTATGACTTTTGGGACCTGAAACGCAGCCCAGAGAGATGATGGTGTTTTGAGCTTGAACTTGGCTGCACTTTTAAGAAAACGGGGGCGAGGGCAGCAACATTTGAAGGCATTCCAGGCTGTACAGAAACTAAAAAGAAAGACTGCTCATTTCAGAAAAGAAGTGGTGAGTGAAAAAATCCCACAATGCCCACAAGGCCCCGGTAATTTTCAGTCATTCGACACCGCTTCTGCTGCACCCGTGTCGTCACACAGCGCCCAGAGCTGAAGATATTTTCAGCCGAGCAAGGAAACAATCATTCCGTCACATCTAAGCTGTCACACCCCAGATAACAAAAACTCATTAGCCTCTTTATCCGTGCAAAGACAGGGTGTGAACTTTCCGTCTGTGTGAGCGATTACACAAGGTTTCTGAGAAGGGGGGTGTGTGAGCTTTAGGGGGGGAGAAGTGTAACAGCGAGTCATTGTTATCTCTACCTGGCTTGACTATCTTGTCACAGGTCACACACTTGGAGGAGTACTCGTTGCAGTAGCAGTCGCTGCACACCAGAGCGTCGGACTGGCTGGTGAAGGGCTCGTCCGCCAGAGAGCGGTCGCAGCGGAAACAGCGGAAACAGTGCGCGTGGTAATGTCTGTCCTCGTAGAAGAGCTCCTGGAAGACGAAGAATGTCACACTGAGATTTAATAGATGGTAAAATAGTTAGTATCATTTCACACAGCTGCCATTTTGGTCTAATATCATGTTCAGGTTAGACATTTCAAACACCATCTTAATGTACCACTATATTCCAGGTTGCAAGTCAAATTTTTGAGGATACCTGCCCATTTTTTAAATCACTTTTTTATAATTCAAAAACTTAAAATAGACAGTTAATAATGAAAACCAGTGAGGAACCTGACAATATTTTTGACTACTGTGCTTTTAAAAATCTAAACACATTTTAGACAACATTTTGTAAGCTAACATTACATTACCAAGAATTTTAGGCATTTCCTTTTGTATCCTGTAAAGTAGCCCATCAGTTGTGCGGTATATACTTTATTGAAATCCAAGCTAAAATTGTGCTAGCTAACATGTTTGCCAACCTGAATCTAACTAACCTTTGTGCCACTTCTAGCGGTGAATTAGCTAGTAGGTAACTAGTACATTTTAGCTAAGATTAACTTTTACCGGACTGTTGCTAAGTTGTCCGGTTTGTTGTTTTATCCTGGAGTCAACCCATTGTACTCTGTAAAACTACCAAATGGAGATAGCAGCTTTATGTGCTTTCTAGCTAATGTTAAATTAGCTAATAAGTAGCTAATGAGCTAAAACTAACTTCTGCATAACCATAGCTTATGAGTTGTATGTTGTTTTGTCTTGGAATTTGATTAGATATCCCCCCATTTTGTCATTATCAATTTTGTTTTAATTTACTGATCAATCTAGCAATGAATTGATAACAATTGTCAGAAACCAAGCGACAACCTCCGGTCTAAAAATATGAGTCCAATGTGGGAGTGCTAAAAACTGCAGTTCATCGAGGATCCGCTTGAGGCTGGCTCTGGAAGTACTGGAAACCGCATACATACCAATTCAAAAGCTGTTCTTTACAGCAGAAATAAACATATTTACAGCCTGGTACAAAAGACGAGTGTAGTCTGGATAGCTCATTTCTCAATCGACACACACTGTGAGGGGGGATGAATTTTTTTCTAATGCGGCAATTTCGAAGATATTGAGATTATGAGATAATGAGAGGCACAGCTGAATTGATTGACAGGCGGGAACACTGTAGCTGTTGGCGAGGAGGCTCAAATACCCGCCTCTTTACGCCACAATCGCTCGACAGCAGCAATATGGCTGCCGCCAACGATTGGCCTCAAAACAGCGCTTCAGAAACAGATGTGTGGCATCACAGATACTACGTCCATATTTTATTCAGTCTATGTCAGAAACCTTAAATCTAAACAAGAAATAACCTGGAGGAAAACAGCAGTACAACATTATAACAGCATATGACCATTAGAAGAAACCTATGATCTTTTGACAGTGACTGTCATGGAAGCTCAAGCTATTCACCCTTGACTAAATACAAGAAACACTTGATACTGGATGTTATTGATCCTAATAGAGAGATTTTCTTCCCCCCATCTGCTCGGAGGTCAGAGGTCACTGTCAACCACAAGATGCAGTCTTCTTCTCAATGGCACATTTGTGTTTTGAATGATTGTTGACGTGGAACCAAGGGTTTCCATCTTTGGATGACACTGTTTTCCTCCACACAGAAGGAACTGAAGTGTAAAAAAAAAGTTTGTGCTTTCCCTTTTTTTTCATTGTTATTTTCTTGAAAATTGAGAATAACTCACATTGTGATTTCTGCCTAACAGCTGCTTGCGTTCCAGTTCATCTACAGTTCAAGCGAACCCTGAGATAAATGGCCCCATTGAACAGTGAGAGGTGAAAAACGTATTTTTGAGGCATGAGGTTTCACAGTGAAAGAAACAGCTAGAGCAGAGGGACGGTGCAATATGAGGGATGGATGTTGTCATGTCTTGTGCGGAGGAGGGACAGCCAAAGCAAGCAGAGTCATAATTTACAGCCAATCCCTCACAAGGAGTTTAGAATTTACAGGACACTGAAGGCCTCATGGCATCTGTGGGTGGTTCCTTTGAGATAGTGTTTTTAATTTTCACTTAGTGAAGCTTCTGGGCAGCTTGAAGGAAATCTCAAACAGAGTCATGATCAGTAAGTAGAGCAAGGTTTCCAGGAACGACAGCTGGTTTTCCTAAAAAGATATTTACTGTTTCTGCAGAGGACAGAGGTCCCAGATTAATAACAGGCGTAAGAGTAGCAATACTACTTCTATACTTTGGACTAAAAGTGGCAGGATGGCAACTTTAAATGTCATTATATTCTTATTTATTGTTTTCTAAGTATTGTAGCAAAATGTTAATGTTGTAGCTGGTTTGGTTTGTGTACAATTTTTCAATTCTATCAACTTTGGGTGGTATTATATGAAAAATAAATGTACCAATTAAAAATAACTTAAATGGAGCTGAAATAATGAATAATAAAAAGCGAACTTTTTGAGATTATATTGATAACACTTTTTTTTACTGTTATATAAGTAGCTCCAGCTGAGGATGTGGTGCTTTATTTATTTGTAATCAATAAAAAACTACTAATTTTAGTTTTTTGGACCGGTGGTACAGCAAATTAAGACAAGAGAAGAGTTCATCTTGTCATTCTGGGGAAATGTGAAGAGGACTTTCACTCGTAAATGACCAAATAATTTATAGAATCAAAGAAAATGAGCAGGAAAAAAGGAGATTAAAGCGTAGGAAAAATAAATTAGACGCATACCTTATTTATAGAATTTAGCCCTAGCATTGAAAATCTTAATATGGTATGTAACCCTGGCTTTTGAATAAAAGTGGAGGGGTTAAAAGTATTTTTTTCCTCTAAAACAGTTAAAATGCAAAATAAAATAACTCTAAAAGAAAGCTCAGAAACCTCAAAACACTTAGGCCCAGTAGTTGAGTTAATACACTGTAACTTTTATATCATTGGACAAGATGAGCTCACCTTTGCATTATGACCGATGATTTCTTTACACTCCTGACAGGTTTTGGCGTACAGGCGGTCGTAGCAGGGGATGCAGTGTGGTTGTTCCTCCACCTGGATGTATTTGCGTCCGCACAGGGACTCGTTGCAGTTTTTGCAGTCAAACTGGTCACTCATGGTTTCTGTCTTTGGCTGAACTCCTGTAAAAAGGAGAATTCACAGGCACAGTTTAGCTACAGTGAGAAGACAGCGCAGGAAGGAGGAGGAGGAGTGAGATAAGTAAGACAGGGAGAGAAGGCAGGAAGAAGGGAGGTCACAGGTTTTGGATATACAGCTGGGAAATGAAGACCAACAAGAGGGGCAAAAATGGGAGGAAGAAGCAAACATTCAAGAGCATTTACAGAGTTTTTCTAAACACTGAGGATATGTTGTACATGATGCTTAGAAGTCCAGTAAAACTTTTAAAAACCTGCATGATGAGGAACATGGTAGTTAAGGACATTTAATCAAACTCTACCAGCAGTGGTGGAAACTGGAGCATTGAGTAACTCCTTACACATAGTTGATTCTACAAACAACCACTGCTACTGCCTCCCCCAATGCCTGTGCCTGGAGAGAGGAAACAGGAGGTTGGCATCAGGGGAACAGAGGGAGTGTGGCAATGGAAAAGGAATGGGTCTTAATTGTGACAGGCTTTCTGAGTGAAGAAAAGTGTTGTGAATCATGGGGTGATGCACAAGGTAAGTAGCAGGTAACCTTTATTTCCCTTAGGGAGCGCTTACAGTGGAAAAAAATAGCTTGAGTGTTGTTAGCGACTCTTCATATCGAGAGCATTCCCTCTAAGGTGGCCCCATGGAAAGAAATGTAATGTAGTTCCCTCTGGGGAGCCCTTCTTTGGGAGGAAACATTACAAAGAGCCCATCAGGGTCCCCTCCGTTTGGAGAAAGCGATAGAGTGCACTCTAAAGCTGCCAAAGATACAAGAAAATGTGATGACAAGCCCTCAAGGTCGCCCTTGTGCTGATTTTGGGGGTTGTAGAGCAGGGCATCGTCTGCATCGAGTTAGACGTGAAGACCATAATGACAGATGATGTTGTAAGGAGTGAGTGTGAAAGGAAGATGGACCAAGAGAGGACCAAGCACTGAGCCCTGTGGGACACCCAGGAGCAGAAGAGTACATGGGATGTTGATGCTGATGAGCTGTTCCCAGAGGTTTAACTTTAGCCACAAGAGGGATGCATCTGTGGTTTAAAAGATGGCTTCAAGACAAATTGACTCTGCAGAGAATAAACACCAAGAGTCAGGGAAGAGAAAGATGTTGGTGAATTTGCAAAAGATTAACCTTTCCTTTGCAAGGAATGGAGATGGTTTACATTAAACTGTAATTAAGGGTTAAATATTGTTCCAAATGTTCTACAATCAGAGAGCAAATCCTGCAAGCAAAGAAAGGGCTGAGTGAACACTTTAACCTAAAACAGTTATTGCCGTTTAATCATAAATCAGTCCAGTAATGACATAACTGCTTCTCCTGTTACAGCATCACTCACTAATAAGGGAAAGCTCTGTGACGTCTGGCTCTCCCTCCCTCTCATTCTTGTATGAAACCCCCTGTGGCGGTTTGGCATTAACAAAGAACAACCAAACAATATTAATTGTTGTGAGCTGAACTGCAACAGTGTTCTTGATTTCAAAGGCTCTCGAGGGCTTTTTCATCTCTGTTTGGCCTGACTTTAAAGGGAAAAACCAATCATTTATCTAGTTTATTTATTTTGTTCTCAACTTTCCCTGTTTTTAAAAAAAGAAACTTAAACTAGTCAGGTTTCATTTCTGTGACTTTATCTTACTCTTGAAAGTGTGCTGTGTTCTCTAACATCTGTGAGTGTTTCACTTAGATGGTTATATGATTCCTCAGAAAATTACAAGAACTTCTCCCAAATTGTTCTTTACTTTTTTTTTTTTTTTTTTTACCACATTCATCTAAAAACGCAACAACAGCCCCTTAACTATAAACAAACAAAGCATCTCCCTGACCACGCTGCAGTTTCAGGAAGGTTTTCTCTGAAAGCTCAAGTTTTTTTGTTGAATTTTGAATTGGATGAAAAGCTTCTCAGAAAAATCTTCGTCAGAGTTGCATGTGTCCCAAATCTCAAATGCCTCATTATGGAGCTTTTTATGACTTCCTTTCATGAATGATGTGAAACACAATCTCACTGGGGAATGGGATTAATCTTGAAACCAAAAGCTAACTCTAGTTCCAACCACATTGACTCTGAAGATGATGTGCAGATCGTTCATTTCTGCTCATCAATACAAATTAAAACATATAGGATAAATGAGAATCCAAAGAGATGCTACTGCTTGCGTCCGCCGGATTTCTTGGCCCTTTAGGACTGAAATAGAAAGCGAGAAATACCCAGCAGTCTTAGTTTGATTATAATACTGTATGTAGGTCCAAAGATCTGTCATGACTAATTCAATCTGGACTGTTTTTGTGAAGTTCATATATATCAAACAGGCTGCACGGTGGTGCAGTGGGTAGCGCTGTTGCCTCACAGCTGGAAGGTTCCTGGTTCGAATGCCCGGCCGGGCAGGTGCCTTTCTGTGTGGAGTTTGCATGTTCTCCCCGTACATGCATGGGTTCCCACAGTCCAAAAACATGCTCACCAAGTTGAATGATCACTCTAAATTGCCTGTAGGTGTGAGTGTGTTTTGAATGGTTGTCTGTCTCTCTGCGACCTGTCCAGGGTGTAACCTGCCTTCCACCCGAAGCCAGCTGGGATAGGCTCCAGCCCCCCGTGACCCCTAACAGGATAAGCAGTCAAGATAACGTTTGGCCTCCCAATGCGCCCACCAGTAAGTCAAATCAGTCACATCCCTAATTTGTCAAATCTACATATAACTCCTGGGCTAAATAATCAGAATAGATGCATTGTAAAATAAATTCCATGCGTTTGAATAAATAAATGTAATGGTGCATTCAGACTATAACTGTCTTTATGGGTAGTTAACATGGGTGTCAATGGATCTTTCTGGACTTTTGGAGTCAGCCTCAAGTGGACACTTAAGATACTGCACTTTTTTGGACTTCTGCATTGGCCCCATTTTTTTGACACAAGAGTTTTCTGCATGGTATAAAACTGTTATTTTAACAAGTTTATAGTATAACAACCAGCTTCACACTGACATATAGCAATTGTTATGAAACTGGAAATAGTTCTATGAAACCTAGACAACATGAAAACCATCATTTTAGAGCCAAGTTGATCCCAAATTTGAAGTGGTTGGAAAGCTTTTAACCAAATATGTTTTTGAAGTCTTCTCCTTTGAACGTTAAAAAAGCCAAAATGCAAACTTATCATTCATTATCTTGGAAGAAGCTCACTTAATCTTTCTTACTCAGTTTGCATGAATGACTTGAGGGAAGCACAGGTGGAAAAAAGGCTGGCCGCATAGACAATAACATCACTCCAACACAGTGAGGCATTAACTGAGTGCGTGCAGCAAAGGGAAATGAGTGAGGAAATGAAGTGTGGGAGGTAAAAATACCCTTCTGTGGATCAGTGAAGACAGGGCAGGATGGGGTTTAGGAAACTATACACTGTAAAGTGTGGGTGAAGATTTTGGATGAGGCCTGTGGAGTTCAGGTTATATGTTCATGCTCAGAATCAGAAAGCAAAACACGGGAACATTTCCCACTGTCTATGATTTTTGCCTCCTATTTTGGGCACATAATTACTTTAGCATGTTTCTTTAATGTCAAAAAAGGAGGTGAGTTCAACAAAGTGCAGCTTAAAAAAACGCGAGGCTTTGAAACTTCCTCGAGGGATCGAGGAATGAGTCGAGACCCCCCCTCTGTGTCTCTTCATCAGAAGAAGACGTCACTGAGTTTGCCGAAATGATGAGAAGACCAAGAGGTCAGTACAGTCTAATGAAGGCCAGTTGTGTTCTTGGAAAAACATTTTGGTAAGAGTTAACAATCACTCATGTTGAAGGTTTCCCACTACACACAAAAAACTGCAAACTTGAACAGGTAATTCTCTTCATGCTCTGTGACATCCAAGTATTTGTATCTGGTCTTGTAAGGAGTCATAAGGAGTCGTCTTGAAAGTGTAGTTTACATTCCTCATGTCTGACTGCCATCAAACATTTTCTGTCTAATAACCAATGATGCAGGAATTTTGGATAAACATAAAAAAGATAAACACAGTCTGCTCTCAGTCATATTTCAAAGCCGATGCCAGAATCAGAAACTCCTTGTCTTCCACAACTTTTCCCCCAATACCATGTCAGCACAGCACAGCACAGCAGAACCCCCCATGCATCCCTCCTTTCAGATAACAACACAACTTCCTTTTCAGGGGCAACCAGCTAGGTCAACAAAACAAGGAGGAAAACCAAGCTGAGACGAAACATCACATCCTCTGTCTGTTTTCTGTCAGATTCCTTGTCTGAATGGGGAAATCTGCCCAACTTCCCTCCTCAGATGTCTGAAGGAGTTGAAGCTTCTATTCTCGTTCACGATGAATTCAGTGATAGAACAATGGTTTTCCTTCCGCACATAGTCTGCACAGTTATTAGTTTTATGTTCCTCTTCCTGAACCACAACATCTGCGGACACATTCTGCGGTCTCCAGCTGTTGTCTGTCATCAAAATTCTCCTTCAGGCATCCAAAAAAAAGAGTTCTTACGGGACTGGAGCCAAACCACAGCAATGACTAATTAAAATCCATCGCTGTTACAATCAACATTTAATAGCTCCCAGTGGATGGTCCATTTTAACTTCATAATAAGCAACACAACAGGAAAAATACAGTAGGGCTCATACTGTAGTGCTGAATGAATCGCCTCCACCGCCTGTCTTCTGCCTACTCAGATTCAGTGGCCATATATTTCATATCCTCTGGTCTCTCCTCTCTTTTCTTGTTTGCAATAATTGCCGGGTGACCAACTGCTGCTTTTATTTATCAGCTCCAATTCCAACTTAATACACTCTGATTCAGTCACAACTGCTTCTTGTACACAAACAAGTAGAGAACGTAACAAGACTGGAAACTGGTGATATGACTAGCACTGCAAACAAGTGTTTACACAGAGTACTGCAGTGTGACGTGGACACTACAACACACAAGTATGTAGTGCTCACAGCTGATCCCTACTGTGCAGACTGGCTCCAAATGACATTACCAGCGCGGTACTCAAACACCTGTCGCAGGGGATGTTGACTTCACTTTTCTGCATTGGGGAGAGGAGACAAGTCGTCCATCTTTAACCCTCATTTTATGTTGCGGGTCAAATTGACCCTTTTTAAAGTTCAAAAACCAAAAAAAAAATGTTTAAAGTATTCTTTCACTATGAAACTTCTTCTGCTTGGCTTAATTATCGTAAACAACATATACAAGGAAAATTGCTAATTTCACACATTTGCAACCCCCTTGCATGTTTATATTACATAGATACTGGTTGTGGGTCAATTTGACCCTGCAGTCAAAGTGGAGGCTAAAAGGAGTCAGAAGTGTCAAATACTAAATGTTTCTTTGCAACTGTGTTCATAAACACGAGTGATAATGAGATTTGAAAAAAAAAATATTGGGATTTTTGGGGGGTTCTGACACTTGGATCATTAAATATGCCCCGGGTCAAGTTGACCCAGGAACATTATTGCTGTCCCTGAGAAACGAACATAACAGGAGGGTTAATCCAGTCAATGCTCAATACCCTAATACATAAGAGGTGAAGCAACTTTAAGAGTGCTTTTTCAGTGGAGAAAACAGATCATAATCCAAGAACAAATGGTTAACTTTGAGAGCAGGCAGAGTTTGCCCTTCTCTTTATTTATTGCACCCTGCCAGAGTCTAACACTTTATTATCTGCTTTGGCGCATCTTGCTTTAAGGTTGCAACTGACAGCGGAGAAACATCTGTCAAGCATCTCTTCTTCTGACCTCGTCACCATTCAGACTGTCTGACATTTACAGTCTATAAAAGTGACTCACATTCAGTCACACCTTGTTAAGGAGGTGTTCACCACAGGTGTCCTTTTGGTGTGCAGCCAGGAACACTTGACACCCTCTTTCTCCTCTCCATTTAGAGACAATAAACCAAACACTCATCCATCCTGTCTAAGCCCTCCGTCTCTCCGTAGCACGGCTGCTGAAACTATTTGAACTCACTATTCACCTTGATGAGTGGACATGCTGAATTCTTCACTGAAACCTGCTGTGTCCCTCTGAGAGATTTACAGGAGTCACTCGGCTCCCAGCGCTCTGTAGCGGCAGCCAAATGGCGACAGTCTCCCTGAATCAGCCACCGGTCCTCCTGTTTTTGTCCCTTCATGGTTTCTGCTGTCGTTTTTACTCCTCAACAACCTGACAGATTCTTACGACAGCAGCCAGGACCTCTGTGAGCTGTGAGAGCTGCTGCTGCTGCTTTGTGTTTATTTTCCCCCTATGCAGGAATTTAGACTGTGTCTGAGGTTTACAAACCAGATTATTCACTGTCACACATAATAAAAACCCAGTGTAAATATGTGAGAAAGTGCTAAATCTGTCACTGATACCACATATGAATTCATGCATTGTAAAACAGCCTCAGTGCCTTGTAGGGGGTGAGGACTTTACACCTGAGCTGTACAATCTCTGGTCTGTTTCAAGAAAGTTTTTTTTTACTGTTTCCATGTTCTTTCTAACGGGGCGACTGGCTCATTGGAAGAGTGAGGTAAGGGTGGTTAAACACTTTATGTAGGTGCAGGGTGACGCAGCAACATCCAGTGAAAGAAGGCACGCCTGCAGACTTTTTCAATGTTACAAAAAAGTGAACTCAATCACAACGCTGCCAGCCACTAACGTCACCTGAGGAAGACCTTTTCTACGTTGCATAGAGCAAATCATCTTTTAATCCCACAGTTGGACATGTGCTGCATGTAGTGTAGGCATGTTGACATGAGACACAGAGTCCCAAATTTCTCCCGATGCCATAGCTAGCGGTGTATGAATGTATGTGTCTTCAGCTTCAAATCTAATTGATTGTTTCTTGTATATTATTGTGGAAGCAAAAAACTGTCACATCTTGATGCCCTAAATTTAAAAACTATCTATTCACATGACTTAAATTTCAGTTTTTCCATCAACTATTTTGCTACAAAACCCCCTATCATTATGCTAGCTAGCTAGCTTGTTAGGTTTTACAATGCATCAAAATTACAGCTGAAAAAATAAATACAGACAGTGGTGCGAGAAAGGCTGACTCATGATCAGTTTGTGAATGATTCATTTGATGTAGAGTAAAAGCACTTTGCGTACTATGCATACAGAACATTTAATATTCAACCATAATCACTACTTTCTCGTTTACTGTAACACCATAAAGAGACTGTTTTGGGTGTTACAGGAACTATTGGCTGACATGTCTAACTGAACTTCAACAGCTCGAACAATCTTCCTTAAGAGAAACACGCTTCAAATACAGAAACAAAATCCAAAAACACGCATGCAAAGAAAACACATGCAAAGAAAAATGCTGAAAATCCAGGCATGAAAAACAGAAGTGCTCCAGGCCTGTAGGGGGCGCTAACTGGGACAGTCTACTTGTGATATCAACTATTTTTTTCACCCAATTGAAATAATTTCAAACTCAACGAAAAACTGGATCAATTGTTATGATGAGAAAGTGGCATAGTTTAATGATAGGGAGTGCTGTTGAAATTACAATAGCTGAGGTTCTAATTGAGCTCTGTAGCTAACCACAGACTGTATAAAATATGGACATAGTATACGTGACGTCACCCATCTGTTTCTGATGTGTTGTTTTGAGGCCAATCGTCGGCAGGAGCCATATTGCTACTGTTGAGTGATTGTGACGTAAAGAGGCGGGCATTGAGCCTCCTAGCTAACAGCTTCAGTGTTCCTGCCTGTCAATCAAGTCAGCTGTGCCTCTCATTGGAAGACTTGTAATCTCAATATCTTCGAAATTGCCCCGTTAGAAAAAAAATTCACCCATCGAGAAATGAGCTATCCAGACTACACTTTTCTTTTGTACCAGGCTGTAATCATTTTTATTTCTGCTGTAGAGATCAGCTTTTTTGAAGTGGTGTGTATGTGGTTTCAGGTACTTCCGGAGCCAGCCTCAAGCGGATCCTCAATGAACTGCAGTTTTTAGCACTCCCGCATTGGACTCATATTTTCAGACCGAAGGGTGCCGCTTGTAGCTAAGACACCATGCACAGCTAACTCGCACTTGTTGTTCAGAGTCTGACAGCTGGCAGAGTCTGCTGATGGTACCAGATCTGATATACAATAATTGCAGTTCTTTGAATACTTGGATTGATTGAATGAGAGGTAATATTATTTTTGCAGCCATTTGTTGAATATTTAGTTCTTTTCCCAAAGCTTGAGATATTAATAGATACAGTTCTTTGAAAGTAAGGTATTGCCCAACCATACTTGCCTGCTGTGGTCTGATGTTTATGAAGTCATTTGACATTCAATGCTTTCTCTTTTACTGTTACACACTCATTAAAACCCAAACTATGGGTGCATTCAGTTAGAACAGGAAACTGTGTAACCAAGTTGTTTTTTTAATTACCACCCCTCTTTACTGTTTTTCCCCCCTGAAATGGATTACGGCACTTTAACAGCCTCTGAAGCTCAGAACAGTCCTCATATTGTGTGTCTCCTGGGTTGCATAACCCGAGTTTAAAGGGATGAATGAGAATATTGACGGCGGCACAATACTGTGTAGAACCCGCTAACAACAGCAGAGCCCTGCAGCATCGGAGGAAAAGTGACACCCTTATTACTGCACCTATAAGCTGTTACAAAAAAAGCAACTGAACAACAAGGCTGGTCTCTTATGGCTGTCAGATGACTGCGCTCTCTTTCATCCCGCAGTACAAAGACGTTCAATGTGCTGCGGCTTCCTGCAGATCACAAGGCCGACTTCAGCTGCATGCACACAAATCTAAATGAACACACATTGTTTGTTTGTGTTTGCTGATTAAAGATCTCTTCAGAGTGAACGGCTGCTGCAGACAATGACGATATTCTGACTGAGTGAGTAGGCAGGAAAAAGAAAATAATCTAGGCAATATCTGGAGTCTCTTGAGGAAATCTTGAACAGGTTATCTGTTGAGCAGACATGAGCTGATATTACTAAAAGCATGAAATAATCTGTGTAATTTGGTGTTGCAAAAACACAAGGTACATTTGTAGCCTCTGGTTACGCATGTTATTTGGGATTTGCCGTTTCAAACTCTGACATCTTTGTGCCAAAACTGACTTGTCAAATCTGTAAATCTACTTTCCAAATGCTACTTTTTTCTAGGCTGCATAAACATGACACAGAAGTGACAGCATGGACAAAGGAGACACCAGACAGAGTGATGAAGCAGCAGAGGAACTCATAACAAGTTGAAAATGTGTGAATATGTTGGTGCCATTTCCCTGTAATACATGCAATGCAAGTATCTAGACCTGTTACCTGATTACTGAGATACACTGGACAGAAAGAAGAGTATATGAAAGATATGATAACTGTGGAGCTGTAGGAGGAGATTACACTACCGTAGTCTAAAACTGCAGCTAATCACACTAACGCTGAAAGCCAGGTTGTGAAACTCTGGCGCCAATATGTGGAACGAGATGCTGAACATTAACAGCAAGCCTAACCGGATTTAAAGGCATCTTGGGTCGTGGTGCAAATCAATAGTAAAAGGCACACAGCTTGTGGATTTAGGGTGGCTCCAGCTGAAACCCTTAACTCTGCACAAACACACAAACCATTCACAGAGTAATTTAGTGATTTGAATAATAAAATAACAGTTTAATTTGCATGTTAAGTCAGATCTGATCTTTCATACCTAACCACAACATGTTCAGTATCATTGGATATTAATGTCACACAACCTGTAACACTAGACCTATAACATGAGGGAATAAAACACCTTTAAAGACAGAGAGCATGTCTGGCTTTGTTTTACGAGTCTCCAGCTGGCTGTTTGTTTATCCACTGAGACAATGTGAGCTAACAGCTGCAGTTTCACCTCCGAGGCCGTCGACTAAACTCACTAACAGGTCTCAGTCAGACAACAAATAAACAAGGCACCGCCATGCTAAGACTTCAACACACAGCAGCCTGAAAAAAGTAACTCAACCTGTGGGTCAGGACCTCAAACAGGACTTGTGTAACCTTTGAAATTCTTATAATCATGGCTCTAAAACGGCCTTGTAATTTCCTTGAAGAGGAATATGTAATTTGGGTTGAACTTCAGAGCAAAATGAGAGTACATTTTCATGACAGGAAAAGCTTCAACTTACATTAACTTAAAACTGGAAATACTTCATGCACGCAGAACAAATGCAAAATCAGGTGCTGTAGTATCATAAGCAACATGGTCTATGGACTTTGTACTGGACTGGCTTTGTGTCCCATCTGAAACCAAAACTGTAAGGCTCTCAACCAAACCACAATCTTCTCACAATCTTCTACTTAAGCCCAATTTGACTTTTTTCCTCACACACCCTGGCCTCCCTGGTGAAACTTGTGAGTTTGCTTGTCTTTATTCTCATCACACTACGCCTACATTTTCCTTCAAAGTGTGAGTACAAGCTGAAATACACAAGTTTGGAGTGGCTGTAGGGTAAAAGTGGGAGGTTCTTATCCACAAATCTTTTCATTACATCTTATGGTTATACTCAGGACTGACTTGAGACCAGGTAGCATGTTTGAAGTTTCTAACTAGCACAAAACACTACAGACAGTCTAAGATATAAGATTACCATTCAATTTGTCAGTGTTTAAAAGGACAAGTTAGTCCTGAGTCCTTGTAGTGATGCTTGAGTCAAAGTATGGAATCAGTGGAGTCAATCCTCTGGGGATGATGAATGTGTGTTAAAAAAATTAACAGCAAAGCCTCTAACTGAGCCTGATTGTGAATGTCTTAAATTGTTTAAAACGTCTTAATGTCAGTGAATGATAAAGAAAACAATGAAAGAACAGGAAAAGATCAAACACAGTATAATCATATGCCTCCGGAGTCTCTTAAAACGAAGTAGGCCGATCTTCAGTGAAGTTACTTTGGCAGAATGGTTGTTGCACTTGGATTGTACTTGCAGGCAAACCCTGACCGATACAAACAAACAGCTGACTTGATCAGCCACTTTTATCCAAAATAAACTCACGAATAAACACGTTTTCCCACGAGCCTCCAGCTGGCATTGGACAGATCGAGACCTGAGTGTTAATGATAACAACTGTTTGTTTTCTGAGAGACTGGGCCTGCTGTCTCTACTTCATGTTTGCTGCTGGATTTATTTACCTTTGATTCTGAGCTTCATTTTTTTTGTGTGTGTGGGTTGGATAAAGACAGGCTGTGGGTAAGCAGTGGACTGTCTTTCATCAGTTTGAGGACAGAAAAAAAAAGCAAAAACCACCAGTTAACATCAGTGTTTTAAACTGTAAGAAAATACAGAGAGAGCTGTTGGATCCTTGAGAACTAGAGATCTGATTGTACTGACAATTTTGGACATACTTGGACAAATAAAGAGGAAGAAACTCAGCAGACGTACAGGCTTACTCTTTAAAGGATTGGCTAACTTTTAAGGTTCTTTTTAACCTTGTTGCTGAAAGTAAGATAACTAAGCTAGCTGGCAGTTATCTTAAAACAGGCGGCACAGCTAGTTTAGCTTGTCTACACATACCAAAATCTGCCAACCAAGACCACCTAAGCTCACTTTTTATTCATTTTTAACTTTTTGGTTTAATCCAAACAAAACAGGCTTTAAAAATGCAAATGTTTGATTTCAGAGAGAGTTAACTCTAAGATTTCTCTGATGTTTGCTAACAAAATGCTTTAACATGTAGCTCAAGCATGTATTTCATACACCTCTGTGATTGTGTGCATATTAAAGTACATAAAACATCTGTATGAGTACGTTTAATGTATAATACAAGACACATTTTCTCGTCACAATTTATGCTGAGTTAAGGTAATCTTCTGATAGCTCTAGCTAGCTTCTTACCTAATGCACCCTTTCTATTAAGTATTCCCGGCCCAAAAAGTGCTTAGCCTTTTCTTTCAATAAAAAATGTCACTTGCAAATGATTGATTTGTAAAATAACTTGTAAAAAGTTAGTTTCAAGTTCTCGCTAGCTTACATGTGGCTCCCTTTAGCTTCACACCTTATTTACTAGAATGAAATAATTCTATCAAACAGACATGTAAAGCAGCAGACTATCATTTTTTTCACTTGTGTTATTGTAGTGCTTTAAAAGAACACACACAAGATGTAACTCGTTCATAGATTAGCTTTAGTTGTGCCTAGGCAGGTCTGAGCTAGCTCCCTTTATTCTAGCTAGCTTACTGTCTACTGCCTAGCTGCAGACACAATTCATTATTTCTTGGAAATTGTTATGGGGGGGGAAAAAACATCACATCTAGACACCCTAAATTTGCAAACTATCTATTCACTTAATTTACCAATTTTAAAGAAACAAGATACATTTTGCTTTTTTTCATCAACTGTTTTGCTAGAAAGCCAGGCTAGCTATGTCCCCTTGTATTCATGCTAGCTAGCTTGTTAAGTTTCATATTGAGTCAAATTTACACTGGATAAAGGAAATGGATAAGAAAGTGGTTTGAGCAAGACTGACTCATGATGAGACTGTTTTTGTGACCCTCAGTCCCTTGACAATTAAGCATCCTTTCCTTTTAACTCTTTTTTTTCTGGCCGGTCTCCAGTGATTGTACGCCGGGCAAACCTTCGCCCAATGCAAGAATCCCAGAGGAATGTAACCGTGGTCGAAACGTGGCAAAATCATGTGGTTCAAGCTCTGAGGAAAGAAGAAGAAAAGCATTTTTCTTCCACCCTCTGTTTTCTAAGAAAAGACAAAAGTGAGGAATTTGTCTCTTTTTTTTGTATGCCACACACACAAACAGAGTCACATTTCTTTAGAAGGCGACTGCAACCAGAGCTGGATTGTTTCAATGAATCTATTAATTTCACCCAAATGGATTGGAGCATGATGATGGTGAGGGGATGGTGTGTGGTGATGGAAACTATGAGCGGGGCTGGAGGGGGTTGGGGGTTGGTGGTTGGGGGGGAGTTTGCTGAGCCTCCAGAATAAGATTTGTAATCTGAAAGGAGACATGACATCACTGTAACTGAATGAGACTTAAGGGTTTGTTAACAAGCCTTTAAATTCCCAACTGATAATGCTTTCATTCTCAAGATATGGAGACATATTTCGTTGTATCAGAGCCAACTCTAGGGAACACTTTAGGAAGGGATTGTTTCCTCAAAGGTCTCCTTGTTCTTCTTCTCATAAATCCCACTTGAAAAAAGGGGCTGCAGTACTTATTCACAGTATCAGTTACTCACTTTAGACTACAGGCCCCCAACCCCCAATAACATTTACCATATCCTCACTCTAAAGAAAGAACATCCTTTCTGGTACATCCTGGATGTGGGGGGGTCAAATATTTGGCTTTGAAAAAGTGCAGTTCTTCCAGAAAAAATAAATAAACATTTTCATAAATTGTAGAATTTTGTTACAACTTTCTCATACTTTTATTGTCAACTTGTGGTTTTCTAAAGCTTTACAGATGTATGGGAACAAACTTTGGTTTTCAAGTTTGAGAAAAACCTGGCAGGCAGGTGTAATGATTTCATGCCTATAATAAAAAAAAACTGATATTCTCCTAGGAGTTTAACTTGATATGAACTCAATAATTTCAGGGTAATGAACCAGATCCGTTGCAGCATAGTTCATCCAACCCCGTTGAATTAAGTTTTCACTCTCGCAACTAAGTCATTCTCACAGTCTTGTTGTTAGACTGAAAGCTTGCATGGTTAATTAGCAATAAATAAATCCATTACCTACATCTTTTCATTTTAAACCCTTTATAAACTAACACTATAAAAAGTTGTACTGTTAATTTCCATTCTCCTTGGTTGACCAAACCCTGTTTAAAAGCGATTAAAATGCATCTAATGCGTTATTACGCGCCGTTTTGCACCAAGTTATGACAGGTAAGGAGCTGTGCAAGCCACAGTGAATCAGACATAAAATCCTCAGGGCATTGAAATAATGCAAGCTCACATTAAAGCACTTAAAAATCATCTTTACATCATGGTTTCACATTGAAAAGCTGACAGTAGTGCCACTGAATCGTAAAAAATATGGATTTAACGTACCTCTCTTTGCGCATCAGCTGCCTCTGGAGATGCTCTCAGAAGACTCTCTCTCTCTCTCTCTCTCTGCAGGATCGGAGCAGTTTGTGAGCTCGTGCTGCTCTGGTGTATAATATGACAGACAGTTAAAAATCCTCCGTGGACTCCTGCGAGCTGAAAGTGACGACTTTCCACTGACTAAAGCATGTGTGTCTGGTGCGTAAAACCAAACTATTCCTGCGAACTCCACCCTCTTTCTGCCTCACTCTGTCTTTCCACTCCCTCTGATCGCTCTGGCTTTCACCTTGTGGAGAGTTCACGCTGAAAGAAGGTAAAGTCAGTGTGTTTTTTGGATGTAATTGAATATTTTAAATACATAGTAGGCTTTGAGTTTCCAGCTGCTGATGCAGACCACTTTATTATCTCTCACTGTGGAACATTCCAGCGATAATCTCACAATAGGAGCTATGGTGGTTAAATGTACTCTACTGCCCATTAAACTGAAACTATAGAGCATGAAGGTTATTTAGATTTTTCAAAAACATAATGTTTAAGTTTTAATGCAATACCCCAAAACACCATTTATACTGAACACACTGAACATTTGTGTAAACAGTTATAAAGCCTTGATTAACATTTCTTTTCCATTTAAACAGCATTTCTTAACAGTTGCATGCATGTTACATGTTGTAGATCATTCATAAACTGTTTGCTAAAATGTTTTCAATGATATTTTAATAACTGATAATAGTTCTCATTGTTTTTACATGTTGCAGTGATAAAGTATTTTCACTTAAAGCTCCTCGGAGGTGGTTTTGACTGGTTATGGAACAGACTGATATTAACAGTGATAGATAGATAGATAGATAGATAGATAGATAGATAGATAGATAGATAGATAGATAGATAGATAGATAGATAGATAGATAGATAGATAGGAACTTTATAAATCCTTTGGGAAGGTTCCCTCAGGAAATTCAGATTCAAGCAGCCAGGTAACACCAAAGGGCAGAAAAAACAGCACGCGGAGGAGGTTTTGACTGGTTATGGAACATATTAACAGTGATGCCTCTTCATGTACAATAAAAAAACAAAACAAAACCATGAATTACAAGACCAGCAATGTTTAAACTGATGAGTTTTTTTGTCTGAAAACACGCAAGTGCGAAACAAAATCAACAAAGACGTAAGAGATACCACTTTGTCCACAGGGGGCGCCAAAATCAACACAAACAGAAAGTTCTATATTGTAACTTTAAAGTAATCTTTTCGAGAAAGCGTTTAGAGACACCTCATCATACACACAACATTCACAGATAAGTTGAAGACTTAGTCTGAAGATATTTCATAAACTCATAAAGACATTTGGAAATTGAAAGATTTGTTCTCAACGTAAGAATCTTTAAAGCTTCTGTGAGGAGATTTTAATTAGTGAAGAAACAGACTTTTTAAGTTGTATTTCTGGCCCTTTTGCCTTCATTTGATAGGACAGCTGAAGAGAGACAGGTAATGTGGGGAGTAGAGAGCGGGGAAAGACATGCAGGAAATGGTTGACCGGCTGGGAATCGAACCGGCGACCCCTGCGATGAGGACTGTATGTTGGGCGCTTAGACTGCTAGGCCACCAGAGCCCCGAAACAGATTGAAATTAATACTGATACCTCCTTATGAACCACACAAACAAACAACACCATCAGAAAGAAGACTGGTAATTTCTCAGGTGCTATACTGAATGCGTATCACCCCTGTTGCAGGGTAGGTGCCAGACCTGCTGATAGATAGCACACTGCTGGAACAGGCTCTTTCAAATATTTTCCACAACAAAGAATGGTTGTGACTTTCACTTTGGACATTTAAAACAAAGAAGGATGCATTTTTTTGTAAGAAAAAAATAGACACTACAACACTACTATACAGGACAATAATGGAAAATGGATATATGGACCCACTTTGTCCAAAAAATAAACACAAACTGAAAGTTTCTTACAAGAGCTTTAAATAAGTGAACCTTTACAGAGGTTTCAGCTGCATCTTGTGTCGTTCATAAACAGATGGAGACGATGTTGGCTCAGCTGTAATGAGACTGAAGATTTCTAAATCATTATGTTTGATGTTTTAAATAACTATAATAATAAATTAACAATAGCTTTACATTTTATATTGTTTGAAATGTATTTGTCTTACTTTAAAATGTGTTTTAATACATATTTATTAATCATTGAAGATAAAAAGTGGCTAAAATTGATCTTTACCACATGGTATCATCTCTCTGCACAGTTATCATCCATCACACATACTTGTCGATGTAACACACTCTCTGTATTGTCCTCACTCTTCACTCTTGTGTTTGTTCTGAACTCTCGGAGCTACAGGAACTTTTTTCTGTGGTGAGGAGTAAACTGTAGGGTCTCACAGAGCCAGATATCATTTTCCCTCTCATTGACCTCTGTTTTCCACAGCGGTGAGCAGGAGGTCTGCAGACGATTAGAGGCTTCAGCTGCGGCTCCATCCTGCCAACACCCATTAAGTCAGGACGAAAACTACATGTGGACATGACGTGATGAAGAGTTTGAAGTCGTGTGTGTGTGTGTGGACTCTTTTGGCTGTTTTACACTTAGTGTTTATGGGCTGATAAGTGTTTGTTAGAAATAAATACATCACATCAGGAGCATCACAAGGACCCACAACTGATGGACCCCAAACTAGTATTAGAAGATTTGTGGTGGTGAAGTGGTGGGGCCCTATGTGAACTTTTTGATGTGGCCCAAATCTCTGTCAGCGTTCCTTCACAACACAAGTTTCTGAACATTACCCTGAAATATCAAAGTTTACATGTAAATGTGCTGCCATCTACTGTTACAACAAGGTAGTTACACAGGTTTCCTGCTCAGGGTTGGAATGAAAACATATGAAGCTGAATGCATGGAGAACAAAAACTCAACATACTCTGCAGACTTAAATTTTGTTGATTCAATTTTGCCATAAAAACGTTACAACTTCCAAATCTGTCACTAGTCTAGTTTTAGTCTAGTCACACAAGTCATTGTTTTTTATGTTGAGTGTTCTAGATGTCAATAAAGGAAGAAACATTTCTGAACTGCATAATAGTTTGTTGCTGTTAGGTAGAAACCCAACTCCCTCCACTCCCCAACCCCCACTCCATATGTCATGATCTTTTTTCTTCATTAATCAATGCTACTGATCTTCCTTTAAGTCTGTCAATAGTCTATCTAAAATATAACAGATGAAAGTATTAACAAAAAGCTTGTGGTTAAATCTCAGACCATGTTTAGTTATTTGATTTTTTTATTTATTTTACTTCCTGGAGAGAAGTAGTTTTGGAGATACAAGGTTTCTGCAGATAGTAAGGTATGCCTCTATAATTTGCTCAAAATCCTAACCTTTGTTTAAATCATTTCTCATGTTATGATAGACTTAAAAAAAAAATGGAAAACCTCTTCAAAATTATTATTTTTTTGGACGACATGATGTAATAGTTTTGACCAGGTGTGAAACTCATACTAATCATTTAACACCTTATAAACGAAACGATAGCATGTCACATGGTCAACTGTGAACTAGTTTTGTATCACATGGGCTGGGGCTCAGTGGTGGAGTGTGTTGACTCAATCAGGCGGTTGACGGCTTGATCCCATCTCCCACTGTCAGATGTTGGAGTGTTAGCTGGTGAGACACAAAGCCCATGATTGCTCCCAGTGACATATTCAGTGTTGTGTGAATGAGTGTGAATGGAATTAGTACTGATGGTCCTCGACTATAACATACACTGTAAATGTGCCATCAGTGAATGTGTGAATGGGAATGTGACGACTTGTGTAAAAAAGTGATATACAAATACAAGCTGAGGAAGTTTCTCATGACTACAACTTTGTTTCCTAATGCTTGGTTATGGCTTAAAGCTCCTGTGTGGAACTTTTGTTGAATTTGGTGCCCCCCTGTGGACTTTTGGATTTCTCTCTCTTTACTGATTTAGTCTTGTCCTGTGCAGTTTTTTTGGTTAAAAAAATCTCCTCTGTTGAGTTTTCAAAGTAATATTTAAATTACTTTTATTAGTTGTTTTGTTGCAGAGTTCTTTGTCTTTCAGCAAACTTTCCCCGCACTTCCACGCCTTTTAACCTCTATGCGACGTGACATAGGTGGTTGTAGTCGATACCATGTCGGAGGGGGAAGCTGCCGACAGTATTAAAAGTACAGTTCTCTCATGTGCGCTCTGAAGCGAGAAATAGCACATATGGGGATGCGTTCATGTGCCTTGGGAAATTGGACTATCTAGCTAATAGGTTGTCTATGTGTGTGTTTTATCAGGCTTGGATGTGTGGGGTGCTCAACCCTGTAAGGTAGGATGGTTTTGATCAGGTGTTGGGGATGGGAATGCATGCCTCTATAAATTCAGTTGGCGGTGAGAAGCCAAGGGGGGAAAACTCTCAGTCAAGGACACAAGGATCTATTCTGTTATGAGTTTAATTATCCTTAGTTCCTTTTGTTAATAGTTATTTTTGTTTATTTTGTTTACATTTTCTTGCTTTATATGCTTCCTGGTTGCACTTGTAAATAAATCTCCACTGATGGAACCTTCATTTAAGTGCTCTGAGTCTGCCTCCTACCTCACCATCAACCCTCTTGCTAAACCGTCCTACAGCTTTCAAAAATGTATAGAAAAAAAGGCTGTTTCTTTAGTGTGTGGTTAATTGTCTTGTCTGAAACTTAACCTGTGGCTGCATTTCTTGGTTTTAAAAATGACTATGCAGAAATAGTCAGTATAGTGTCTGATGGTCTTGGCTGCTTTAAGTCATAAAGAGGCATCAGCATTTCAGTCTGTTTCACAACCAGCTATAAACTCTTCACAGGAGCTTTAACATCTAATAAATACTTAAATGAAAATGTTGAGCTGAAATAAAAGATCTCATATTATATTTAGACAACTTTAAACTCATAATGAAAGAGCTTCCTGTAGTGGATTTTGTTGCACAAGCTTCAAAGATGAAACTCAGCATGACTCGGCAAATATGAAAGATATTTTATTAAAGAATTATGTACAATAATAAAAACAAATCATCATGAAGAGTGACTCAGGTCCCTCTTACTCTAACAGAGAGCTAAACATCTGCTACAGACTGGATCTGTGGGAAAGGAATTTGGTCAAAACATTCATCGCTTACGGAAAGTGGACTGTGTGGGAAGACTGATTGGTAATTCATCCCCAACCTGTTGATCAACAAAGTCTCCAGGGGGGGTAACAGGCACAGTTCTTGTCCGTGGAGAGTACTGGCTGTTTGTTTTCCACACATGGGGTTGAATCTACTTACAGGAGTCCATCTTTTAAGGTAAAATGAGCAGGATCATGGGTTAAATTTGATATGTTTCAGAGCGTAAAGTGAATTCACAGAGAAATGCTTGCAGCTGGAGTCAACAGAGCTTTCATACTTTGTTCAGTCGGACCTCGAGCAACGCGTTAAAAGTCTTTATATTTTGCAGAGTTCACAGAATAAACTGGCCAAGAAGGTAAACACAGCTGATGGAATTAATAGATATTTGATCACAGGTGGTCTTTGTTTTTGGCTTATATCACCCGCACAGATTTAAATCTGATAACTGTATCTTTCATACTCCTCTTCTTCTCAATCAGGAACTAGGTAGATCAGGTTCACTCCAGCATCCACAGGTACAGGGTCCCGCTGCAGCTCGGCTTCTCTAACATTCAGTTGCACAAAGCAAGGCATCGAAAGTGCGTCAGGGTACTTGTGTGCCATCATATTATTTCTAGTCATCATTAGGTCAGTGTCTTTTCTTGTCCCAGCTCTTTAGATCGCACTGCCGTTCACTGCAGCGTACTTCAGGCCGGTCAGGTTGTTGTGGGACGAGCTGACGCAGGGTGTTGAGGCGCCAACTTCAAACACTTCATGGATGGCTTTTCGGAAACAATGGAAGTTATACTCTATCAGACCTGCAAAGAGAAAAAAAGTTATTTAAAAGCATTTAAAAAATAAACAAAAAAAAAACAGGATTAAAACTCTGGAGTCACACAAAAGTGGTAAATGGCATCAGCCTTTATATTAAGTGGGACTAATCTAGGAGTGTAGGAGTGCACGAGTGCTCTGATGAGGACTTTACAGCACCAAATAATGCATTTTCCATACTTCTGCAGACTGTCCTTTCAAAATTACCCAGAATTCATTGCACTCTGTGTGCTTTAAATCAATAAAAAATGTAAATAAAAGCATGTTAAAATAACTGTGCATGAGTGGATATCTCACCTTTCCTCTCAAAGCTCTCCTCTCTCAGGATGCAGACCAGAGCGAGGAACTTTGTCACCTCTTTCAGATAAAGCACTGTCGTGTTGTTGAGCTTGATGATGGCCAAAGACTCTTTGTCGTAGGCACAGCCGCTGCCGTCCTCCATCAGCCTGCAGAGAGAGAGACACAGCAGAGAAGCTTCTTTACACTTTGCATTGAAGCTTAACAATGATTGCCGACACTTAAAATGTTCATGATGACTCTCACCCGTAAATGCAGGAGACGTCGATGACCACGTCGATCATGTCGCAGCAGATTTCATAGGACTGCATGTCCACAGGAGAGCTGTCTGTGGCGATGTAGATCTTGCTGACGACGTCAAACAGGAAGGCTTTCTCGATCCCAGAGTGCTGCAAAACATGAAGGATGGTAATAAGAGGAGATACAGAAACTCCTTGGTGTCAGCTTTCTATCATCGCTGTAGTCAAATATTGTATCAAAGCGCCAGTGCAGCCACCTGCCACTGTCAAATTCATAATGCCATAAGGCTCTACAGCTCTACTACCTGGATGTAAACAAGCATAGATTGCATCTCTTAGCTCAGTGTGGCTTGGCAGTATTTAGATCTGACATAGAGACAAAGTTGTATGTAGGCTGTGTCGTAATATATGTATATATCTTTGGTGATATAAATAATATTTTGTGTTTCTGTTTTTACAATTACAAATTGCAGGTTTCTAACGCACACAGAATGTTGTCATTTCATTTGTTTTTATTTCATCTATTTGTCTTTAGTGGTTTTATATTAAATAATAAATAAAATCCCCAAAAATAAATGAAATAAACTTCAATTATTTTCCAGCAAGTGCATCTGTGGCAGCACTTTCAGTGTATGGATAAAGGCTTTGTCAGACTGGAACTCTTTATTAGATTTCTATAGAAGTGTTCACAACCCGGCAGGTAGAGAGCTAGTGAACAAAGCACCAAAAACAAAACAACTCACAGAAATGAAAATGTTCAAAAGGTTCTCCAGCGTTGGTAACTGAGGGATCAGCTTCTGTACGACTTTACTGAAGGCCTCGAATATGGAGTGATCGTAGATACTGGTGAGGTAGAAGCTGAGGAAGGAAGGGAGGAGAGGAAGGAGAGGAAAGTTACGGCACTACAAAAATACAGCGCAAGATAAGGGACATAAAAATTAAACAAAAGTTTAAAACATTATCTGACATGTCTGATCATGCCAACTGACTTCCTACAAGAAGATCAAAGACAAGATGACTCGGTTTGTTAGATGTATCAGTTACATTTTGGCGAATATTAGAGCTGCATTTTCTCTTTTTTCCTACTCTACTTTACAGTAATAGTTTTTGCCACACAATGAGAAACAGTTCAATCTGCAGTTTGTCTGCGTGGTATTGTGGAGTAATCTGTGACTAAATCTTTTTCACAATAACTCAAAAGAATTTGAGAAGACCTGACTCGACCTGTGCGGGCATGTCAGCCTCTCACCTGAGGTGAAGCTTCTCCAGTGCAGCATCAGCCAGATCATCGTTGGCCCTCTGATGAATGTCTCTTTGTGTTTCTATTTTGTGATCGTCTGACAGACCGTCCACTTTGTGTATGAACACCTCAAAGTTGATGTCTGGATTCACTTTGTAGGCTCGGGAAACGGTGAGGTGCAACCGCCCGAGAGCTTCCACATAATCGTCCTGAAACAATAGACAGAGATTCAGCACAGAAAATAAAATGACAGCTTGGTACATGGAGCTTAAAAAACCGACAATGTCAATTTCAGTTTAAACAGAATTCATCATTAAAAATCCTCCCACCTGAGCATCGATGACAAAGATCAAAGCGCCGGTTCCCTTGAAGATCATCTCGCTGTCAAACGTCGGGTCGAAGAAATCCACCTGGCCAGGAAAGTCCCAGATCTGGAAGTTGACGAAGGAGCTGCTGGAGATGTCGTCTTTGTAGATTTTGTTGGTGCTCTCGAGGAACAGAGTTTCATTGGGTGACATCTTGTGAAAAACAACCTGGTCAGCAAAGCAGAGAGAGTATTATTGCATCAGTCTTTGGCGTTTTCTGTCATAATTGATTGGAGATACTTAGCTTTGCAATTTTTGAATAAAAAACAAAATATACTGTTAATTTAGAGTTAAAAATATTGTTTTAATAGTGCTCTCAGGAGAACATTTTTTTTTTTTAAATCAGCCAAAATAAATTCTGAAAGGCAAATAAACATATCAATTCAAACATGAGTACAGATCAATATTCCAACCTGCTAGTTATGATATCTAGACTTTTAAAAAGTCATGATAAACAAAGATATTCCTCTCCAGAAATACATTCATATGAGTGCGGAAGTCTTGCAACACAGTTAATCTTTGTTGACAGTAAAATGTTTAAAGGTTTTAGAAAGGTGTTGCTGATTAAATACAGTTATGATGTAATATATATGTATGTATATATATATATATATATTCTGTCTACATTTAGCAGGAACAAAAATAACCTCTTCAAAATTAAACAAAAGTTGGTCAGCTTCTTGGTGAATGAGTACCAACAAAATCTGAACACAATAACTTTCATAAAAGTGGGATTAACTTCAGGATTTAAGAATTAGCTCCTGCTCAACTCAACTGATTCTTATTTATATAGCACCTTTCATATTATTCAAGCATGCAGCCCAAAGTGCTTCAAAAAAGAAGAGAGAGAGAGAGAGACAGAAAACAACAGCAACAGATAAGGCTAAAACATGATAGAGGAATGTGATATGAAATACTTAAAAAAATGTTTTAATAAAATCAATTAAAGCTCCTGTGAGGAACTTTCTGTTTGTGTTGACTTTGGTGCCCCCCTGTGCACTAAGTGATCTTGCTTATTTTGTCCTGTACATGTGTAAATTATGTTATCTGCTCCTGCTTTCAACAGTCAACTATTTCACTCATTAAGAATATTTACTGCATAAAAAGGCTTTTTCTTGACGTGCTGTCAATCACCTCATCTGACACCTACCCTCTCACAGCGATTTCAGGCTTTAAAATAACAAAACAGAAATGATCAATACCTTTTCTAACAATCTTGTTTGCTTTTCTAGGTCATAAAGAGGCATCACTGTTCATTTCAGTCCATTTCATGACCACTCAAAAACTCCTCACAGGAGCTTTAAGATAAAATCAATCAATAAATAAAATAAATACAAGAAAAATAAAGTAATATGATTAAAAAAGAATAATATTAAAATAAAATTAATAAAAAAATATGCTAAAATAATGGTCATTAAAGTAATAATGCAGTCAAGAGCTAAAAGGAAATAACTCCAAGTTAAAAGCCAGATTAAAATGGTAAGTCTTAAATTTACTTTTAACAACACCCAGAGGTGCACCCATTACTTATAGCTGCTGCTAACAAACTGACAGCTGTGTTGGGTGCATTTTGTGTGTTTGAGGTTTCTTTAGAAGTGATTTACCTTCTGAATAGAGGACTTGCCACTCCGCCTCAGTCCCATCAGCAGGATCCTGGGTTTGTCAGCTGATGAGGAGATCTCCTCCATGTCTGGCACATCCACCCCATAGCCAAAACTTTTGGGGAAAGACCCCACAACACCGTAACTCCCCGTTAACGTAGGGTCGTCATACTGAATAGACATTCTGTATTACTCTACCTGGCTCCCTTTCTCCTTATTACGCTCTCCTCAAAGCCAGTCTGGTGCATTAACTCTTCAGATTACAGGCTGTGTAATCCGGACAGGAATGTTGTTGTCGATGAGTTTCGCAACGAGCTAGTAGCATGGCAAGCTAAACTGGAGATTGGTGATTATATGATAAAATGCTGAGTCACTCCCTGGCGGTTTTTACAAGCGATAAAAGTTCCAAACAGGTTAGATAAAGCAAACACAAATCAAACAGAGAGGAACACAGAGGAAGGTTTAATAGAAAAAAGCCTTGTCACAAGTTAGAGGTTTGTTTACGCCCCCCTTAGCTTCAAGTCACGCCCCTTTCATCTGATTGGCTGTTCGCTCTAAACATAGTCATGTGACGAGCTCTCCAACAAGCACAACCCGGAAGTACACAGAAACGGTGAGTAATGTTTATGCAAACTCATATTTGGGTCACGAATTGGATATATTAATTGAACGGTAAATGCTTTTTAAAGTTTTAATATGATTTTAACGCTTTATTAATGTTCTATATGTTATAAGACCAGTGTGTTCAGTCAGTGGCTTATTGATGTTAACTTCCTGAATCGATTGGTTAGCTTGGTCGAGCTAACTTCTCCAGGATTTTCTGGAAGTATCTTTTCTTTAGCACCATTTGTGACAGGCCGAATTACGTGGTCTATTATCCTTATATGTCTTAGACAGCCTCTGTCTAGTTTGAATGACCTGAAAGCGTTGAAAAAACCCAAAATATAACACCCTATTTAAAAAAGTAGCTCCACAAAATGATCTTTAAAGGTGAATTTTTGATACAAAGTAAAAAGCATTGAACTGAAAACAGCTAAAATGATTTACATGATTTAATTAAGATGTGTAGAAAACAGACTATAACCCATGCTTTCTTTAAATCAGAAGGGGTTGATTTAATGTGTGATGGATCTTGGTTCATGCCCAGACTGCTTAATCTTGATTTATTTAACCAGATGAGACCCATTGAGATCAAGACCTCTTTTACAGGGGCGACCTGGCCAAGAAGTCAGCAGCACTAGTCAAAAGTAAATAGCACAACTCAACAGCATGGAGCATATATACAGACAGTATGTAGAAACAATCAATAGTTTAAAAGTGCAAATAAAGTGCAATTTGTGATCACAAAAACAGCATTTAAAAACACAGGCACTGTTCTGTGGTCTGTCTTTCATTTAAGATGGAACCAAAGGCGTCAAGTGAGATAAGACCTGACAGATTCAAGTCCTTCTGGAGTTTATTCCAAGCAGTAGGAGCAGCAAAACTAAATGCTCTCTTACTGAACTCAGTCCTAACTCGGGAAACACACATTTGTAAAATGTCGCAGGAGCACAAGGCATAGTGGCTTTTTTATCTTTCAATTCTATGAAATACATTCTGACCAATCCAAGAAGACATTTATAAATCAGACGTAGCCAATGTGTATACCTGCGTACACTCAGGGATGGCCAGTCAGCTTTGACAGAAAGTTCGCAGTGATGAGTGAGGCGTGTGCAACCCGTGACGAACCTCAGAGCAGAGGGATATACACTATTTCGGGCCTGCAAACATTTAGCCAAGGCTCCCAAATACAACACATCACCATAATCTATAAGAGGCAGAAATGTTGTAGAGGCTAAAAGTTTCCTCGCTCTGAGGGAGAAACAGGATTTATTCCTGAAGAAGAAACCTAGTTTCACTCTAAGTTTGGAGACCTGGCTTGATTAAATGGCACAGAGTAAATGAGGGTGACTGTGTCCTTCATAGAATAGAAATGCACACTGTGATCCTCCATGTATGTTTTGGTTTCAGGGTCCAGGATGTCATCAGCCCTCCTGTGTTTCCTTCTGGCTGCTCCAGTGCTGCTGGTCACTGGCACCCCAGTTCATGAGTCCGCCAATGGGACCATACCACTGGTGCTGTGGCATGGCATGGGTGAGGGACAGTACACACATTTTTATATGAAAACAGTTATCTGAACAGGACTGTCTGGAGGAGGTGCAGCATCAGAGGTGTACTTACAACTTGAAGGCTGCTCATCTCAGTATCGTACTGGGCGTGAAAATTAAATCATTGGAAGTAAAAACTTTGTGTCCTCCTCCTAAAGTGACAACTCTGAACCCTGAGGTGCTTTGCTAATGTTATATGGGTTGCTTACAGACAGGACTCAGTCTGATCTCATCTTAATCCACCATAAGTAGATCACTTTGCAGCATTTAGCAAGTTACAGCAGCAAGGATAAACTTCCTTTAACTGCCTTGACCAAATTGGGGTTGGAAGAGGGATAGAGGGAGATGCAGAAAGAGAGAGATGGACAGAGACAAGTAACAAAGATGTAGGATTGTGAAGGGAGTCATTATTTATGTTTCCTTCAGGTGACAGCTGCTGTAACCCGCTCAGCATGGGGTTCATAAAGAAGATGATCCAGGAGGAGATCCATGGCATCTACGTGCTCTCTCTGATGATTGGAGGGAACGTTATTGAGGTACTTCTACACTGAAAGAAATTTAAAAAATTTAAACTGTGAAAAATTCAAAACAGTGTAAAAACGATTACATTGTAAATAATATGTACACTTTCTTTTTTCTTATTTTTGGCTTCATATTTATTTCTGTTGTGTGTTTGCAGTTAGAAGTGTAAAAATAGCAGTGCACCATTTTTTTTTCTGATTCAATTTTTACAGTAGCATTAAATCAATTAATACCCTTTAAAAGAGAAATAATCAGCCTTATTAAAAACACCTTTTGAAGCTTTTTAAATCATTGCACAAACAATCATTACAAACAAAAAGTGGTTGTTTAGCCAAGAAACCAATCACTTAAAAGATGTGCAATTACAGAAACGAAATACAGATTAATAGTTTAAATTGAAGCCATCAATTATTGTAGTTATGTAAAATGAGAAAGATGCAGATTGAAACCATAAAAGACAGAGTGAAGTCAGAATTACGTGTCAAATAGAAAGTCTGTACCAATATTACAAAGTGAGGGTGATGTGGTCTGCAGCCTCTTTGATTGATACATCCACATGACTTGTAAGGGTTCCTATTCTGTGACATTTGCAGTCCTAGTAGCAGAGGTTACATCAGAAAAATGGCTCCTTTACTACTTCACTATGTCATTTCTCAGTGTTAATATTCATAACAAGCCGGCGTGGACTCTGCTGCTTTCTGCTTTGATGTATCGTAACACCGTGACGCCGCACGCTGCTCGTTTTCTTCTTCCTAATCTGCCTGTCATGCTCTGAACTTTTCATGTCTCTCCTCTCTCAGGACACAGAAAATGGGTTTTTCATGGACGTGAATGAGCAGGTGTCCATGGTGTGCAGCCAGCTGGCCCAGAACCCAGAGTTGAAGGGAGGATATAATGCTATGGGATTCTCCCAGGGGGCTCAGTTTCTGTAGGTGGCCACTGTTCTGGACACTGTACGGTTTTGTTACATGAATGTAAAAGAAATTGGACGAATTCTGTGTTTGTATAGTTTCCCTTCCTCCCTGATTCTCTCGCATAGTGAACCAAATAATCAAAAAATAGTGCTATCTTTTCTGTGAGAGAGAGAGGGGATGGTAATGTTGAAGCCCTGAACTTGCAGCTTCTGTCTGAGCATGTTTTATGTTCAAAGTTATTCTCCTCCTGACAAGAATGAGGAAGCTGGCTTTGATTCTTCTGGTTCCTCTCTTCACAGACGAGCTGTGGCTCAGCGCTGTCCCTCTCCACCAATGAAAAAGCTCATCTCTGTTGGTGGCCAGCATCAAGGTAATGTTCTGAAAACCCCCGAGAACGCCGGTGTAGCTCACTTCCCTTTGCAGAGCTTGATTGTTTATTAATTTAATTGTAACTAACGAAAGAATCATTGTCAGTTACAGAAGCAGCATTTGAGTTACTGTACAACTGAAGCTCATTACCAACTACTTCCTGTAGTCTTGGATTATTCTTGCTGTTTTATAAATTACATATAATAATTTAGGATTTTTGAATCAGTGCTTATAAAAATCAAAAACATCAACAACACAAACTAACTAACAAAACAAAGAAAAACTATGGCATTCAAACATTTCTAATAGAATTGTTTTAGATTAAGTTTTGGTATCACTTTATACCTCTAACTTCCAGTTTTATTTTACTTCCCCATCCAAAATAAACGTTTCATAAAAGGACTTCTGCTGGTTAAACTACTAAATGATGTATCTGAATGCCAGTTCAAGTCAAAGAGAGTAGGAACAGGACAGGATGTTGCTTCTCTGATTCCCCTCCTCTCTCATCAGTCCTCTCTCCCCTGATCAGCATTAAGAGCTTTCAGATGCAGGGCAAGTGTGTCCAAATTACAAGTGTTAAAAACAAAATCAAATTCAGAGATGAATGATGTAGCTGTTCTTACTCTTGTGAAGACACCAGTCTGACGGAATCAACAACCAGACATTTACCACACCCAAAGGTGCAACGCCAGGCCAATGCTGCTTTCAGCTTTAATTTGATTCATTTTTTCCCCCTGTATTTATTCTCTATTTTTTTCCACTTTAGTTCTTCTTGTATATCTTACTTGCATTACCATGCCTGTGTTGCTGCAACACCCAAATTGCCCCCTGGGGATCGTTAAAGTCTTATGTTATCTTAAAACCCTAGATGTATTATTATAATACTGCAGTGTGGTAGAAAGTATACATTTTTAACGTCAACCTCCTCCCTGGGGACAAAAAGGCTTGGTTTTGAGCCCTACAGTAAGACTAGATTTGTAGACGGCAAGAAAAATATCCTGTTTGTAAATTCTTTATACTCTGTGTTCTTGTTTACGGTGCTGAAAGATGTCATTTCTGCACACTGACATCTCTGTGTCATTTTAATTGAAGATGATCTTAATCATATTTTAACAATACAGTGTTAAAAAAACATTCTATTGAAGTGCTGCAGAAATGCCTTCTAATATGAAAAGATGAAATCTGATTTTATTAGACATCCTTTGATCATCCTCAGCAGATTGAATTCACTCAAAGTCATTGCACTGTAATTGTGAGATTTGTCTTTTGGACAGTTCATTTTTAAAGCTGCTTTTTAAGATCCTTAAGAAGGCCTTGTGAACATGACTCATTATCTGAATCATATGACAGTCTTATCATACAATGTAAAGATTTCCACTTTGTGTGTGTTTTTGAATCCTCAGGGGTGTACGGGCTGCCAAGGTGTCCCGGAGAGAGCTCCAACATCTGCGACATGATCCGCAAAGCTCTGAACAATGGAGCATACACCGACCTGGTTCAGAAACAGTGAGATGTCTTTGATTCTTTCTCTTTGATTGACTGTTCGTGATACTGAAGACACTGGGCTGTTGTGTTTTTCCTAAAGCTCTGACTGAACTGATGTTCTGTTTGTGTTGATCAGTCTGGTTCAGGCGCAGTACTGGCACGACCCTCTGAATGATGACCTGTATAAGAAGCACAGCCTGTTCCTGGCTGACGTCAACCAGGAGAGGGTCAGTATGAGAGGGGGAGTAGATGCAGATCATGGGAAGTTTGTGCTAGTTTATAAGCTTTTAATACAAGTGGATGAAATATTTGAAAACATACTGTACTTTGACAAAAAGCAGGAAGACTGAGACATACACATCATCTAGAGATAAAGACATTAAGATATGAGTGATGCAGGGGGATATGGATGTTATTGAGATATAGGGAGAAAGATCAGAGCTACAGAAAGAAAGATATGTATGTTAAGATGCACAAACTACTATGTTTCAGTTACCTGATTAATGTCTGCCATAATCTGCTCTTCTGTGATATATATATTTTTGTCGTTGTTTGTCGTAGGCTGTGAATGAGACGTACAAGAAGAACCTTCAGCAGCTGGAGAAGTTCGTCCTCGTCAAGTTCCTGCAGGACACTGTGGTGGATCCTGTTGATACTGAGGTAAAGCACTGAGTGCACAGTGGAATTAAAAGACCTCTCATCAGTGTCTAAATGTTTTGTTTATACCAGAGTATGATCAGGTAGAATCACTGACTTTTTGGTCCCGTTTCTGGTTTGTAGTGGTTCGGCTTCCTGAAGACCGGTCAGGCCAAAGAGACGGAAACTCTGCAGGAGAGCGTTCTCTACACAGAGGTAAGACTTTGTTTACTGAGGAGAAGCAGCAGAGGGGTACACTACGAAGCAGTGATTTGCGGTAATCAAGTTAACTTCAGGGTTAACTCTGGATTTTCTGTACTACGACGGGGGTTCACTCCTTACCAGGGTAGATCAACATGATGTTACTCATGCTGAACTCCTAACCTGCTCCGGGGCAGGTTATGTTCAGGATCAGAGATCAGTTTGTAGAAAACTCTGCGTACTGACCAATCAGCTCCCTCGATCATGGAGCTCTGTGAGCTGATCACAAGGGGAGAGACGGGGAAGACACTTTGTCCACCTGCATGATTTTACATATAAAAAATACTGATGACAGTTATTGATTATTTTTCCTGACATCACACTGAAACAGTCTCAAACAGGTTAGTCAGGTGAAGTTGTTGTGCTGTATTAAATATAAAACTGCGCATGCTTCACTTTGAATCATGTCCTCATTTTTATGTCTCCACAGCACTCAGTTTGATACCGTCAGGGCTGCACCTGAAATATTACGTCTAAAACTGTCACAAGATTAAATCTGAGAGAGATCATAGTCAGAGAATAAACAGAGTTAATATAGTCAGATATATCGCGCAATAAATTATGAGAAATGTGTGTGGATGTTGGTCTGGATTATGTGTTCAAATTCTGAGTATTTTTCTAATATCAGAGCTCTGAGTTTGAAAAATCTATCAACGTGCCGACAGCAGACTTCCCGTGTCTGTGATTGGTCACATGTTGCGTTCTCCGCCTCGTTCATGTGAGCGCGCTCAGAGTAACTCTAGATTGAATCATCATGTTGATAACCAGCTTCGTGCGACAGCTTAGCATGGTCTCCTTTGTCAGGTTCAGTGAAGCCGGATCAGGAAAAGATATCTGGGATATGTTAAACTGGATTCGTAGTGTACCCCTCTGATGGTGTGAGGACTGAATGTTTAGAATCATCCAGAGAAAAAGAACATAAATCTAATAACAGAAACCAAGACCTTCTGTTCATTTTAATTACACTTTAATACCTCATGAAAGTGTGAATGTTGGGGGTGATGAAGAGGTCTGCAGCAGCCTTTTTCCTGCTATGCCAAACTCATATTTGAATCAGGCTTTTTAAACGTTATCTTTATATCTGGCGGTGAATTTCGGTAGCCATGTTTGTAGTTTACTATTCTTCATTATTATGCCGTTTAAAGTCTGTTTGTAGTTCAGAATACTTCTTCAAGATCTGCCTCCACTTCCCTTTCAGGACCGTCTAGGTCTGGCCGCGATGGACAAAGCAGGAAAGCTGGTCTTCTTGGCGTCTGAAGGAGACCACCTGCAGTTCACCCGAGAGTGGTTCATCGCAAACCTGCTGCCTTATCTTCGCTAAAACACGCCACTTAAATCATATATGAGACTTTAACTGGAACTGTTATTTTTGCTATGGAAGAAGCTACTAACTAGCTTCATAAGCGGAGCAGGTATGCACTATGAAAGCACATAACCCATTCCTTTCGCACTGATCACCTGTCGCACGCTGATACTTGTATAATGTTAATTGTAGCACGTCTACTGCTGTCTCAATCACTCTCCTTTGCAAACTCTTCAGATGAGGTCAGATTATCAGAAGGTTGCATTTTTCTGACTGTATCTGCACATGTTTTTAACATTCATCCAATAAAGACAAACCAAAACAAAGAGGTTTTATTGCAACATTTTTAATGATGTCTCCAGTACTAATGAGCAGAACTCTGATTTTGGACCCAAAAACAAAATAAAAAGGAGGTAAAAGAAAAAGAGACGATATAAAAGAAGAGTCAGCGAACATCTTCACAGCGTGGAGAGCTGGAGGAAACCAAAGAGTGCAGACATGGCTACGATTATTTAAGACTATTCAGTAATTGTTCATATCTTTACAGATGATTACAGCAGATGTTTCCACGATAGAGACCGAGGTGGAGGTGAAGTTTCTAACAACGATTACGTCCTTTAGCCTCTTTTCTTTTGCTTCCAATTCTTATCCGACATCTCTTTTCTCTTTATCACAAACTTTCTCTTACACGTCTCCTTACATGGAATGTTGTTTTTTTTCATATTCGGGAATGTCCGATGTGTGGGATTCAGGGAAAACACATGGAATGATAATTATCCTGTAGCTTTGCATTTTTCAAACATCATATTAGATGGAGAGTTTCCTAATGTGTGAAAAAAGATTTTACTTATTTATGTGCTCCAACAATTTGTTCATTATAATCTACTATGAGTGTTAATGTGGTTACAGTCAACATCAGCGGAGGTGATATGGATGCCATTATCTTCTGTCAAAGGGCCCCGATGGATAAGTGCTTCACCAGTGAATTGCATATAATGGAACAGAAACTGTTTACACCAGGACTTCAAGAATACACCCCCCGCCCCTCCTGAGCAAGAAGAGGAGGAAATAGGAAAGGGAATAACAGCCGGAAGCATCCTGATTGGCTGCAGTGCTTGTGTCCCATTTTGGCTATTCTACATGTTAAATTTAGCTTCGCATTATCCAGGAAGATACAAAATCTCTCAGAGCGTCGCAGCTATTGGCAAAACTCAGGAATGTTTTTGGAAAGTGCTCGCAGGGGGAGGGGGACCCAATTTGAACGACAAGCTGCTCCCTGCTGATTGGCTAGAGGGTTTTGCTCCAGAGAATAAAAAGCGAGCAGTCCTCTCATTGGCTGATGGAAGGGACAGCTTAAGCTGTGATTGGCTGATAAAATGACAGGAGAGGGAGATAGAAATGCATGAGGTCCAAATCTCAGTCTACAGTGTGAGAGTTAGCTGGTGGGGCGGTGGATCAGTCAGGAAGGCATTTAGCAAAAAATGGGGATGGGGATGGGGATGGTGTGGAGGAGGAGGAGGAGGGGTGGCCGTTTTTTTTAGAGCAGTCCCCGTCTATCCGGCGATCTCTGTTGCTGTGGTTACAAGCTTCTTGCCGTCCCAGACGGTCTTGAACTGCTCGGGAACGGCGTGCTCCAACTGAGAGAGAAAGAGAGGAAGCATGTTGAATGTGTGTTTGACATTTCAGCAGACATGAAAGGACGAGGAGGACAGAGGAGACATGAAGCTTTACTTCAACCACCTCAGAGACAAACAGGATAAAATCAACTCTGACTTTTAATCACACGCAAAGTTTATGCTTTGTTTCCTCATGATTGGACCGATGTGATGATCATAATTCCTCTACCTTCAATTTGAAAGTATTGACAAATAGAAATTTAAAAACTATGTGTATAAAACAAGCGGCAACCTCCGGTCTAAAAATATGAGTCCAATGCGGAAGTGCTAAAAACTGCAGTTCATTGAGGATCCGCTTGAGGCTGTCTCCGGAAGTACCGGAAACCACATACACACCAATTCAAAAAAGCTGATCTTTACAACAGAAATAAACATGTTTACAGCCTGGTACAAAAGGCAAGTGTAGTCTGAATAGCTCGTTTCTAGATCGGCACACACTGTACGGGGAGAGAATTTTTTTCTAACGCGGCAATTTTGAAGATATTGAGATTTCTAGTCTTCCAATGAGAGGCACAGCTGACTTGATTGACAGGCGGGAACACTGTAGCTGTTGGCCAAGAGGCTCAAAGCCCGCCTCTTTACATCACAATCACTCGACAGCAGCAATATGGCTGACGCCGCCGATTGGTATCAAAACAGCTCTTCAGAAACAGATGGGGGATGTCACGGATACTACGTCCATATTTTATACAGTCTATGGAATAAACGTGATTTATTTAACCCCAGAATATACCATCAGTCTGCACTGCTGTTCTTACGACAGAAGCGTTTTAAGATCAAAAACACATCCGATCTGTTTGTAAGAACAAGATGATTATCTAAGAGCTGGGGTGCCAGTTTAGTGGTTAGTGGTTCAAGTGCACCCCATGTATGGAGGCTGTAGTCTGTGGCGGTTGGCCCTGACTCTATGGTACATGTCTTGGCATTTAAAAGAAAGCTGTCCTATTTGAAAAAGGCAAAAAAGCCCTCAATAGCCCCCCAAAAAATCTCAGAATTACAAGAAACATTTTTATGATTAAATAAAAATCAGCTGTTTTTCCGAAAATGTTCACAAAAACCAGAGTAGTTTCTTTTTTTACTCAGGAGAATTCAATACACTTGGTTACCTTACCCACCACTGTCATACAAATGTAAAAGAATATTAACAATTAAAAAATACATCCAAAACAAATCGCACCATCAATATTAGGTGACCATAAAAATGTTGATGGGAAAAAACGCAAACAGCAAAATAAGACGACTGAACGTCTCAGCTCACCGTTTGAAAGCTTTCAATGTTGTAAAGGAAAAGTATTTCAACAGTTAAGATCAACAATTTTACGACTTGGATGAGCAACTCAAAATGAGCTGCAGTGCCCTCGTTCCCGGCTCTTACAGACACTAAGCACAAATAAAGAATATCACCAAGCGTCTCCCAAAGGTCACTCACAAAGTCTCCATCGTCTCCTTGGGGTACCAGGATGTTCATCTCTGAGCTCTTGGCGCTGACGATCTCACAGGCCATGGAGTCTTTGCTCAGGTAGACGTGGCAGCCGTCTGTCTTGTTGATAGAGATGGTTGGGACCTTACCTATGACCTGGATATGAGAACACACACTTTACCTTCCAACATGAATATATAAAGGCTGCAAAACAATAACACATTCATGAGAAATTGTCCTTTAATTTTTCTGAACACTGCATGCTCTTCGTTCTCACCTGGACCTTGACATCCTTGCAGTTGATGATCTCTATGATGCCGACAACATCATCGAACACCAGGCCCATTTTCTTACAGTTGTCTGACAAGGGAGAAGAAAAAAGAAACACTCAGGAGGACAGAGGATTGAAATGTAACTAACTGGCGTGACTCATTTATGGACTTTTTTATTTTGCATTTTCGAGCTACATGAGCAGGTTAACATGGGAGGCACATTCCTGTCTCTTTACGGCGTCTTTTTTTCTTACCTACAATGATGGAGTTGATTTTGCCCTTGACCTGCAGGGTGCTCTTGTTACACTTGTAAGCATAAACCACTTGTTTGAGCTCAGTATCTTTGATTACCAAGCCTTCAGCTCCCTCCTGGTTCTCCTGCAGAGGGAAAGAACGATAAAAACAAGGAGTGAGCCAGAAAGAAAGATGAAGACTTCTTGAGGAAATGTGGAATCAAAGCAGGATGAAGTCGATATAAAATTCTGGTTTGTATGAGATTAAAACAGCCAATCACAACCCGCCCAAAAAACACGATTTCTCATTTTTATCCGTCTTTTTACTTTTGTGTTGTTTAATTTCACAAGAATAAAATAAACTGTAACACAGCTATGTTTACAGAACAGGAACACTCCCAAAAAACAGACGTCTAAACACAGTAGAGTTTCATTTGTGGATGCAATGAGGAAGTATGCAAAGAAGAAACCATGCAAACACCAGATCCAGAAACTGGGTGTCAAAGTAACAGCAGGCTCAGGTGGGGGATAGCAGTCTAGCTGTGCACCAGGGCTCTTTGCAACCGGTGTCAGTAGGGCCCTTCTATCTCTAGTTGGACTGAACCTTCTACGTACCACTTTCCACTTCTTCCCGTCCAGCTCCAACACTGGGGGCAGTGTGCGAGTAGGGGCGGCAGACGCAGCAGGTCTGGGAGTCGGGGAAGCGAAAGGTTTGGGTCCGCTGCGTACCGGAGCACCCTGACCCCTCAGATTAGGATTCTTGTGGGTCTTCTCGTTGTCGCTCACATGCCTCAGGCCTGGAGGGGGAAAACAAAGAGGAAAATGCATCTTCAGTCATGTGTCTGTATTCACAACTGAGAATCCTCTCTGTGAGAACCTGACTTAGCTTCAAAACTTTCACCGAGGTGTTCCAGCCTAGGACGGATTTGGGAACATAATAGAGCAACTCTGAGGCAGGAAGAGACGAAAACTTTATGACTACATGATCTGAATCTAAGATTGATGAATTAGTGCGTGATCTGAACTCGCTCTGCACATGTCTGTGGATGATCAGAGAGAGACGTCAGCTGTTCCTTCTCTTCTTAGATGCATTTATCGTAATGTGATATAAACCTTGTAATAACCTTGTTTTAATTGTTTTGTGCAGCTTGTTGCCGTCAGTGTTATTCTGCACTTTTAGTTTTCTCATGTCATTAATAACAAGTCTCCCTCCACCAGACTCACCTAAACAAAAACAGAAGCTGTTGCATTTTTCCAGTTGCTAAATATCTCAATGATGCATTCACTTTCCTTTCTGGCAACACAACATTGTTGTGCTGGCTTTGAGATCAATAAGGTCTTTATTTCTATAGCCACAATTCCCAGCTAATGTTACCTCAAGATGCAAGATTTGAGTGCAAACATGATCCCTGCACGATCCAGTCAATCGGCTATTTCCTCCTCTGCTTGAGAAACTCCTAAGCCTCTTAAAAGTCCTCCTCACTACTCCAAACAGTGTTCACCTCTAGACCTCTCTTAAGGGCTAAGATGCTTTGTGAATAACTTTTAACCTTACCAGGATCTAGTCTTAACTCCGAGGGGAAATTCCCAGAAAACTCCATGACTCTAAGAATTCTCGTCCCTAGCAGCGACTCTTTGTAATCGTAAAGATGTCTTAACTAGTGCAGTATTGTCTTCTGTTTTAAAGTCGAGCCCCACAGATCGCCTACCTTGAGTGATGTCTGAACCTTTGTTGAGGGATTCAAACAGAGCATTGCGACAGTCCGGTTGAGCGGCACTGCTGCCAGAGCTGATGTCCATGGGGGGAGGAGGAGGTCCAGGGGGAGGTGGGGGAGGACAACCGCCAGCAGGAGCCCGGGGAGTTGCGGAGCCCGAAGCTACAGGACCCTGAGGAGGAGAGACGATGAAGAAAATCTTATTGTTCAGTAAGAAAGAGTTCCGGTCTAATTAGGAAGATGAATGAGGCCGCTCAGCCAATGACAGCAAGAACAGTTTTATAAGATGTGACTGACTTATTTCAAAGATTGATAGCTCTTTTTTTTGAACAACTTAAATAGAAGTTCTTATAAAAAATAGAAATAATGGCAATAATTAATCTATTAAATTATCTTATGTTTTTAAGAAGCTAAAAAAAATCAACTCAAAATATTAGAATACTCAATTTTTGAGTTACTACAATATTCTGCTTTTTTTTTTATAAGCACTAGTGAAGCAGTTTTAGCCTTTAATTGGACAATTTAATGAACATTAGACCTTTTTATAATCTAATTTTCAGAGATACAAAGGGTAAAAAAAATGAAAGGTAAAAAAATAAAATAAAACTATTTTATTTTCAAACATTTGGATATATTCTGTTAATGTGGAACGAAATTCCCTTTATAAAATATTATCTGTAATGAAGCTTGTTTCTCAGCTTCAGCTTGTTAGTGTTCCTAATTCTCTCAATTTTATTTGATAACCTTGACCATTTTTCCAGAGAATTGTTAATATGAGACAGTGGTAGGACACCACAGTTGGTTATAATTTCATTACAATCACTGTACAGCAAATAGGGGAGAACAGGGTTGGTTTTCACACTTTTTACTGTTTTGATGATTGCTCATCATCAAAGCATCTTTCAATAGTCAATCCTACATTAAATTGAAGCTTAAGTTGTTGCCTTGAAATGTGTATCCCTCTCATTTTCCAACTCATTGTAACAAAGAGGCAATTAACTATCAAAGACACTCTGACACATTGTGACAACCAACCCCATCACGGGGATGGGTCTCCAACTAATTTCACCATGCATGATTTTTCCAACATAGGCGTTGGTTGTTACATGTGACAACCGACCCAAAAGAGAATGTGACGACCAACCCCAACTGGATTTTTTTTGCTAGCATCAAGGCTAACAACCATCTAACAATTAGTTAGCTAGCTAATAAGAATTTAAACTATAGCTTTCCCCTCACACTTTGTAAGGGTAACACTTGTTTTGTTATAAAAGCCTATAAGAAAAATACATCCTCTCACCTCAAGTTCAGCTGTCTTACTCCAGAGAAGACTATGTAGGTGAGCTCTCATCCTAATTCTGGAAATGCCCATACCCCAATTTGAGAGACAGTGCCCTCTGGTGGCGAGATATAACGAGTGTGCCAACCAACCCGTGTGCCAACCAACCCCGCTGCCCTATCTGTCATAGAAGCTGAAAATGTTTTATTATAATGCCATAAAGAGCATTTTAATGACACACTGTGGTGCTGCAGGAATGCTCTGGTATCGTTAGCATGACTTCTTTTTTTAGTTGTTTTTTTGGGGCACTCTTGCCTCTTATAGACAGAACAGCTGAAGAGATTGAGGAGATGTGAGGAGGAGAGAGTGGGGAATGATGCACAGCAATGAGGACTGTATCCTCAGTGCATGGGGCGTGTGCTTAATCTGCTAGGCTAACCAGCATCCCACATTATCATGACTTTATCTACTTTTTCAGTGAAGAATCCCTAAAGTTATTCATATGTTTAAGTTGCTTGATAGAACTTTTTGACATCTAATTCAACTCTTTAAGAATAAATAAAACGTCACTGTAGGTAGACTCACACTCTTGCTCCAGGACAGCCCGGTGGTGTGGTGCTGTTTGATGTAGGTCTGCAGGTCAGTCCAGATGAGGAGATAAGCCTTCACCCAATCCACATGTGTCTTGTCCCTGTGATGAAGAGATGGAGATGGGTCAGTCTTTTTTTTCCCTCTCTTAAAATGTATCAATCCTTTCCACTGGTCTCTGCTTCAACAACTGAAGTGCTGTTTATAAAATAAGATTTAGTCTCATCTGTCATAATCTGAAACTCTATTTTACGTTGTAAGTCTGAGTTTAACTCTGTAGAAAGTTTCAGAGTTTGAAAGCTGCTCTCCTGGCAGCACTCCGATCCACTACTGGACTGTGGTTGAAAACAAGCGCTTTGGTTTCAGGCCTAAAACACAGGAAGTCCAGCCTCTGTCACTGTGTCATGTGGCTGTGCTGACTCAGCAGAGTTTAAGTTTAATAGAGCCCAGAAGAAGGAAAGATGGAGGACAGCTGGGCTGAGCAAACTGCTTGGCTGCACATTACAGTAACTCATCCACTGACGACTGAAAGAGGTGAATTAAAGTTGTACTTACTTCTCCTTGAAGTCCTTGAGCACACGGTTGGTGTAGAACATGGCGGCATCCTGCATCTCTTTAACATAGGGGCCTGGTTTAGGAGCCTGTGACACAAAGAGAAAAAAAGAACCATGTCTTCACTGAGATGAAACTGGTTTTCTGAAATTTGTGTTGTTGCTGAGAGTTGGACAAAAATGGACGTCTGGAAGTGATTAGCTTAGCTTTGAAAGTAGACTGAAAGCAGGGCGAAAAGGACTCTCTGTTTAAAGAAAGATTAAAAGATTGAAGCTGATCCTCTGGGTTCTTACAGCTTTTTTAAAAGTTAGATTCATGCACTCTTTCCAGACTTTCAGAGGCTTAATCATCACATCTAACCTGCTGCTGCTACAAATGCACAGATGACTCAGAGAGAAAGCACTCTGTTTTCCTTTTAGTGTCCAGAGTGATTGTGACAATCAGACGACAGTTTCAACGTCAGGGATCATGTTAGAAACTTCCGGTGTGGTAGCCTCAAGCAAAAAGATTTCAACAAAAAAAATAAAAAGTCTTCTTTATTGTCAAAAACTGCAGTATGCACCAGACATACTGAGGATTTGATATTACGTTTCTCTCTCAGACCCTAGCAACAACAACAGCAACAGATAAACAAAGGAAACAGCTAGAAAAAGATAAGCTAAAAATAAAAAGAGTAAAAGAGTACAGTGCAAAAACTTTGCTATAGTGCAATTTAAAATCAAAGTGAGTGTGTGCGTTTCAGTCCTGAGGATGACAGACCTCAGCGTTGATTTGGGTGGGGGTCAGTGGCCGGGTTAAATCTGTGAAGGGGGCACTATGGGAAGAGAGGGCAAAACAGGGGGAGAGTTCAGCATCCTGACTGCCTGGTGGATGAAACTGTCCCTCAGTCTGCTGGTTCTGGCCTGCATACTTCCTGATGGCAACAAACTGAAGAGGCTATGAGACCGGTGGGAGGGGTCGCCTGCTATGCTCAGGGCTTTTTGGGTGAGGTGGGAAGAGTAAAGAGTAAATGTCAGAGGGAGGGAAGAGAGAGGCACTAACAATCTTCTTTTTTAAAGTTATATTTTTGGCCTTTTTGCCTTTATTTTATAGGACAGGTGGAGAGAGACAGGAAATGTGGGGAGTAGAGAGTGGGGGAAGACATGCAGGAAATGCTCGACCGGCCGGGAATCGAACCGGCGACCCCTGCGACGAGGACTGTAGCCTCTATATGTGGGGCGCTTAGACCGCTAGGCCACCAGCGCCCCACACTAACAATCTTCTGAGCTGTTCTCAAGTAAGTATTATAAAAAGTCTTCACATCTCAGAGGCTACAAGGAGCCTTTTCTGTCATTTGTGTCGAGTTTACGAGAAGATCTTCAAGATTCTGGAGTAGGAGTACAAATAATGAGTGTGTAAAAAACTGATGCATTATTCATAAGAATCAACAAAGAGTTAACTCTCTGAAACTGTAACAGAGAGACTCTGTTGATGTCTTCGTGTGTCAGCCAAGAAACTGTCGCTCACCAGACAGCGATGACAGAATCCAAGAGGCTCGTTTCCGGCTATTACACACTCATTCATCTTACCACACAAACAAAAACACACACACACAAAAAGCCACTCTCTGTAACGCACAAACTGGAGTCCCACAAAGCTCCCGTCCTCAGACTCACCATGGCAATCCATCCGAGCCCCGGCACGCTTTCGCTCACAGCGGAGAGGTGGTTGAACTGCGGCGAGGTGCGGTTCTTCTCGCGAAACTCCTGCACCTGACAGATGATTGTAGACACCGGCTTCAGGATGTTCTTCATGACGTCCTGAGCAGGAAAAAGAGGGGAAAAAAATCTTAAAAACGCACATATTCCATGTCAGCTAAATACTACACACTGTACCTTTAAGTATAAAATCATCACACATGTTTCAAACTCACATCAGAGGGCTTCTGGCTGGAGGAGGCCGTCATGAGGACTTCTCTCTCACTGGCGAACCCCTTCTTTATCATTTCTGCCTGAAAGAGAGAAAGAGAGAAAGAGGGGATTCACTTCTCAGGCATTTGATTGGCATCGGACAGAACTATCTCCTCAAACAAGAGATATATTTTCAATGACGTGAAGCCAAAGAATCCCAATATGTTCTTTGAATCAATCTAAATTTGTATTTAACACATCATGAGCACATCTTTAGAGTACATTGACAAACCAAAGATAAACTCTCTATCGTTGTGGGCTGCAGACAAGAAGCCTATGTCTTTAGTTACTTTGTAGTTATGTTTGACATGACTTGCAGAATAATTAACATAATATAGACAAAATTTTCATAACTTTTTTTTGATTGTAACAATGGAATTTTGAGAGAGGCAGAGAAAGAGAGAGACAAATAGAAAGACAGAGATAATTGATTTAATATTGGAAATATCATTTAATCTTTAATAAGCTTTCATATTAAGTGTTGTTTTAATTAAATTTATATGTTTGTTGTTCCATGCCAATAAGGCTCCATGAATTAAATTGAATTGAGAGACAGAGAGAAAAAGACAGAGACAGAGAAAGAGGGAGGGAGGGAGAGAAAGAGAGAGAGTAATATATATATATATAATATGTAATGAATATATATGTAATGTATGTGTATAAATCTTATGTGCTTCGGCCACAACATGTCTTTGTTCATGCCAATAGAGAAAATTGAATTGAATTGACAGAGAGACTGTGCATCTGCTGATCACTTAGAGCAGCAAACCCAGACAAAGTGTCCTCATTCAACAGATAAATACTGCAGAATTTTTAAATTGGAATATAGAGCCTAGGTTGTGGATGAAGCTGGTTACAGCCTTCTTTACGATGACACAGCTGGTTATGTGCAGGGCTGTTAGGTAGTGGCCAATGGTATATCGTACTTTGAAGCACAGTTAAAGTGACTCACCATTATCGTTTTTATAACAATGCGGGGAGTTCAACACAAATATTAGCACTGGACTACATTATTATAATCATAGTTTTGACAACATTTATTTAGTTCTCTATTAATTTCTCTTATTTATTTTACTTTGAAGTATTTTCTATGATCATTATCTTCTTTCTTGTTTGAGTCTTTTTTATTTTCATTTTACCCATTTCTGTTTTCTGTCTTTCTGTTATTCTGTGAAGCACTTTGAGCTGCATGCTTGTGTAAAAGTCCTCCCATTTCACTTATAAGCTTATTATTTGTATATTCTGTATTATTCATGTTATTTAACTTACTGCTAAGCACTTCTGGTTAGATGCTATCTATATTTCATTGCTTGTTTGTACCCGTTACATGCTCAATGACAATAAATTAAATCGAATCTAATCTATTACCACCCTCCTTTTAAAAACTGATTAATCCATGTTTCACATGTGTCACCTCCTCAGGTTGGAAAATTTGGCGGTCCAGAATTATCCGCAAGAATAATATCTGTAGCATTCCCCAGAAAGAGATCCTTTAGGTTGTGTGTAACTGAGGTAACTTGACGTGCAACAATGAAATCACTAAGTGTATTTGACATAAGTATTTTAAAACAGACCAACATCCAAAAGTAACTCACATGTTTCTGGACGTCGCCCCCGATCTTTTGACTGAGGGACAAGTACTGGGCCACTGGACCGTTGACAATGGCGTCGAACGCCTCTACATATGCAGATACAGCTACAGACCAGATAAAGAAGGGTTAAAAAAAAACATTCAAAGCATTTCTAAGTGTATTTAAAATATATAATGCTTTGTTTTAACCAGACATGATAAGTTCAGTTATTCCATAATGATGATATCTGGACTTTACCTCCTCCTGAACCTCCACCAGAGCTGCCTCCAGGGCCAGACATGGACTCCAGACGACCAACCGCCAACTCCAGCCGCTGCACCAGACCCGCCAAATCAGCCATACCTGTGAGGGGAAGAGAAACATGGAGGATGAATAGAAATAAAAGGACTGATCAACTCTACCACAGTTAAAAACTCATACTGTAGTTACAACAATAAAAAAACTCATGTCACAATGATGGTTGTGCAGCCTGATTGCTCGGTTCAGGTGTCAACACAAACACCTCAGTCTCTCCTCGGTCTAAATAAACAAATCTGTTTTCACATTCTTGTTTGTCCTCGTTATATTCGTACACTGTTCTTAATCACCACAGGCACAGAGGTACTTTCTGTTCTGCTCCTCTAATTGGAGACTGAATTACATAAGGTGAAGGAAATCACTGCAATTAAAACTTTGCTATTTTGGTAGAATAACAAACAGCAGAGCTCTGAACGACGGGAAGTACTGTCCTGGATTTATTCCTACAGGGCTCAGCAGAAGAGTCCAGCTTTCTGTTCTTAGAGGTAAAATCAGTATACTCATGTCATATCAAGTCACACTTCTTATTCTATATCTTAAAACTGCTGAACATCATGTTCTCACTTGTGAGCAGCAGGTAAAAAAAGAGGCTAATTTTAGGATTTTGAAAGTAAAAGTGGACATTTTTGAGCAAAACATGGTGATGTATGTAGATTAAAAGACCAGTATTAATATTTTAATAACTGTTTTCTGCTCATGATTTTCTAAATTAAACTATCATTTTGTCAGAATGAAAAAAACATTTTGAAAAATATGAAATCAATCAATAAATAAATATTTTTTTATATAGCGCCAAATCACAACAAACGTTATCTCAAGACGCTTTTACGAACATAGCCGGTCTATTCCGTACTCTATGTTATATTATTATCACAGTCCCAACACCAAGACAGGGTAAGACCAAGCGGCAACCCCCAGTCTAAAAATATGAGTCCAATGCGGAAGTGCTAAAAACTGCAGTTCATAGAGGATCCACTTGAGGCTGGCTCCGGAAGTACAGGAAACCACATACACACCAATTCAAAAAAGCCGATCTTTACAGCAGAAATAAACATGTTTACAGTCTGGTACAAAAGACGAGTGTCGTCTGGATAGCTCATTTCTCAATTGGCACACATTGTACAGGGGGTGAATTCTTTCTAACGCGGCAATTTTGAAAGACATTGAGATTGACGAGTCTTCCAATGAGAGGCACAGCTGACTTGATTGACAGGCGGGAACACTGTAGCTGTTGGCTAGGAGGCTCAAACTCCGCCTCTTTACGTCACAATCGCTCGACAGCACCAATATGGCTCCGTCCAACGATTGGCCTCAAAACAGCGCTTCAGAAACAGATGGGTGACGTCACGGATCCTACGTCCATATTTTATACAGTCTATGGTTAAGACTCAGTCTTACTCCACCTTACTCCACCATGAGCAGGGCACCTTGCAGTATTAAGCTAGTTACAAGTTATAAAAACTTCCTTTAACAGGCAGAAACCTCGAGCAGAACCAGACTCATGTTAGACAGAAGTCTGCCTCGACACATTTCCAAATATCTAAATTTGATGCCTTAAACTGTCTGTTTCATTCATACTTTATCTGCTCTGACAGAAGCTACTAACTGAAGCATTGAATTGAGACAGTTAGTATAATTTATTTCCTTCTTTTAAAGAAAAGAGCTGCTGAAGTTGTTACTGTGCACCTTTAAATGATCTTTACACCCTCAGCTTTATTTAAAAGCCCTAATGGTTTAGAACCACTTAGTCATTATATACATGATATGTAAGGCTAAATATGTTCAAGAAGTTGCAGTTGTGCGTAAAATACCTGAAAATTCTCTGGGTTCAAAGCCTGTGAAGTTTCTGAAGTTGTGACTTTTGTTTGTATAACTACCTGTCTCTCTTACTGATCTTCCGGCTGTGTGAGATGCTTGATTCTGATTGGTCAAAACCCCTTGACAATGGTTATTAACTTTCATTAACATGAGCAACGCCAAGGTCAAACTGATCATACGTCAGTTGAGACACATAAAAGAAAGGACAAAGACAAGGAAGACGTCAAAGGAGAGGACAAAGAAGAAGACAGGTCTAACAAGTTGAAGAAGATGAAAGACAAAAAAATAAGCAGCCAAAACAAAGACAAAGTAGAAGACAAGAGTAGAAGAAGAAATGGAGAAAGAAGACGCAGATTATGATGAATAAGAAGATGAAAAAACAAGAACAAGAAAATGAAGACAAAGAAGGAAAAGGATGAAGAAAGATAAGAGCAAGTAAGCCAATGAGATGTTGAAGTAAAAGAGGAAGAAAAAAAGAGGAAGACAAGAAGTGGAATGGGTCTGTTGAGCAGGTCAGGACTTGCTGAGTAAAGGGTTGACTCTCTGCAGAGCTCAGACCTGCCCTGTTATCCAAACTATGTCGTGTTCAGATTCTTCTGAGTTTTGAAACTAAACTTCCTCCGACGTCAGGAGCTCCATCTGTCAGTAAATATTATCCCCTCAGTAAGTGGGCCAACATGTAAACTGACTCTCCCGATTTACTCCTTTAAGAAAAAGATTAACTACCATAATCCAAGTCTGGAATAATCTTACACACATCTAATGAGGGGAGAAGCTAACGTTACATGAGAGCGCCGTAACCTGACACCACCTTCGCCTGTGTGTCTGAGCGCATGCAGTCTCAGGTGCTTACACCTGGCTCACAGTGAAAGGAGGCGAACGGACCACTCTCACTAATGAAGAGCGCGCAAGATAAACCTGCAGCCACCGGCTCGCTTTCACTGCAGAGCGGCTCAGCTAAATCTGCAGAGATCTGATGTCTGAGAGCGTTTCTGGCTGTGATAGTCGAGGGTGGAAACATTTGAAGGCGTTCTCTGGGTTAAAATAAGCGAGGTGAACATGTTTGAGATCTGTGGTCGAGTTACCAAAGAGAAGGGGTGGTAAGAGAACGCCACAACTTTTTAGTATAAATGTAAAAAGTGACCGTCTTTATTACCAAGGTGTCAGGTTAAATCCAGAGTTTGGTTGACTTAACTTGGAGCAGTTTCTTCCCTTTGCTTTCAATTGCGTGATCGCTGATGTAGACGGATTCATTTGGGCAGTTTTTTATATATTCTTTCAAAAATGTGTCTATTTTGTATGGTGACAAAAATCTAATATATTCCTATTACATCTCTGTTAATACAACACAGGCTGTGGTTTTGTGCATGCCTGGACTAAACTTTTAAATATGAAGTTGTTGAAAAATGAATCCTGGGAAGGATCACCACTGTTCCAAGCTTTCTCCATTTGTGGATAATGGCTCTCACTGTGGTTCTCTGGAGTCCCAAAGCCTTAGAAATGGCTTTGTAACCCTTTCCAGACTGATTATGTCAATGACTTTGCTTCTCATCTGTTCTTGAATTTATTTGGATTGTGGCATGATGTGTTGCTTTTTGAGATCTTTTAGCCCACTTCATTTTCCACCAAGCGGTTCGGTTCGGTTCAGTTGGGTTCGTCTCGGTACGGCACGCATTTTGTGGCGTTTCCATTGACTAAAATCGGGACAGGTCCCCAAATTACCGAGCCGTACCATCCCACTTTTTGATACCCTTCTGTTGGGGTGCCAGACATACAGATCCTACCCCAGAAAGTGGAGCTAGAAACACTGCAGTCCGTTGATTGGTCGAAAGAATCGTCACTTCCCGTGTGACAGTGGTAATAAAGAACAACACATAACCCCGCCATGTTTAAATCTCCAGTGGACTTTGGGAAGATAACTTATTTTGTTTGGAAAATGGCGTCAAGAAACAGCATTCCATGGTCGACCGTGGAGGTGCAGACTTTCCTCGTGTTTTTCTTCTTCGTTGCATTTATTAGCGGGGTACACTGTGTCGCGCTGCCATGACGTCACGCTATTACATAGCTGACGCGGCTATCGGCATTCGGCTTACACGCCGCCCACCAAGTAGGGCACGGTTGGCTGTGGAAACGCAAACAGGATCAGGCGTTACCGATCCGACCCGTACCAAACTGTATTGATCCATACCAGACCGCTTGGTGGAAACAAGCCACAAGTGACTTCTTGATTCAACAGGTCTGGCAGTAATCAGGCCTGGGCGTCCTGGGTGTGGCGAGTGAAATTGAGCTCAGCTTTCCAAAAAAAATCAGGTTAAATCACACTTAAAAATAAATAAAATCATAATTTAAAAACTGCATTTAATGTTTACTCTGGTTATCTTCGTCTAATATTAAAATGTGTTTGATGATCTGAAACATTTAAGTGAGAAAAATGTGCAATAATATGAGAAATCAGGAAGGGGGCAAATACTTTTTCACAGCACTGTATATATAAATCAATTTGTGGGACGTTCAATTAAAAGGTACATAAATTAGGAAAATATGTAACAGTCCAAAACTATGTCTTTAGTTTCAGTAGACCCAAAAAGTCGATCACAGATAAGCGTTTCTAAGTATAGGCTGGTGTTGTATAATCATTACTGTGTTTTGGCTTTACTGGCCTGACATAAACAAAAGTTACTGAGCAGTCACCAGAAGAACAAAATGCTGTCATCATATGACTCAAACTTGTATTGATGCCAGTATTAATCATGCTGTTAGCAGGCTGAAGGCGGATAAACAGGGTGTAGCACTTTGTGTATGCCTTAGAGTCACGTTTGGATACTTAGAGGGTTTGCATTAGTCTGAAAGCATCAAATACAAATACTGCAGGGTCATTTTGCATCCGTCGGAGATTGACCTTTGAATTTCTCCACAAGACGCAGATAAAATTAGATAAAAAAGCAGGACACACACCTCCACTACCCTTGACCTGAATGCATACACGTTCAGGGCCACAGCAGCTTTCATAGTGTACCTGCAGATACCAGAGTTCACTTCCTGGTCTCAGCTGAGATGACTCACCAGCAACAAAGGAAGGGAGTGGTCCCCTAAGGTGTTCGAGGGAGTAAAAGATAGACAAAAAAAACAAGCTCTGAAATGTTTGAGTTGGAAAGATGAGAGGCCGTGCTCTTACAGTTTAAATCCCTCTTTGAGACCCATTTAAACTTAAGAGAGCTCTGCACATCTGACTGAATACATTTCTGAGAGTATACAAGAGTCAAGTGACCACAACATCTACTCAAGCCAAATGCTGAGCTTGAGGGAAACTCCACCGTCGAGCAAGTAGAAACTACTTTCCAGAGACATGAGTGCAGATATAGCAGTGAGTCACACCAGGGAATTGTGCCTTTCATAACATTTTTCCTTAGATTATCCTTGAAGACCTAAAAAGGGGAAGGAGGGTGGAGGAACTAGAGTTTGGAGCAGGCGTTTTATCTCGCCTTAAAGATAATGTAGTGTTTGCAAAGGCCTAAATCATTACAAATTAGGAATCATACTTCTTGTGGATAACATACCCCCCCTCCCTCAAAATACCAGAACAGTATGTTCTCATGTTTGACTTTAAAGAGCCAACAGGTATGATGTCAAGCTGGTATGGGAAATTCTGAGCCTTTTTGGAAAATTAAACTATATATTTGTAACTTCTTTGCCAGAGCCAGAGAGCTTTCTGTCCTTAAAAGTGTCTTTTTTTTTTACAAGAACAAATATGAAGAAAAGATCAGACTGAGTAAGACATGATGCATTGCTTGGACACATTAAAGCAGGGGTGTCAAACATAGGGCCCATGGACCAAAACCTGCCTGCAAGAGGTTCCAATCCGGCCCATGGATGACTTCCCAAAGTGAAGAATGTACTTGTACTTTTTTGCACTAAAACAAAGGAAAGCATTTTGAGTTGTCCTTCTCTATAGGTTATTATGTTATGATTTTACTGGTCCGGCCCACTTGAGATCAAATTGGGCTGTATGTGGCCCCTGAACTGAAATGAGTTTGACACCCATGCATTAAAGTAATCCTAATTTATTGCAATACATTTAGACTTTTGCAACGTGTTTATTGGAAATGCTCATATTGCAATAACAATAAATTGTGAATTTATTGTGCAGCCTTACTTAAATATTAACATATATTTACAACCTTTACAAAGCTAGTTAATAGGACCTACACTGTGCAAATGTTAGGGTATGTTTTACAACTAATACATCTCCATGTTTCTGTTTTTCAGAGGGACATCTGCTAATGATTGCCTTTTGATTGAGTGTAAACAATAATACTACATGCATTCTCCTCTCTGGATGCATCAATACTTGAATAGCATCCACTCCCCCCTACAATATGGTCTCAGTGCAATTTGCAAAACCCAGCCAACTGCGTCTGGAGGCCAACTTTCGCAGTCAAACGACAGAAATGCACCATCAGCATGCAGGGCAGGGAAGTGGGTTAGGCCTCTCCTGCCTGTCTGCCTGGGGCAAGGCGTTCAGACACAAAAAGGGAGCCTTCCTTTTAAATATGTTAGTAAAGGAACAAAAATACACCATTTATCTTTTTTTCAGTCTGGGAGAAGTAGGCCAATGTGTGCTCGAAGTGCCCAGACAGTCCTATTTCAGTGGACTCGAGGCTCAAACAAATCAAGTTCAAGCCGCTGCTGTTAATGCGATCACTGGGGGTTCAATCAGCCTGCTGCTGCTAGCTGGCTAAGCTAAGGCTACACTAGCTAGGAGAGCCGGTGGGTGTTGTGAGGAATTCTGCGCCACAGGGAACTTTATTCCTCAACCTTGCCAGTATCCCTTACAAGTCAGACATTAACACAAAACAGCTGCTGATGAGGTTTTCAAGTTGTAACATGTTCTAAATAATGCTAACTTGTTGTAGCAGGTGTTTCGGTGAACAGAGTGACCTTGTTAACTGACGCCGAATGCATCACTGAATACAGATATTCAAAACGTTCACTCGCATGCCTGTTTTTCATTTCAGACACATCTAATAAGTATATTTTAAATTATATTAAAAGAACTAACAAATGAGGCATTCACGAAGATGCTATCAACATTTCAGGAGATGTTTTAACCGGTTTTAACCCACGACAACCACTACCGTATTCGGGTAAAGTCTCCAGATAACTCGGTCGCTCGTTACACCGTAACACCAGTGGGTGTTGTGAGAAGTACTGTGACCCCGGTGAAGTTTATTCCCCACCCAGCCAATAAACCTTTACCTATAAGTCAAATAATGATTACATATCATGCTTTAAAGAGGCAGTCTCTGTGATAAATTTGCAGTAAAGTTGTAACATGTTTCAAGATGTGTCAAAACTCCACCTGCAACAATGACAGAGCTAGCTTATATAGTTCCTGTTAAAGCAAAACAAAGACATTGAGATATAGTTTATAAGAACAAGTGGTGTATCTCCTTTTTGGCTGCGTGTTTCAGCATTTCCTGATTTTTTTTTTTCACGCACACCCCTCCCTGTGTTAGCTAATGTTGCCTGGGTCTGCAGAAAAAAAAAATGAAGTTTCCACATTTCAGCAAAGGAAAGAAGAAGTCCTGAATCAACGCATGTCTGAAACATTCACTGATGTAGCTGAGTGTATCAGATTTTGCAGCTTACAATGCTTCAAGCTCAGCTATTCAGCCGGGTGTGTTTGTTAGCATCACACCAATTTCAAATAATGATTTCTGAATGATTCGACGCGGCAGCAGCAGGAAGCGGCGACGCGTTGTCTCTCTTACTAAACGCGCTTCAAACCAAAAATAGAAACCATTGCATGAAGCTTACCTGCTAAAGTGGTCAAGCAGTGATTTGGTGTTTTATTTCGCTGTTGGAGTGTGCAGTCAGTGTGCAGGCTCGCAGGACAGCAGACTGTGCTTCGTCTATTCTTCCTGGATGTCGGTGAATTTACCCAGCTGTCACCGCGCTGCGTTTCCGCCCTTGTTCGCGCAACTAATTCCTTTCCCATATAAGGCGCGTGAGAGGCAGAGGGCAGCAATATACGAGGGGGAAGAAATGAAGAAGCAACTGTTTCCTTTCCTTGATGATATATCTGAATGTAACACAGCAGATATGTCATCATGCCATTTTAAAAAAAAGTCAATTCAAACACAGAGTAAGGACACAAATACTACATATCTTTGCAGGCATATGTTTCATAATAACTATAGGGTGCAACTCAGTGCTGCATGTTTGGAGTTCTCTGTCATGCTTTAACATGTTTGCCTGTCTGTCCCAGCCTGTGGTGTAAGAAAGCATATGACTACACTTATTAAACTGGAGTCTGAGTATGGGTGGATATATGTCAGTAGAAAATGCATATGAATGGTTCAGCTTTGATGAATGAATACAAAAAAGAAACTGAAATAAGTTATTTGAACTTGTATCGTTTACTTCAATAAGTACAATAATCTTTGAGACTTTTTCTGGAATATGTGGCACCACAATAGACCCCTCTCCACTAATTCCATGCCCCAGAGAATGCTCCTTTTAATGTGTGTCAAGCAAAAATGATGGCTTTTTGTTCCCTTTTGGCCAGGCAACTTATCCTATCTAAATAGAAGGACCCTGCACCTCCAACATATAGCCAGTGGATAAGGGAGGTCATCATGTGTCTTGTCCACCTAGAGAAAATCAGACACACCATCAGAGGTTACACCAGGAAATGTTTTAACACTTGGCAACCTCTCATATCCTATGTTGGAAACATGACAGCTGCCAACATGACTCTGCAATCCTGCGCTTATTTTTTCATTCTTATTTCTATATAAATGTATATATTTTTATCTTATTGTATTAACACATATATTTATATTTTCTGTGTGCATCCTGTCTGTATATATGTTTTTGTTTAATTGTCTGGCTGTATGCTTATTGAAGCTCTAGTGCTGTGGGACTAGGGAGTAGGACATGTTTGTTTTTGTCTGTTACTGTCCTATGTTGTTGTTGTTGTTGTTGTTGTTGTTGTTGTTCTCAATGTAAATGTTTTTGTGACTATATGTGAAAAATAAAAAAGACTTTGATCAAAAAAAGAAGTACATTGAAAAATGAAACTGAAATAGGATCATTTGAGAGCAAATTCATGAAAACTGAATTCCAAGAAACTTTACATTTAATGCAATATTAGGAAATTTAATTCTGTCTCCTTGAAACTGTATTACGACCAGGAGTGTGTCCAGAGGGTATCCAGAAGGGCAGCATTGGGCCCCTTGAAATCTGATTGCCCACCCTAGGTGCCACCCCATAAATCCTTATCTGTGATTGGCTATTGTCCTTGTCAGATGCAGGACTAATGTTAAAATCAACTATTTGAACAGTGTTACAACCAACTTCTGGTAGCTTTCTGTGAACTGGGCACTGGATAGACGGCTACAAAGGTTGGTGGGCTACTTTAACTTTGACTTTGGAAAAAAACATCTGAAGCTGAAGATTTTTGCAGTTGCCACTCCATTATGTGACTTTTCAAGGTTGTAAAAACATCTTTATGATACTTAAATATAAGTAATCAAAGCAGTTTGTTCAATTGAGTCAAAAAGGGCAAATTAATGCTGTTTACATCAGTGTGTGTGTGTGTGTGTGTGTGTGTGTGTGTGTGTGTGTGTGTGTACACCTACCTTATTTCACTTTTGCATAAGTCAGTGCCCTAGCAGGTCTATCTCAGTCAAAAAAAGTCTAGACACACCCTGATTATAACCTCTTTAAAAGTTTAAATTCCTCATTCAATTCTCTCAATTCAAATCCATTTCTTCAAATTCTGATTCAGTTCACTGAGACACACATCAGGAGCAGATTCATAGCACATACAACTGTATGTTTCTTAACATTTCCCTCATTACATGGAGACACAGACTGATGCACGTTGGTCAGTGTTTCTTTCAATCACAGATGAGGATGGGACTGGGGTGTCCAGAAATATTTGAGTCATTGCATACCTTATTTATTTACTAAAATAAAATCACATGCAGAAGATGCACAAGCGTGCAGAGGACAGCTTACAAGATATATGGTTCTCTCTATGTGGATATTTGAGTGTTGTCTGCATACATGATCTGAGGACGCAATGAATGATCATAGTTATTAAGTGAACCATTATTACCGATCAATCTCCTTTATTCCCAACGATCCCCAAACCCTGAGATATGTAAGCGACACTGACATCAGGTAAAGAAAATGAGCATGTTGTTTAGCCATGACAGTTGTGGACATTATTTGTTTTTAATTTGGAGCTTAATGATCAGCTGTGTCAGCCATAATTTATATTACAGCTAAATGGAGGAGGGAGGAATATCTAGGTCTGTGGTGAAAGATAAAAGTTTAACTGGGGAAAAAAAGGATAAGAGCTTAGATCAGTTACTCAAATCTTCACAAGTCTTTTCAATCTTACTTTCTTCATCTTTATTTATCACCCATAAAAATACTCACTGACCTCTGCCTCCATCATAAAGTAAAACGACTCAGCTCATTTGTTTTAGACACCATCATCTCCAACATTGAGTTAATGGTGCAGCAAAGGACAACTATCAAGCCAACTAGACTAGAAAAGTCAATGAGGAGTCAGACTATGATGATGTGTGAATGGCATGCTGGCTGTATCAGGGTCAAGGCAGAGATGCTAAAGTAAGAGCAGCAATAGTTGATGTTCATGTGTACTACTTTCATAATAAAGTGATTCAGGACCCTAATTTCTTCATGCTGGTACTTTGCATGTGTCGCTTTGATGAAGACTTTGATTGTGACTTTATAGCACATGATATTGAGTGCATCAAAAGTTAAAGGAATCCAAAAAGTCTTTTAGTGAAGTCCTGTGGAGTTTAAGATACATTAGACACAGTCTTGACCTTCATGTCATATCACTTTTTCACTTCACTAGCGAGGAAAAAGCAGGAAGCAAAGAGAAATGTGTAAAGGAAGACTCTGGGAAGCTTCCATGTGAGTCAGAACAACAAACAAGCACACGTCTCTCAGAAATCTCAAGAACAAACTGAAACATTTTATTTGAATATACAGATTATCCAGTTGCATCAGGAGTGCTCACACAGAAAGAAAGGGAAGGGGCTAATCCTTCACTAACAGCTCTTGTCTAAAACATTTCAAATTAAACTCCCTTCATTTCAACGCGTCTCATTATTTTCTCTGTCTGCCTTCACAGTGGACTCATCAGAGTCAGGGTCTATTCACATCTTAAAATCCCAAACAAAGTGAGTGGAAACATTGCACATGTAGCAGAAGAAAGGCTGAGTACTGTGGAGTCAACTAGGATTTATACTTAAATGTTATTTCTTACTGTGAGAATTAACAGAAACCAAGACATTGGAGTAATCAACATCCAATTACCTTGTTTGTTTTCTTCAAAAAGTCTTTTTTATGATGTGCAAATACGTGGGAAGAATCTGGGATTATTAGGAAGCGTTCAGAGGGTGACATTTCACAGAGTTGGCACTTGGGAACACTTGATTTTAGTTTGCAAGAAAAAAAAAAAGATGGCCAGATAATTTCAGTTAATATAAATGAATATATATATATCTATAGTGTAGGAATCTCTGCCTTTGCTGGATGTGCACTGGTTGCTTTGACTGACATCAGCATGAGATGACTTAACAGTCAGAAAGTGAGTTTTTTTCCCCCCCTCTTTTTGCACAAATGTTTCAAATGATTGCTTATTTCACACAAGGTACAAGCCGAGCTGTGTCAACGGCACACTCGCTTTAACATTCAACAACCAAAGAAAAAGTGACTCACAGGCCAGTTTCACAGAAAGAGCAATCACACTGAAATGTTGCAGGGAAAAGACGTATGGGTTAAAGTTTTCCCTCAGTGCAGACTAGTCAGGGAACATTTGTCACTGCTGCTGCTGATTCAGATAAATAAGATAGATGTAGCTTGTTCTGTCTGGTCTGTGGTGATGTAGCATCATTTCTTGACGGCAAACATCCCTCAGATTAATTTTCTTATTTAATCCTAATTATGGGAAAAAAGGCTCAAAACACACTGAGGCCAATCTAACACAGGACACAGTTTAATCTGAAATGTTACCTTCATGACGCCGGATTTAAAGCTTGTGTTAATCTATCACTTGTACCAGCCAGTAGGAGCACTTTGCCTGAAATATGCTTCATATCCAAGCCTGCAGGTTTGCCCTGGACTTAAGCAGCAACATCTTACACTTAAATATGCAATTTATTGTCACTGTTAAAATCAAAGGCCAAGTTTTTCAGGGGTTAAAGGTTAAATCTGGATGATGGGAATGATTAGGATTTGGAAAACTACTTTTTTTATATCCAGGATCAGTTGATCCAGATTATGTTGTCTCACTTTTCAACGAAAACTGGACCAGATCAGATCAGCCTCATCCAGGTACAGACTTTTAAAGACGACTACATCTGGAGGACTGAATATTGCATACTTTGTCCACAGGGGGCGCCAAATTTGACACAAACGGAAAGATCCCCACAGGAGCATATGTTAGATATTGAAATTTAATTTATAGGTCAAAATCCTTCATTTTTTTGCAACCCTGAAGTCTACCACTTCTATTATGTCATTATCGTAATTCAAGAGCAAAATCTGAAGAAAAATAAAATATGTTTGCCGAAATCAAACGTTTTCCTGGGCGTGGATTTAGCCTAGTAATTAAGTTTTGCGCCCCTTTTCCGCATGTCATTCTCCAACTCTCTGTCCTGGTTTCTTGCTCTGTTTGCGGTCCTATCCTCTCCAAATAAAAGATATAAAAACCTAAAAAATATAACAAAACAAAAAGAAATCCTAAATTTTGTTGTAATTCCAGTCTGAATCCAGAGCAAGAGTTTATGTTTTGAACAACACAAACTTGAGGTTTAATACTAATAAAAACTAAAATTGGATTACCTGACGTAATCAGATTTCATAATTCTTTCTTCCTTTAAATAGCCACATTTCAAGGTTTTACCCAGTCTGATAGCTTTAATCCGATCAGATAACTTTTGGCCAAGAAAATCAAGTATTTGATACATTTAGAATGCAGCAAAGACGTCCTGTCTTTATGGCTTAACCTTTGAACTTTGTCATCACAGATCTCCCTTTTCAACAAACAAGAGACAAACTGAGCCTGAAGCTGACGGACATTAACTCAAAGTGCATCTAATCACAGCATAAAGGTTGTTTGTGAAAACAAAACAGAAAAGAACATACAGTGGTCTTCATGTTTCAAGCAATTAATGAACATCCAGGTGAGCAGACAGAGTCCGGTCTGTCTCATTCGTTGTGAAGTGGACTCCTTCTCATAATCACCTCCACTGAGACTGAACTCGTTAACGTTGTTGATTCCAGTGTGTGAATCCAGAGACTTCCTCCACAGCAGAGCCTCCAGAACAAAAACATGTTAAACATCCTGCCTGCGACTCTTCCATGGGTTTATAACAGACATAAAAACATACAAACTGCTCTGAAGAAGCATCTTTTGGCTCAGCAGCCAGAAAAACTCCACACATACACTCATCATACAAACATGCAGGCGGTCATTCCTGGATCAAATTGCATCAAAGCTGCAATCTGTCACTCCGCATGCACTTGTTTTTTTTTGTTTTCGGAGCAGGGTCCGATGTTGTTTCCAGCTCTGTTTTGGTTCAAGTCACCATGTGTAGTAGATTTGCTGCAGAGCTAAACCGTATGTTTGGACATGGCAGTGTTTGGTAGCATCACGTTTGACCTGAAACAGTGAAAACGACGTCTTTGTGTGCGTTCATGCGAGCCCGCAGAGAGGCAAGGTGTGAGCGTGTCGAGTGGCTGGTTTTTTCGTGTCACTGAAGCTGAGAGGGGAGACAGTACATTCTTCGTGTCTCTGTGTTAAATAAAAAGGGGTGATGAATATATTTTTTCCATCCAAAATTCAGAGCTCACCCCTTGGTTTTCTGCACAATCATGTTTCTTTTTAAACCTCTGTGTTGGCTCAGTGTGGGAGCAGGGAAGTGTCAGTACAGTGGTGTGTTTCTCTGTGACAGAGGGACAGCATGTCTCCAGCACTTTCCTCTCCTTCTCCTCCTCCTGAATCTAAGCACACAGTCTTTGTGAAAGAGAAGTGTGAGGTTTTGAGTGCTGAGGGACAAAACAAAAAAATAATCAGCAAGAGTGAGGAGCAGTGAGGAGGAGGAGGTGTGTGTGTGTTTGAGAGTGTGTGAGGGCAGCAGCGAGCTCCCTCCTCCTCCCTTGCTATAGCAGCTCTTCTCTCTGCTTCTTGCCCCTCACGGGGCCCTGGCCGTTTCTCAGGGAGCCGTTCTGGGGCCTCAGGAGATGCCCGCGCTCCTGCTCCGTCCAGGGGACCCCGCCCTGCCCGTCATCGCTGTCCAGGTCGGAGTCTGAGTGCATGAGGGCGGAGGAGGTGGGAGCGGGCACCGGCTTTAAGCGGACTGGAGAGGAGGCAGTCGGGGAAGAGGAGAAAGAACGACATAAGAACAAAAGACTGTTTAGTTTCATGCTTTAGTCTATTATGGAAATTAATCTAATTAATTAGACTTTCTGATTTATTGATCACAATCCATCAGCTCACAAATTAATAGGAGAAGCACTACAGTTAGACTTACACCAACACCCTTATCTCTAGATGGTTATTCAGCTTCTAAATTTTAATTGTACTCTTATTACTGTTAATTCCCAAACTACCATCATGGAGCTTCGTTTAAGTAGTGTACACATGCTTTATAAGACCTTAAAGTTTTTTCCTTGTGAGCTTATTTTTACAGCACAAGAGCCGTGAGGTAGATCTTTTTATTGCTGATTCAGCATTTAAAAAGGCTCTACAACAACATGACTCTGAATGACTTTCACACTTTTCCTAAACTTTTAAAAACTGCGACAGATGGGGCCCCTTTCTCGAATATGTCCAAAGAACTACGTTTTCAGATATTCCAAGTTAAAGCAAGGTCTGGTAGGATGTGGCAACATGGGCTCTTTATTTATTTATTCTTAAAAGTTTGGTTTAATTTAACTTATGGTGTTTGTGTTTCGTTTGCTGTTTTCTTTTTTGTTTTTATTTGGAAATTTGGAAGTGTGTGTGTTTGTATGTCTATATATTTATGTATATATTTATGTATATTTATATGTGTGTGTGTGTGTGTGTGTGTTTGTGTGTGTGTGTGTGTGTGTGTGTGTGTGTGTGTGTGTGTGTGTGTGTGTGTGTGTGTGTATATCTTTTTTATTAATAATATTTTTATCACATTTGTATCATTATTATCATCACTATTATTTTCACTTTCAGTTACATGTTAAAGCTGGAGTCACAAGTGTGGTCATTGTTATTTGTAATGTTGCAAATATGTTAATGCAGCTATTATTTTCTCTAATATCTCTACTTCTATTTGTTTAACATTGTCTTAGGTTAACAGGATTTTTGTACTTTTAAAAAATCTAATTATATGTGCACTTTTGATGCCACTACACAAAAATGCACTCATATATGTATCTGTTACCATTATTGTATAATCCTGTGAATGCTAATAAAAAAAAATAAAAAAAACTGCAACAGGAGTGGGTCTGTGATAAACAATAGAGGTCGCACCTCTTTCTTTCCTTGTCAGTGTAACTTGCTAAATGCTGCAAAGTGCTCTGCTCATGGTGGATTAAGATGAGATCAGACTGAGTCCTGTCTGTAAGATGGGACTGGATCTTACCCTGTCTTGATGTTGGGTCTTTGTTAATAATATAACAGAGTATGGTCTAGACCTGCTCTGTTTGTAAATCACCTTTAAGATAACATTTCCTGTGATTTGGGGCTCTATAAATAAAGATTGATTGATTGCCGGATTATATTATGACCATGTTACTGCTGTTGCTCCAATTATCATGTTTATAAAGCTGCTGTGAGCGGCTGTATCAGTGACTATGCCAGAGAGTGATTAATCTATGCTAGCTTTTATATCATATCATGTTATTCTTTTTGTCATTAATTAACGTAAATGAATGCACATGCTAAAAGCCTCTTTAGCTCTTTTACAGTTCATACAAAACCAACCCTAATTCTTTATTTTGGCTCAGCTTTTAGACATGAGCGTTGTATTTCAGTGTTAGTAGTGACAGTGTGTGTGTGTGTGTGTGTGTGTGTGTCTCACCAGCTCGAGGATGTTGTAGCTCCAGACTGTCTTGCTCGTCAGCTTCTAGCATTTTGTATCTGCTTTTACTTCTTCGCACTTTGCTTTTGCGCCTGAAGACAAAACAGATTTCATCAGTTAGAATCTGAATATACAGCTGATTGTCAAACTTATGAACTTCTGGCCACCACACGGGGTAAATATTGAAATTACAGCCTTACATTATGATGTTTTCAGCAAAAAAAAATAAGAGAAATGTTTTGAGATGTTTTAGATTTTACTCGCCTGTTGCAGCAGCACACCATCCCCCAGACAACTGTTGCAATAGCGACCACAATCATAAAGGATGCTATCGTCACATAGAGCACACTCCACTCTGAAAAACAACATATATGTTAGAAAAAAGTAATCAACTACGTGAAACTTAGTAATGACATTAAACAGGCATGATTATATGAAGGGATTCGAGCCCTCACCACAGTTGCTCTCAGCGTCTCCGAGCTGAGCTCTGATGAAGTTCTCCATCCAGAACGGGTGGCAGACGCAGCGCCGCGTGAACGAGTCACACTCGCCGTGACTCGAGCAGTTTAACTGGCAGACTGAGGAGGGGACAGAGAGGAGCAGGTTAGATGTGAGCTTTAATGTTACAGACTTGTGGATTATCTTACAGAGAGCAGACAGAACTGATCACAGAACCATCACAAAATAAAAACATTGTAAAACACTAGAGGCACTGGATAAGATAACTATACACAGGTTTTAGAAAGAGAGAGAGAGAGGGGGAAGGCGTAACTTGTAGAAGCAGGTAAAAAATGTTAGAAATTTGACCTTTGACTTCTGTCATTATCTGACCATTAGCTCGGTTATTACAGGTCTAGATGTTAAATCAGCTCTGGTCTTTTGTCCTAACATCAGTTTCTGATTCAAAGAGAACTTTAAGACAAATCCATGTTTCTATTTACATTCTGAAAGTAGTTATGAGATTTTTACTGCACAGCCTTTGACACTAGGGACGCAACGATTGAGAAAATAAGATCGTTACAGATTCGGATGAACTGGCTTATCTGCTTTTTGTTTCCAAAAGCAAAGCTAAAAGATGGGGCTTAGTAGCCTATCATTTCCAAACTGATGCAACAGACACAACTACTGCAATCAGTGAATGCCAAAGTATTGTGCAAAGATGTTAGATTGATATCCATCAACAGGGCGAGTATCAGCTTATCCCTCTTTGACATACTCAGGGTTCCCACTCTTTTCCAGAGATCATTTTCCAGGACATTTCCAGTGAAGTTTTGAACTTGTGTCACCCTTTTTTTTGTTCCGTTTGCTTTCACTATAAGAAGTTTGCACTCCTCCTAGCTAGAGTACGGCAATTGAGCTCTCAGCCTGCAGGGAAAGTCGTGAGTCACAGACCCCCGAGCTCTCTGCCCGACTCTGCTGGTCACTCTTTAACTTAAATATCGGACTCTTTGAATCTAAAGAGCACTCCAAAAGGGGAATTTACCATAAACATAAACAATATACCCCCGATTTCTGTGAATGCACTCAGCTTTCAAAGAATGGGGATGTGTTTTTTTAATCATGTCAGGTTGCACGCAGTCATGTTGGAATAATTTTCCATGACAATACATGATTTTCCAGGACATTTGACTTTTTCTCCCATTTTCCAGGTGTTTTCCAGCACTGGAAAATTGGTCAACTGTTTTCCAGGTTTTCCAAGACACATGGAACCCTGATACTGCCTGTAAACTAATGCATGCCTTTAGATCTAATCTCAAATCTAGTTTCACTTGAGGGTCACCTAAGTCTACTCTACTGTGTGTCTTTCATAAACCACATGTATGTGATACTCACTGACTGTGTCCACCCGTCGGGCTTTAAAGATGAGAAAGTCATTCTTCTGTTTTCGCAGTTTGTTTCGTAGGCCAAGTGCAACACTGCGTCCGGACAGAGGGGGGCGCCCTGGACCACCTGACACTAGGAAGACCAAACGAGTACTGAGGGAGAAAGAAGGGTAAAAATGATAGGTGATGAAACATTTAGGTTGGAGTTACAACAAAAGCCTGAAGCTATAAAATTATTATAGAAAATCAAGATGTTTCACTCACCTGTGCTCGTTAAACGAACTGATCTCTCGCACGATGATGTCGCTGTCCAGCACGCCCAGTAGGACCCCGACCTGCCGCAGCAGCATGTCCCGCTGACGATGGGAGACCTGGGATACAGCGACTTCCAGCAGCAGCTCCACCAGGTCATGCTCCCATACGTCTGATAAACAGAGGGAGAATAAGTAAAAGGTGTAAAATGGACATGCAGGAGTAAAGTGGGACAGGAAGTGGAGAGAGACTGATTTGTTGGATCCATTCGACACTCTGAAATCTGGGAAAGCGGCCAGAGCATCAAGTGAGGGATTAGTTTCTGGCTAGGGTCGTGTCTGCACACCTTGAGCTGCAAACTAACCTGCTCAACCTTCTGCTGCTGGCTGCTGATCTTCCTGCCAGTTCACAACTATTTGTTTTGTGTATTTCTTCTTTGTGTATTTTGAACATTTTGACAACAATGTGCATCTGGTGCATGAAAACAAGTGGGTGAAAGAACATCCACCACAAGTGAGCAATAATGTGTTTCTGTGTCTGTCCACTCTACCTGGTTTGACCTCCACTGTGCCTGTGTCAGTGCTGGTCTGTCCTTTACTGTCAGTTACAGTCAGGGTGAAGCCGTACTTCCCCTCCACCAGGTTACCCAGAAACAGTACCGCCTGGTGGTCAGAGTTGTTCAGCACATCCTGGTGAAACACAAACAAACAACAACAACAAAGAAGTGTAAATCTTTTGAAAATGTTCTGCAATATTCTAAAACTGTGGAGTTTTAGTTTACTCTAAGTGTTTGAAGCTCATTCAGGCTTATAACAAAAGCCAGTCACACCCCAGCTGCAGGACTGTTGTCATCCCTGGTCCACAGGAAGCTGACTCCACCTTTGTCATCAATGGAGTGAGATCCATCCAGAGAAGCAGTCCTGACGGGCAGAGCGATGGCTGCACTCGACACAACATGAGCAACAGGAGGCTGATCTAGTTCTGGATGGATAGAGAAACTTATTAGAAGAGGACTTTAGTCTTAAAACACTGAACTTGTATTCTCTGAGGTAGATCCTGCTACAAAGAAAGATGTAAAAAATGTTTGAAGAAAGAAATGTCCAAAAAGTTCCAGCATCAAACTCAGATTCTGAAGTGACGATTGTTGTCCATCTCACAAGCTTTTCAAGTATCTGATGAATACTTTAAAAGGCACGTGAGAGTATACTCTGTGTATCAAATATTCAGGGATCAAATAAACCCTCCTTCCCCTGCCTGCTTTTTTTAGGACAATGTTTAAGTCTTAAAAATCCAGTTTGTCCATTTGTCTAAAATGTTAATACAATATTGTTGCGGGATAAGCGAAATATTTAAGCATCAAATTAGATGAAGCGCACTAGGAAAGCGATCAGGATCTGCTCCTGATTTCGTGCTCTCTTTTAACATCTGTCATTGCTCTTTGTCATGATGCACACTCACACACACACACACACACGCACACACACACACACACACTCATCTCCTAACCTTCTCTGACGATGACCTTGACAGTGTCGCTACTCTGCAGCTTCCTGTCGTCCATTACGGTCAGGGTGAACTCGTACATGCCGACCTCCAGACCTGTCACTGTGGCAACAGCGCCGTCTGCATTCTCAATCTTCACACCGTCTGGACCCCTGATGGAGGAACAGAAGGACAGAGACACAAACACTGAGTATGAAAGACGATACACTGAGTATGAAAGACGATCCTTCATGTTATGTAACAACAGATTCATATTCACAAATTAACTGACAAGAGCCTTTTCTACGTCCTTGTTAATAAGGAGTCAGAGGACAATGCAAACTTGAATATGACTGACTTGGTTTGTTTCCAGTGGTAGGTGGCTATCTTCTGGTCGTCACTGCTCTTGCTGCCGTCCAGCGTGGTCCGGTCAACAGGTAAAGTCAGCTCCTTCTCTGGCCCTGCGTCTGCTGTAGGAGGCTTATTGTTTTCTAGAGTACAAAGAGAGTGTGGGGGAAACCAGGATGAGAGAAGAAATATTACGACTCTATTAGAAAACAAACATTGAAGACAGAATGAGAGGCTTAACTTTTAACCTAAATGAAAACAACATGAGGCCCTGATCTCACAACAAGTGCAGGATAACAGAGCATATAACCCCCCAACCATCAATCAAAAGGTAGAAACTACACAGAGTAAAAATATAACTGCAGTAACATGTACAATAGAAAACATGCAAAATTTGCACTTGCAATAAAAAAATGTGCAAAATTTAAACGTGCAACAGAAAATGTGCAAAATCTCTATGTTCAATAAAAAAGGGGCAAAATTGCTATGTGCAATAGAATATGTGCAAAATCTCCATTTGGAATAGAAATGTGCAAATCATTATGCAACAAAAGATGTGCAAAATCTACATGTGTAATAGAGATTTTTCACATGGAGATTTTGCCCATTTTCTATGTTCAAAAGGAAATGTCCCAAATCATCTCTGTGCAACAATACATGTGCAAAATCTACATGTGTAATACAAAATGTGCAAAATGTAAATATATTTCTCAGGACAAGAATGCATATATTAATTATCTGGTTGTGTTATGTCTCCTTTAATAGCTGTTTAAGTTTGCAATTTTATATTTCGTGTACTTTTTTAAAAACGTAACATCTTTTGATCATTTGTAATTAAAATGTAACATGTTTTATAATAAATTATTCTATCTTTTATGTTCAATTAAGTTGACTCTAGGCACAACATGAACAAATTCATTTATATCTGAACTATCCTGAATCTGTGAAAATAACATTTAAGAAAATTCTAAATTCTAAAAAAATAAAAACTTCAATAGTGAAAAGGCCAACTGCACTACTGTAGATAAAACATTAAGGTCAAAATTAATTATCTCATACCAGAACTCTTTTAAATTGTTCTTAATTACAGCCTCTGATCGTCCACATGCCGGCATTTCTCTCAGACATCATCACTCAAACAATCAGCCAGGAATGTGTTTAAATAACACTTCCTGTTCAAACACTTCAAGATCGTCATAACCAGTGTGTGTGTGTGTGTTTGCTCGACTACAGTCCACACAAGCAGCTTATCAGGTGGAATGTGCATGTGCACCTGCATTCACTGAGTCATAACAGTGTGAAGCAGGTTATGTTGAGCAAATAAACCTTCTTATCTGTAGCTTATGTCCTGACATCAGCTTCAGAAACATGAAGAGGTCAAGTTTTAATACAGATAAATTATGAATGGAAGCTTATATGTTCTTAACACAGTATGTGATTGTTTGTATTCAGCCTGATAGAGGTATTAAGGGTAAATAGGAAGTGCATACAGCTGAACTAATAGAATCTAAAGACCAAAAGTGAATGACTATAAAACAATAGAGAGTGATAGCTGTCAGGAGCTGTAAGTAATGTCTTCAGCAGCTGATTCAATAACTACTCCTCTCAGAGTTCAGAGTTCAAACATGTATAGGTGGTGTAAACCGGACTGCTTTCCTCTTCAGGTGTTTACCTGGTTGCACAATAACAGTGACCTGGGCGGTGTCCTGCTGTCCAGACGAGTCTGTCACTGTCAGCTGGAAGGTGTAGTCTCCCTCCTGCATAGCTGACAGCTGCAAGATCGGTGTCCTGACGCCCTGAAAACAACAGAGAGATTCCTCTGTTAGACTTAATTCTTCCATCTAGCCAAAAATGAACTGACACATGAGAGTTTAAATGTAAGCATGAGTGTCTTACCTGCATCTCCACCACCTTGTCTTTGCTCTCAGGGCTCAGGGACCACTCGTACGACAGGGGATCATGGTCGTCTGTGCTTTGGTTGCCATACAGAGAGATGGAGTTGCGTGGCAGCTGAATGACCTGGATGGAGGAAGAGGAAGGTTCTGATTTTTAATACCAGAAGTGAGCTAGTCTAGTTATTTTTCTACAGAGCAATGGAGAGAGAGAAAACACTCCTGACCTGGTTAGCGCCGGCGTTGGCTACAGGCCGGTAGTCCTTGGCTTTGTTGACTGAGAGGGTGGCCTGTGTCGAGTTTTTGGCTCCATCTGAGTCTGTCACTGTCAAACTGAGAGAAGACGTTCATTATGAACAAACACAGATCGTTTGTCAAAGAGAAATTCAAACAATTCAAGAAAAATACGGTCCCCAAATCACAAGTTTTGTGGATATTTTGATTGCCTTACATGCATGCACGGCTCTCCTGAAAATTCACTGACATTATCCTGCCGAGCTGCATGTTTGAACCAAAGCAGCCTAATTTGTGAACCCAACTTCATACACTTTTTTCCTACCAGTCCCTGTGAAATGTGTGCAAGAAGTCAGGGTTGACCAATGTGTGACCAGAGCAGATAAAGGTCAGGAAAATTCTATTTGAGTGAGTGGATGCTCGAGGGGGTGATGACATTGTTCTCTTTATGTTCGCCTCAGTACCCTTTTATGTCTTCCACTGCTCTGTTTCGTTGTGCAGCAACGTCCTGATGCATGTTGTAGTCATATTAAACAGAAGCCTCTTATGCCGTAAGGAAGTTCTGCCATCACTACGCCTTGGTACTTACACATTGAACTCTGCAGCAGCGTAATACTGGTGTCCTGTGTAGTGTGTGATTGCACTACGACTTTTCAGAGAGAGAGCTCCTCATACACATGGAGTCAGATATGAACACACACCCACACACACTACTGTTCCACCCTGCCAGCTCTGATGCTACACATTGCCAACTTCTTTGCCCATTACGTCTGATCTTACGCACTGCAGACGAGACATAACAGGATGTCAATATCCCGCCTTGAACTTTCAATATGCGAGAGCCGGGACAATCACTGTTATGGTCTCCCCCTGCATGCTCTACCCAGCTGCCCTACTTCACTCAAACCAGAGTATTTCTAGAACTAAGAGAGCATCCACACATCTCCTGCTGTGAGAGGTGCATATGTGAAAGGCAATTTTTGAAAATATCAGGGCCTCAAACCTCTGAATTAATCTTAAAATGTCAGGTGTAAATGTTATAATTATGACAGATATTCTTTATATGAAGAAATAAGATCCACTAAGATGCAGGAAACAGCATTTAAAATTCCTTTTTGTACCGTAATTTTAGAAACTAGATTTCAAAGCTGGCCAGCTCAAACAATGTCCTCCCTCTTGACAGAAAGTCTGAGGTAGCATACAATTCAAAGATCAATAAAGGCTTGATAAGTAAGCTATACCATGCCATCACAACACTGAATAAGGACAATAGGGACTATGTTAAACAGAGATGGGAAAAATAACTGGGCATCAGAATAACTGAAGACACTTGGCAACATGCCTGGGAGATACAATCATCCTCTACAAACTCCTGGACCTGGAGGGACTTCTGCTGGAAAAACTTAATACGCTTTTATATAACTCCCAAACAGAAGTCCAAACAAAGTGGCACTCAACTCTGCTGCTGGAGGGAATGTGGAGAGATGATGGTTGATCATGCGCATATTTTCTGGTCTTGCCCCCTAATTAAGCTTTAATGGAAGGAAGTAGCAACAATTATCTCAAAAACTCTCGGTTTCACCATTAGTACAACATTCATCTCACTTTACCTCGGACATATCCCTGACGGACTGAGTAAATACGATGCCTTCCTCTTAAAGATTTTGCTGACATCAAGTAAAAAGGCCATTACAAAACTTTGGCTTCAGAGGAAGTGCCCTACTGCTGGTATCTTTATTGATATAGTTGTAAAACAACTACATCTTTTAGAACAAATGATCTATTCTATACGGCTCCAAAAAGAACTGGGGGAAAAACGATGGGAGAAATGGTGTATTTATTTAGCCGGGGAAAATAATTCATTGTAAATATGTGTGACCAAGTATGCTTTTTGTGTTATATCTCATCTAAATGTATGCTTTCTTGTACAGACCGAGCCATGACCTCATGTTTTTGTGTTCTTGTGTGTGTGTAAGTATATTTATAAGTATGTATGTATGTATGTAAGCATATGTTCCAATAAAAACTGAAAAAAAAAAAAAAAACAGAAAAATACCTGAAGGTGTAGTTCCCAGGCACCAGGCTGGTGAGAGTGAGGACGGGTGTGTCGGCAGAGACCTTCTCCTCCCTCAGGGGACCTTTCACCTCCTCCCAGTGCCACGCCACCACCTTATCATCATCCGTGCTCTCTGCAGGAAGCGAGCCAGAAGGTCACAGAGAATGGTGACACATGCACGGTGTTAAATATGTTTGCACATGTGTGTTTGTCTTGCAGGGAAACTCACGGCTGCCGTCTATGACCGTCGAGCTGGTTGGCAGAGAGATCTCCTGGAACTTCGGGGAAACCACAGCAACAGGAGGCTTGTTTACCCGCGGCTCTGTCAGGTGGAAAACAAGAAATTAACTTGCTTACTGAGCTGTAAATGAGCCGAGGCCCGGGCATAGTTTGCACAAGTCAGCAGCTACCTCCTCAAGAGTCACTAACAAGACTGTGTGTGGGAGGAAGCAGCCTTGTCTTCCAGCAGTGAGATCTAAGTTTATTCTGTCAAAGTTAGAGCACACTGTCGACTCAGTGCTGATGAATTCACATTATTCACTCTACTGTAGCAGTGTGGAGGCTCCTCTATAGTCGCTTAGGTTGGTTTTAAATAGCTTGTGGACCATTAAACAGTGTAATATTCTAATTACATTACAACAGTCCTGCTATAATAGTAAAGTTAGACTTTTTCAGAGCTTTTGATTTTTTAAAATCTTTGTATTTATTTAAATATAAGCAGAAAACTTCACACATTAATGCTATAACCTTACTGCATGTGTGAGGAACAACAATACCAGCAAAAACTCATCCGTTTAACATTGTAGGGCTGTCAAAAATCAAATTCAAATTGAAATGTTTACCATGTGTCCTTAGGCTGCTTTGAAACATTACAAGTCTAATAAAGTCAATTTTATGCACATAGCCTTCGCCTTCTATCACACATTGCAATTTTGCCTAATTAGTCTATACAGCTTTTACACCACAAAACACTCACACCCTTAACCTTGTGGAGAAGGATGAGACAAATGTCCCCAAAAACTCTTCAGCAGGGAAACAGTTAAAGAAAAATCTTGAAGAAGGACAGATGCCTTGTTCAAGACACGGATATCTTTTAAAAGTGTTGCACAAATACAGAAGCAGGAAGACATTGTGCAACTGCAAGGTAACTTAAGATAAGCAAACTACATGACTTCCTCAACACTTGACGTTTTTATCTTTTTTTGGTATGAGCCTAAAAAACTATGCAAATACACCAAACTAACACCTGTAGTTTTTCTATTTGTAGCTGTTTGCTGCTGCATGACGTGTTGGTGCAGTGGTTGCAATATCTTGTAACTTTTAACGCTCTTCATCGCCTGTCCTCCAGAATACATATCTGAACTGCCTCAGATTCTTTAGTGAGAATCTCTTAAACGCTCCCATCTCAAACTTGAAAACAAAAGAAGACTGAGTGTTTTATTCGATCTCCTCTGCTGTGGAACGACCTGTCCGAGGATCTCCCACGAGCTACATCAGTATCTTCTTATGAATCTCTTCTGAGGACGTGTTTTGATCAAAAGGTCTTCTCGTAATTTCCGCATTTTATTCTTGATGCTTTGTTCATTTGTTTTAGAATAACTTCTATTGCTCCTTTTATTCATCCATTGTTTCAAACTGGTTCTAATTGTTTAAGTTGTACGTCTATGTCCCTGTTTCTATTCCTGCTTTAGGTGCTGTGTCTACTGAGGCGTTTTTTTTGTGCTGGAAGTACCCACAACCTCAGTTTCAGAGCGCTTCTAACCAGTGATTACTGTTGCTAGATTACAAAAGTTGCATCACAGCACCTGCTTCCCTAAGTAGTGACCATTGGGTCTGTTTTTGAATGCTCTGTATACTTCATACTGTACACGTCATCTAGAAACTGTAAAAACTATTGATAGAAATCATGTCATAGCATTAGTAGCAGCTCTAAACTCGGATATTGTACCTCGAAAAAATTAGTGTGATAACATTTCTCATATATATGGACCTCTGCCAATGTTGTTGACAAAGCTGATATCAGAAGTCCAGCCCCTCTTTGATTCTGATTGGTCAGTGATCAAAAGTTGACATTAGTAAGCGGGGCAGTGCTCCAAAAGTTGAACTGTTTTCAACAGAGAGTGCTGAGACAAAAATCAGTAGATGCTGAGAGCTGGAAATGCTGAATCACAATTGGTTTGCAAAGAAAAATGTGCAAAAAACAGTGTTATTGAACACTGCACCTTATTGCATACATTAGGATATTTTCTCATGTTTTCTTTATTCTATGTCTGCAGTGACCTTTGCTTGGTTTTGTAGGGGATTACAAACACAAACCTCAATGTGATTCACAATTTGAATGAGATTGACGCATGGCTTAGTGTTTGACCTCACCTGGTTTGACCGTGACGTTGACGTAACCCTCACCGTGGGCCCCATCCCCATCCACCGTCACCTCAAACTCATACAGACCCAAAGTCAGCTGAAAGAGAGAGAAATGAAGAGAGGATGAGAGAACGAATCAAGCATGCAGAAAGCAGAAGTGATCTTTTTGAGACGAAACTACTGAAACTATGAATACATCCAAAAGCCCTCCAGCTGCATGTTTTTATATCTGGTGGAGTGTGGTTACAAGGGCTTTGGTTCATACCTGGCTTAGTTTAAGTGTAGTGCTGTGCTTCCCTTCCATCTCCCCACTGTAATCTTTGGGATGAGTTTTCAGACGCCAGTCAAATGCATAGTTTGTCCCTGTGAAAAGGAGCAACGTTAAATCAAGTGCATTCATCAAAAGTGCTCGTGCATTTTATAAAAGTCTTTCAGATCATTTAAGGATGAGAGAATTCTGTATTCAGGGGATCAGAGGATTAACTAAGTCATGACGTGCATTCCTCCTCTCCACTGTATAATCTTTCTTTCAGTTTAAAGTCCCTGGTGATCAGTGTGACGTACAGTATGCTCATCACTAAAATACAGAAGGTTTGTATGAACACTGAAAATGGTACATGAACTGCTTTCTTACTGATCACTCAAAGTGCTTTTACATGACAGAATCCCACCTTCATTCACTGATGGAAGAGGCTGCTATTTAAAGAACCCATCAACTTAAACTAATCTCACTCACACACAAGGGGCAGGTTGTGTTAAGTGTCTTGCCCAATAGCACTTGGCGTGTAGACAGTAGGACCTGGGATTGAACCCCTCAACCTTCAAACTGGGAGACGACCGACTCTACCACTGAGCCACAGTCGTCCTTCAACATATCAAATGTCATAACATATCACAAAATGCCAAACTTCTTGGCCATGAGCCTCACTAGTTCATCAAATGTTCCCGTGGTTTTACCTTGAGGAGGCGGAGGGACGACAAAGGCGTTGAGTTCCACTGTGTTGCGAGGCAGCGTGACCTCCACACTCTCTCCTGCAGACACCACCAGCTCCCTCACTGTCGACATAACAACACAGGATCAGAAATTATACCAAACAGTGCAGCATGGTATCCTAAAGACACTGACTGGATAGAGCAAGAGGAGTTTGATTAATCACAAACATTCATTAATACCTATGTGGGTAGTAAAATTAAGAGAGATCTGATCATTTTCCTTTCATTGCTCTTACACATCCAACCCCAATGCCCTATAGGAGCTGTATGGTCATGACATCCAACTATATACTGTATATAAATCATGGACATAGTCTTGGTGCGGATTTAGCCCAATAGTTAATTTGTGTGCCCATATAGTGGGGGTTCAATTCCAGCCTGCGGCCACCTTCCCCCACTCTCTCTTGGTATCTGGCTTTATCCACCGTCCTCTCCTCTAGGAATGAAGGTGTAAAAAGCCCCAAAATATAACCTAAAAACATGGACATAGTCTCAGTGACATCACCCATTTGTTTCTGTAGAGGCTTTTTGAAGCTAATAATGGCAGTCCCCATACTGAAAATGCTGACTCAACCTAACTTTGTGTCAACCTAGATACAAGCAAAGAGGCTGAGAGATCTGGCCTCCTGGTAAACAGCTACACCCACCTGTCAATCAAATCAGACGTGCCCCTAATTATGTAAATATATGCATAACTCTTCACTTTAATTTAATCAAAACTAACAAATCACAGAACATTCACTTCCTGTAAAGTGTATACGCGTGAGAACTGAGCTCTTCAAACCTGTTTTTGATTGAAGTCGCTAACAGGTCATTCTGCTGTAAAATAATGCTTCAACACCAGAGGTTGTTGCTTGCATACAACTCATAACTGAGTCCATTTGTTTACAGTTGTGGTAAAATGAGACCTTCTAACTCAGACGCCTGATGACTGCAATAAAAAAACTGAATAACAGGTAATTTTATGACACACTCAGAGCAGAAAAGCACTGGCAAGGTCTGCAAACTGATACTTCCTGCATGAATCAAATTTGTTGTCTTAAATTGCTTCTGCAGTTAATGCAGGTTTACTTTTGCACAGGTGTTGCATCATATGGTACTTGTTCTTTTTCCTTGAACCGGTTTGTGAGAGCATAAATCTGTAGATATGAAGAAATAATCCATCCTGTATGGTTCTTTGCAGCTGTTTTTTTTGTTGCAGTAAGTTATATTTTTGGTCTTTTTCGCCTTTTATTGACAGGACAGCTGAAGAGAGACAGGAAATGTGGGGAGTAGAGAGTGGGGGAAGTATGCAGTGAATGGTCAACCGGCTGGGACTCGATCCAGGGACCTCTGCGACGAGGACTATAGTCTCAATATGTGGGGCGCTTGGACCACTAGGCCACCAGCGCCCCTCTTAGTAGCTGTTTGTGTAGCATCAGGAGTTTTTGAAATGTGATTGGAAAGTAAGCGGATGGTTTTAGGATGAAGAAGCAGAACTCATGAGCCATTGTAATAGTCCTTCAGCATAGCTTTGTGTTATTTTCACATTATGGTTGTGTCTTCCTGCTTATACACTAATTAAACAACATTTTAAAGCTACTGTCAGGGACTTTCATTGTGTTGAGTTTGGTGCCCCCTGTGGTCAAAATGATACCACATATCTTTGCTGATTTCCTCCTGAAGTCGTAATGAAAGTCTCATCCTGCTGTTCTTAATAGTCAAGTGTTTAAGTCAGTCTGATTCTCTGCTGCAGAAAATGTAAATAAGGCTGCTTCTTCAGCTTGCCGTTTATAACTTTGTCCAACACCTACCCTGTGACAGCCTTACAGCGTTAAAAATAACCACATAGAAGTAGTCCGTCTTGATGCTACTGGTTTTTTTTAAAGAAGCATCAGTATATGCTTCAGCCTGTGTCACCATCAGCTAAAACTCCTCACAGGATCTTTAAGAAATCATCTTAAAAAATAGTAGAAATAAGTTAAACGTGTTATCCTTTGTAGGGGTCATGCCTCAAAGTAAGCACAAATCCTATTATATCAATACTACAGATCAACTTTCTCTTCATGAGCTCCTCCCAGCCTGATGAACACCAATATTATGCCAGTCATTTCAGTGCACATGCGTTCCATTTAAAATGTCTCCAAACACTCTCTGGGATGAATTAATTGTCAGTGATTTTCTCAGACTCCACAGCATCCCCCTCTAAACCACAAGATGTTATGCAACTGTTCCTCTCACAGTTTGCATACTCCACATGACCGGTTAACAGAATGTGTAACATTCCCTTTAAATGAAGCTGTGAGTTGCAGAAGGTGGTAAAGGAATTTGAGCCGTCCATTATCGGAATTACTGCGTCTTGTTTCTGTGAGTTTGAGCTGCTCATGAAATGCAGCTGACCTTCGTTGGGCCTGTGTTGTCATTAGTTCCAGCGCAGCTTGTTACTGTTTGCTGGAGTAAATCTATTGTTAGTCTAAACAGCTAAAAAAGACTGGATCTGAATAATGACACGCATTGTTTTGGTGATAACCTGGAGGGAGGGGAAAGTGACCGTACGAGCCGGTCTTGTTTGTTGAGGTTCCGTATGTTTCAGCACATTCCTGCAGATTAGGATTACACTCATTTCACTTCACACCCACAGCACATGACGCTTCCATCTGGAAAAATAACATCAGAGCACCCTGCTACAAAACCTGTGGGTTTTTTAGATTTTGTAGACGGTTGACTGAGGCAGAAGCAAAGATGGAGCAGTGAGGGATCTTCTGCAGGATTTTAAGACATGCTGCAGAAACATGCAAGCATCTGCACATCTATACATCTATTTTAATGCACAAAATCAATACATTAGACATATTTCCTATTAGAATCTTTTTGTTTTTAGTTTGAAATCATGTAATGTGTGAACCCAGCTGAGAATAAACCCTGTTCAGATTCGGATTCTCAGCTCAAAGGATAAAAATGTACCATAGGTGGCTCCAGCAAAGAGAGGTAGAGTGAAATCTCCCCCCAAGCCACAAAACCAAAATGCTTCTACATTATGAATTACTTCCTGATTAATTAATGAAGACTTATTACTGTACAAGCTAGAAATAGGTGATCTCTATCCGGGCATGAGACACCATCCTTACCAGCTTGAGTCGGAGTTGTCGTGATGGCGGCTGCAGCCATCGTGGGGGCGCTGACATCACTGCTATTGGAAGACGCAGCATGGTCAGCGGTGTCGTCCACCGTGGAGTCCTGCTGTGATGAAGCCGAGGCGCTGTCCGTGCTCCCGTTGGCTGATCGGCTGTGGTTCTTTTGGCCTGTTTGGTGAAGTGTGAGGGTGGTGGGTGCTGTTGGAGACGGGTGAGCGGTTTTGGGTTTGGGATTATCCTGCAGAAAGGAGCAAAAATGGAAAATTTAGAATAATGTGCAAAGTCAGAATCAGGTAGACTTTGAAGTACCAAAATTCAACCACGTGAGAACTGAATGATTGCAAGACCGACACTCTGAAAGAAAGAGAAGATTAAAATGGCTTTGGCTTTGTGATGGAACAGAACGCCAATTACTTACTGTTAAGTAGCTAAAACAACTTTCAGTAATAACTCATATTCTGTGTTTGTGTTACCGTGTGGGGAGGCTGTTCCTTGTGCAGTCCTTGGCTTCCTACATTCTGTGCCCGGAGAGCTCTTCTGAGTCTTGTTATGACAGGACCCTGAAAGTTAAAGAGGATAAAGAGTTTTAGAAAAATACTTCATAAATTACAACATATGTTCATATTGAAGCTCAGATTAGGGCTCTTTTTCTCCCCAAATCTAAAACCTGCACCCTACACTGTCCCATGGTTTTCCCCTACCTTCGCGAGCAGCTGAAGGAGCCCGAGGGACTCGTGGTGGGGCTGGGGCAGGGAGGAGATGGGGCACCCGCTGTCCAGCGTGCAGCTGAGGAGCACACATCGCCCGCCGAGGCTCCACACTGCGTTACAGTTCGGTTGCAAGCAGCAGGTCTCCCAACACGTCGCCCCTCCTTTCCCCATCGCCAGGGGGTACCAGCCTAGGGTGAGGACGCTGCTCCAGTGGATCCCCAGCAACCCGCCGGTCACGCGGCAGAGGTTTGCCGACACACCTGGACAGAGACAGAATCTATGATGGGTTGTACTTACACTATGAGCTATTTATCTAAATGTTTACCACTCAGTGTTAGAAATCATGTTTTTAGAAGCCTCCACCCACTTTTCAACATCTCCTTTGTTTTTCATCAGAGCTTTGTTGGGGATTCTTGGCATTGTCAACGGCAAAGAGGCAAAGTGAAACCAGCAGCTAACTCTGGCCACAACTAGTGAGACTTTTCACGGATTACATTCTCTGCAAAAGCCGACATGCAGCCTCAGTCTGAGCAGTCAGCCAAGTCAGCAGCAGAGAGAGGAAGTGAGGCTTTTCCCTGACAAAACAAGACGCTGATTAAAACCCAAAGCACAGTATGCAGTGCTGACAAAACCCCGTCCTCTGAGCCAGACCTTATCAGACTTTTATCAGCAGAGCAGTGAGCTGGTACAGTTAACAAGAGGCATTGCCCTGGGTGGTAAAATTATTCTTATTCAAGCTGTTTCAGATTCAAATGAGCTCACTGCAATCCATCCACGAAACCAGGTCCAATAAAACAGACAGACTATAAAATACTGAACACTATAAATGTAAAACAGGGAGAAATTGACTGCTTTTTTTTCACCACCACCTGAACGGACATCACAGATATCACAAACACAACAGCCAAAGTAGTTGTGATTGAGACCAGGACAGAGGAATGCAGCTGAGTCACTGGATGACAGAAGAGAACTGCAGATGAGGCAAGAAGTACCTGTTTTACAGGTCTCAATATTCCACCCATAGGAGCAGATATTGAGCAGTGCTCACCAGTCAAACCAACCAAGCACCAAGCCTTTCCTAAATAAATTAACCTGTCACCGTAAAATCGGTATGTTTGTTTTCTGTGTGTTGTTTCATTAGGCTATTGACTATTTAATTTACTTATTGATGGCCGTTATCAAAGTATACTGGAGAAAAAGAGAGCTGACAGTGACCTCGCAGGAACCATGTTTGTTTCAGAAAAGAGTACAAACTACAAAGCATGTAGAGACGTCTGAAGCCATGTGTGTGGGTGTAGTAGAAACCAATACGTGGCTTATATGAAAACCACAACCAAAAGACAAGAGAGTGTCCGGAAACCACCAAAACAATATAAATATCAGATTTTTATTTATATATCAGAAAGTAAATAAAAAAAAGGAAAAGAAAATTATGATGGATAGAAGAAGGATATGTTTCGATAAAGCCTAGTTCAGGCTTGGACCAGCTCTTAGATATGCTGCTATGGGCTTAGACTGCCAGGGGAACTGACACAGTGGGATCCTATCTCTCCCCTCTCTCTCCCTGTCACATTAAAGTTACTAACCATAAACCTTTCTGGACTCCCTGAGCTCCCTTGTCCCGCAGGTTCCTCTGGATTGCTGCTGTAGACGTCCTGCTGCTACAACTACTACTATCTGTCTCACCACTATCACCTCTCTCTCTGCATCTCCCTATATCCCTCTTTCCAACTCCAACTCGGTCAAGGCAGATGCCTGTCTAACATGAGTCTGGTTCTGCTGGAGGTTTCTGCCTGTTAAAGGAAGTTTGTCCTTGCCGCTGTAACTTGCTAAATGCTGCAAAGTGCTCTGCTCATGGTGGATTAAGATGAGATCAGACTGAGTCCTGTCTGTAAGATGGGACTGGACTGGATCTTATCCTGTCTTGATGTTGGGTCTTTGTTAATAATATAATAGAGTACACTCCAGACCTGCTCTGTTTTTATAGAGTCTTCAGATAACATTAGCTGTGATTTGGGGCTATTTAAATAAAGATCGATTGATTGCTGGATTATGTTATAACCATGTTAAGCTATTGCTCATACTTTTCTTGTTTGATGATGCAGCTGAAAATGTACATAATATGTGCATAAGCACTGGAGAATTTTCTGGAGTGTTTTTCATTGTTGTGGTTAATTGCAATAATCATTATAGTCATATATTTGCATAATGCAAGCATATTTGTCCACTCCCATGTTGCTAAGAGTATTAAAAACATAGAGAATATCCCTTAAAGTTCCAGTTACAACAGATATAAAATGCGTGGTTAATTTGAGATTAAGCACAAGTTAACTATGGAAATCATGCCATTAATTGCTTTTAAAACAGCACTAAACTTTACATTCTAATGGAATCATTTCCATTATCAGTGTCTCTGATCGCACGGAGCAACAACATTTTTAGAGTTATAAAGATGAGAGTCAGCAGCTGAATTTGTGGAGCTGGAGAGAGGGCAGTGTGGATTTCAGGATGCCAACCACTGGCAGGTTTCCTGGGGGTGTCCAGTGACAAGACTCTTCTAAGTAGAGTTCATTAAGCTCTAATAAGCATCATTATCATGGACCCTGCAGTTTACCACCTTATTCTTTGGAAATGATTGTAAACAGTGTGCTTTGTTAAACACCTGATCAGCATTTTGATTTCAGCTTGTAAAAAAGACATTAGGAGACGCTGATCACTCACTGAACTACTCACAACGCTAGTAAACGATGTGTCTGTTAAGTACAGAGTCATCTCTGTTTCCATGTGTCAAACTCTGGACAAAGTAAGCTGGAGATGTGAGACCCCTGCGGACAGATTTTGTGTGGGTGACAGACCAAAGATCCTGTGAGGTGGTATTGCTGCAATCCTCATTAATTTCTCTAGTTTATCTCCCACGTCTCTCCCTGACATGCTGTGAACTCAATCCGTGTGTAAACACTGTCTATATATGTCCAATAATCTTAAAAAACCTGAGGACACACACACACACACACAAAAATGCATCCATTTAGATCATCTCAAACAGCAGAGCACCTAACAGAGGCTAATTAGCTACACAAGAGTTAACGTTGACTCTATGGGAGTTTAGCGTAACTCAAGACTGCAAAAATAGATCTTTCTTCATCCAAAATCACACAAAAGCAGTACAGTTTGTTTGAGAAAGGACCCTTTGGCCTCTGTTTGGTCATCCCACCCTTTGTCCGCTCTGTTCCCCAACCCACAACCCACAACCCACACACACACACAGTCCACACACAGAGCCCCTATTGTCCCGTTTCACATTGTAACCCACTGAGCAGAGTGGCATCAGAGAGAAGGCACACAGACACACACTCAGTAGGGGTGCCATTAGTCTTCTGTCTCTGTGCCTCAGAGTAGAAGGACAGTAAACAACAATTACCAAACACCAAACCAGCCGTGGTATCATAACAAGGTTCTGGGAAGGATGAAGACCCACCCTGAGTAACCAAAGGCGTGTGAATCTACCGTGCAGATGACTGCTGTTATTGTTAGCAGGCACAGATGTGGATCACCTTATCAGTTCTCACAGAACAAATGGAGTTTTGGCAGTTGAGTTCAGGGCGGTTTGTTTTACCTGTGGGAGGGGCCAGGAGGAAGAGGTAGGTCAGCGGTAGGAGGAGGACTTGAGGTAAGCTCCAGGTAAGCAGCTTGTGGTGTGCATAGGACATTTTACACAGGGACCAAGGACCTGGAGAGAGGAAATAAAACTCTATTAGTGCACTTTAATAATTAATTTAACAGCAGGAGGAGAGCAAGACAAAGCACCCAAACAAGGCCTGTGAATTACTTTTGGGAAGATGGCTATTTGCTTTATTAGTAAGAGTGAGGCCTGATTGATCGTTTGGCTTGGTCTGGCTGCTTCCTCTGGTACTTTAGACTGTGAGGTAACCTGCACACATGAAAATTAGGGACAAATCCATACTTTTAACGGGTAAAGCCGCAAAGCTTTTAGCACAAATATAATCTGAGTGTGCAGAACTTTGTCACAATTGCACAAATGTTTCTGCAGCTAAAGTATTCTGCATACCTTTGCAATCTATACCTGTGTAGACAAAACCTTCCCCCACATACACAAAGGTTTTCTAGAGTTACAAAACTTTTTCACAAGCTCAACATCCTTAAGCCCCGTATTTCTCCCCGCACAGCCTCGACTTACTTTTGGTGCCACCCGTTTTGTGACTCCCTCACAGAGCAATTGTTTCAGGAAACAGCCTGACTTCGAATTTAACTCCACAAACAGAGGACTGTTTGCAACTTGCCATATGACAATGACGAGGTTTCACTGGCTGCCGTCTCTTTAAATGTTGATCAAGTAAATACCAAAAAATTGCATCCCAGGTAGATTATATCTCGGGTGTTTATAATTGACAAGTTTGTGAAGGATGTCCTGTGTTACGCAAGTGAAGTCAAGTGATCATCCTCTCTGACCAATCAGTCATCTGCACTGTGTGACCTCATATTTTATAACTGGCCCAGATCATCAGAGGTGACACGAAGGAGTGTGTGAGGTACTTTCCAAACTTTGATCTCAAGACACGCCAAAAAAACCCCACTTCTAAGCAAGTTGAGTTGAGGCGACTGATGCTTGATTAAAGATTGATACAGCTCAGACCCAACATCATGATATAATCCAGCACACATCCAGCTCCCTGTAAAATCCCAGAGCGTTGTTTTGATATCAGATGATAATGCATTATTTATTTACTTTTAGGCTTTGGAAGGCCGAGGCTGATGTGTGTCTAACATGAGTCTGGTTCTGCTGAAGGTTTCTGCCTGTTAAAGGAAGTTTGTCCTTGCTGCTGTAACTTGCTAAATGCTGCAAAGTGCTCTGCTCATGGTGGATTAAGATGAGATCAGACTGAGTTCTGTCTGTGAGATGGGACTGGATCTTATCCTTTCTTGATTTTTGGTCTTTGATTAATTGAAGGCAAGTTTTGCTACCTTTGAGTAGAACCAGGCTAGCTGTGTCCCACTGTTTCCAGTCTTTGGGCCTTATATTGATTGGATGCTAATCTATCATTCAGCTCTGAAAGAAGTGGGTTCCCCCAAAAAAGCTCAACTTTTCTTTATACATTGCATGGTGTGAGAACAAATCTATTTCCATCATATTGTCAAATAAAAGTATCTAAAATATACTCACAGGATGATTTCCTTGAATTGTTTGTGAACTATCTTCAAAATAAATTAGATCTGAGGTTATTTTGCATTTTATTAGGATATGATATAGTGTTTTTAGAACCCTTCCAGTCTGGGCTGTCTCCAAAAATAATAACAACAGTTTGTTTAAGCACCTGAATCTCCAGATTGTTATTCAAAATAAAAGCTTAAAAGTAACCGAGCACGCCTTCCAATCAAAGACCACACACAGTCCGTGTTTACCTTTCTCCCCGGCCAGGCGGTGGAAGAAAGAGAAGTGGGAAGAGAGAGGGAGCGAGGAGTTAGGTTGGCAGCAGAGTGCTGGGAGGTGACGGGTGAAGACAGGTCAACACCGGCTCTCTAGGAAAGAGATCCAACATGGCCGCCTCTGGGGCCTTCACAGGCTCAGCTGCTCAAACAGTGAACTGTGAAGTTCAAGGAAAGGAGATGAGATGAGTTAGAATGTGGTTTGTTGGTGACAGGATGAGCACACATGTGGATTTACAGAGATAAACAACTGTTTAACGTTAAGATATCATGGGTGAGGTGATCAGTTTGTGTTACTGTTTGCAAAATAATCTGCTCTCCAGGTGTATGACTTCTCTGAAACTTCAATTTAAGGCTTGTTTTACAGTTTAATGGAATTCAAATATTCTCACTCATATTGTTATCATGATTTGAGCCCTCTTCTAGGAATTATTCCTCCTTCTTTTCTTTGATTACAGACAGACCTAAGTGCTTCAGCTCCTCAGATGAGCACTCCTCAGAATTTGACCGGCCTACAAACCATCAGCTTGATAAGAAAAGTTGATGCAAATAACATTCAAATGCTGGAGATGCTCTGCAAACGCAGCCATAAAAGGAAAGCAACTTGGATTGATGTCCTTAAAATAACATATAGATTTATATTATGTGGCATATTGCAGCTGCATCTGTACAAACAGTAAAACCGTTATCTCCCCCTTGCATAAGAATCCAACCCCTCTGTTGTGCTCATTACAAAGACAGAAATGTATCCTCTGACTGAGCGTAGTGGAGCAAATTAAACAAGTCGCTCTTATTATGCAACTATTCAGCTGATATCCTGTTGACAGCAAAATGACTCACAATCCTGTGAGCTGGCTCCTTTTGAAGTGTCAGATCAAGCAAATAATTCAGACAACGAGTAAGTCAACATAGTTATACGACAGTCCCTCTGTCACAGAAAAAGACGAGACCTCGCGGAATATGCAAAACATACAACCTGAGCTGTGCAATTTATCCATCACACATGTGTAGTCTGTGAGAGAGGTGGCTCATTACACAGCCTGGGAGCTCAGGTCTTGAAATGTGTCGACACTTTAGAGGGTTGCTGTTCGCTCTCCTGCTGTTACTCGTCTCTCCTGTGCAAACTTGACAGCAATCACTCACAACACAGGAGTTTTAGCACTAATCTCAGTCTCTCTGAGGCCTCAGTTTGATGCTCTCTCTCCTGTTTCCTGCTCTTTCCACTATCCTACCCTCTCGGATTTAAGGCATAAAAGCCTAAAATGTAACTTAAAGAAAGAAAGGAAATAAAACTGAGCCTCTCCATGCTGCTGTTGGACGTCTTTGTGACACATGTGGCAGCTTCCTCTGAGTTTAGAGTGTCTCACATGGGTAAACCCCTTGCAGGATGCAAAGTAACGCTATCTCTAAATCGTGGTCCAGACACAGTTTACTTCTTAATGCTTCATATCCTCTCTTTCAGGAAGTGTGATGAGGTACTCTTTCATTTCACACTAATTGGGAGCGATACCAAAATCATGCCCACACGCTGAATGAGTCACAAAATGCAGACAATAGTTTCTTAAATGTTTCAGCGTGTGGGAATCTACCATCTGAGGGTGCAAAGTCACACTCTGATAAGGGTTTTTTATAAGAAATGCATGAAGCTACTCTGACTACAAGAGCCACACTGCACTTTTCCCCCTCTTAAATTTTTATGCAAGTTCTTACAGCAGAAGGGGGGATGAAAAAAAAAAAGCCCAAAAAAGTGGTTGGGGGGCGTGAACAGTGCTAGTCCTGGGACACTGTGTTCAAGACTATAGCAGAACTCTTATCCACAACGTCTCACCAGGAGGCTGCTATGGGGCAGAGTGGAGATAAATCAGGAGTTTTTCGCGAGCATGTGCTGAGCAGACAGTCTGTAAATGTTAGCCAGATGTTATGAATCCATACGGTTGGACAGAAATGATACATGATCTCTATAGGGTGGCGTTTAAAGGAGAGGGTGATACTTTGTGCAGAGTTGGTGCTTCAGTGAGAGTTATTTCAGAGTGAAAGAAGCCTGAGAAATAGAACTGTGTGTAAATACAGTGTTTGGATTGACGTCCGTCATATATTTACAGAAGTTTCCATGCACTTAATAAGCAGACACTGCTGTCACAAACCTGAGGGATCTTCCTCCACATGGGTGCTTGAGCCCCAGCAGCCTCCACCTGTGCTGTAATCAGCAGCTTAGTGAGAACCAAATCCACAAACAGTCATTTGTCCTCTGTGCGCTTGTTTTTTCTATCCCAGGTGAACCCAAAAAAACAGAAAAAAAAACGCTCCCTGGTAGAGTAATCCAGACAAACAGCTTGAGGATCTCAGATCAGTTTCTTCCTCTTTGATGAAATCACAGCAGTGTAGACTCTGCTCCTTCCTTCACAGTGAATTCCCACAGTCCTGTGGCGACTTGGAGTGGATGCAGCAGCAGCAGCAATAACTCTCAGGTGCACTCTGTCACCTGGGCTGATGACAGCTCGGCCATTATGGACTTTTCAATGGCTACTTTTCCCTCGAGATGCTTCTGCAAAACAATGAACTCTGTCACCGAAAAAACCCTCTTATATCCCAAAAAAAGAACAACCTCCCTCTCTGAATCTCTCTCTTTGGCTGTTTTCTTCCTCCTCTTCCTCTTTCTCACAGTTTGCTGCAGTCAATAGCCCACTTGTCAGCTCTTTATTGGCTTCCAGGCAGACAGGTTGGTGGAGCGTTCTCTGTAATGACACCAAGTCCCACGCACAGCTTCTGCTGGCTGCAACAGAAAAGGAAAGTTAGGTTGGTTTTCATTTCAATACGAGGCAGCCGAATCCTTCAAATACACAACATAACAAGAGCAACCTTCCAATTATAATGTAATCATCACAGACAGGGAGAGGCTTACAGCAACAACCATTCCAATCCAGGAATAATATTTAAAAGGTGCAACACGGGCATTACAGAAGTGCCAACAACCCTGTGTTAAGGCATCTTATGGGAGGTTGAAAAAGCACACAATTAGATCATTATGGATTTATCCGATTACAACATCTAACTGCATGTGAACACACAACGTTAGGGAGACTCATAACAGCTTTGGGCGGCATGCCGTTGTGAAAGTGGTGTGTTTGGTTCATTCTGCTCATTTTGTCTAAGAATGTGTAAACAGTAAGTACCGTTGCAACACAGACTAACATTTGTATGCTTTTTTGTCATGGTCGTCACATGTTTTTCCGAGTGCTACTGCGTGTTACATTTTGTAATTATTGATTTCATTGTGGACTAATGGAAGAGTCTATTTGGATATGTCTGTTTGTTTGGTGCAAAGCAAATGTCATAAAATCTAACTTTAACTCATAAATGGATAAATGTGAAATATTAAGTAAATGATTGGCATCAAACAACACAAAAAAACACACATTTTACAACTGAAAGACAATTTTTTTTCAACCAAAGTGGTACCTGTTTTAAAAGGGAAACAGTTTTTATATAAATGTTTGATCTTGAATGATTAAGGACTTCTTCAACATTGATTGTGCACCAATTCTGCACTGGTATGTCCTGCAAATAAAATCAGATGGTTGCTCTTCTATTTGCAATTATTACATTTTTTGTTTATGATCATACATTGACATAATTTACAGCACAGACAGCCATCTACCCAGCTGTGGTTCTCTGCACTGCAGACAGTGCTGAGAGTTTTAAAGTCAGTAATGGGGCACTGATCTGGATTAACAATGTGACGACATAATTTGCAAGTCATCTCAAGCATTATTTTCTGCTTCATACTAAAGCCTGTTCAAAAAGTTTATTTCCAACTCACATGAGAACATATATGTCCTGTTGATGATATGTTAGTGGTAGTCTATATATCGCCTCATAATAACAGATATGGGAGTTAGGATCTATTTTAAAGATTTTTCAAATATCTTGTTAAGGCTGTAAAAATATCAGATCTTCAAATATTTTTATCAATCAAGCAAATTATAGAAAAATCAAAGATTTATATTATTCTGAGAAAAGCACTACTTTATAGCTGTGGTTGAGTCATGTGCAGAAGGGATTTCTTGACTGATTAAAGTGCATGATTGATTGAATGAATGAATGAATGAATGAATGAATGAATGAATGAATGTCTGGCATTCCAATGAGGGCATTAGTTAACGCGCTTGTGATGATATCACTGAGATATTTCATCAAAATGGTGGGCTTTTGCATTATGCATCCTACCAGTCTTACAACTACAGTCAAGATTTATTCAAGGCTGTCAGATAATTTAATAAAGGCCGATACTAATCACAGCCTGCAGAAACACACTGCATGTCACAATATTAAAAACGAGAGCAGGTTAAATCAATAATACAACACCTCTTATGGAGTCACTGCCTCTCGTTTCGGTTTTACTCGTGCCTTTTTTTTTTAATAACATGAAGCTTTGGGTTGAATCCCATGCAGTCTCTTACCTGTATAATCCAGGATCACCCCAGTTTAAGGCACCTTGAGGCTAACAGCTGCTGGCACTCGCTTTCACTACACACCGTGCAGGAGCACCGTGCGTTTTAATGGAAACTGTCACGACATCAGATCAGGGCAGAAAAAAAGGCTGAAGGACTCACAGTTTTTGAGAATGGCACAGGTTCCTTCGCCTGGTCGCTGCGGTGTGTCCTGTCGCCGTTGTTGTTGTCCCCTGTACAGTTAATTAGGTCAGTATTCCTCTCGCTGGTACAGCTGATGTGCTTCTGTGACCAATGTCAAACCAGTCAGGGTGTTAAATACTGCTTCCGGTTTAGATTTTCAAAGTAAAGCAGATAGGGACACAAACGTTGGTCATTTTTGTAGCTGTTAAAGGCACAATTATCGCAATTGACGATACATTTCTTTGATGCAACATTTATAAAATTGTATCAGGTGACATTTCATATTAAAATGAATAGTGGTCTAATGTAGGGTTTGCCTGTACTGCATTTTAACCCTCCTATTATGTTGCGGGTCAAATTGACCCTTTTTAAAGTCTATTTTAGGCAATATATGCCTTCCAAACTAGCTAAATACATTATAAAATATGGGCAGCATGTGACAGAAGATGAGTCGTGCTAATTTATCAACATCACTTCATAAAAAAAAAAATTCAAAATGTAAAATAAAATAAACAAAAATCTGTCATGTAAAACTAAGGTATTTATATTTAGGACTTTCCAATGTACATTAAAACAAGTTTTAACATTAATTTTAATGAGTTATCCTCATTGAACAATGATCTGTGAGAATTAAAGAACACCAATGGACTAAATCTTGATTTAAATGGTTAGTAATGGAGTTGAAAATTAGATTTAAAAAATGTGTATTGGGATTTTTTGGGGTTCTGACACTTTTGGATAATTGAATATGCCTCGGGTCAAATTGACCCAGGAACATTATTGCTCTTCCAGAAAAACAAACATAACAGGCGGGTGAAACTAATTACTGCCTGTACTGCATTTTAAACTGAACCTGGGGGGACAGGGCAGCTGGAACTCTCTCCCCCAACACCTCAGACTCTCTCCCTCACTCACCAACTTCAAATCCTGGCTCAAAACCCACCTATTTAGAAAGGCTTTTAACCTATAATTGATTTCTTTTTGTTATTGTTTTTGCTTTTTGCTTTGCTTTCCCTTTGCTTATCCATTGTATAATTATTTTTTTGTAAAGTGTCTTAGAGAGGCTCAGCTCCAATCTGCACAGATGAAAAGTTCAAACCAAGCCAGAAACCTTGGTGTAATCATAGACTCAGACCTTAATTTCAGCAGCCACATTAAGACAATTACAAAGTCAGCCTGCTATCACCTTAAGAATATATCAAGGATTAAAGGACTTATGTCTCAGCAGGATGCAAAAAAACTCATCCATGCATTTATCTTTAGCAGACTAGACTACTGTAATGGGGTCTTTACAAGACTCCCTAAAAAGTCCATCAGACGACTGCAGCTCATACAGAATGCTGCTGCTCGAGTCCTAACAATTAAGGACCAAAATAGTAGACCACATCACTCCAGTTCTTAGATCTCTACACTGGCTTCCTGTCTGTCAGAGAATAGACTTTAAAATCCTGCTGATGGTTTATAAAGCCCTGAATGGTTTAGGCCCAAAATACATTGCTGATCTGCTGCTACTTTATGAACCACCTCGACCTCTGAGGTCATCAGGTACTGGTCTGCTTTCAGTACCTAGTGTCAGAACAAAACATGGTGAAGCAGCGTTTAGTCATTATGCACCACATATCTGGAACACACCCCCTGAAAGCTGCAGGTCTGCTCCAACTCTCACCTCTTTTAAATCAAAGACTAAGACTTTTTTATTTGCCTCTGCCTTCCTATCTTAGCTCATTTTAACCCACTTTAAATACAAAGATTAATGTAATTTTTAATATATTTCTAATTTTCCTTTCCTTTTCTATGTTTTATTATATTTGTATATTTTAATTTTGTTCTTTTATGCTTGTCTGAATGTTTCCAATGCTTTTAATGTTTTAATGTTAAGCACATTGAGTTGCACTCGTGTATGAAATGCGCTATACAAATAAAGCTGCCTTGCCTAGAGAAACTTTTAAAGCGCTTTTATAAATAAAATGTATTATTATTACTATTAATCTGAAATCGTTAAATATTAATCCGACTACTTCCGCCAAGCGCCACCTGTCGAGCATATGTGAAAAGCGAACGGATAAATCTTAAAGTAAACAGATAACTTTAACTGTTTTTAACTGTTTGTTAAATCAGACGCTCAGTGAAATAATCTGAATTTTAATTTGGCCTAAAAATAACGCTGCATCGTTTGTTTGACGTTACACAGGGGCCAAAATGGCGTCTCCGCCTAACCAAGTATCTCGTCAGTGATTGGCTCCTCGGCATGGTCAGAGCGTTTTGATTGGTTGCTTTGAGCGCCGTGTTCGCGATTTACTTCCGGGTAGTACTCACGAGCTGCTGAACGCGTGAGAGGTGCTGTCAACAAAGTAAGTTATTTTTATTAACGTCCGTTACTTTAAATGTGATATGTTGTATCCTTAACAACTGCTTCGAAAGGTAAACAATACAACAACTGAAAATAAACCATTCAATGTGGGACTAATGAAATGGTTATAATATAGGTTTCCCTCTATTTTCATCTCCTTACATTGCTCTCTCGTTAAATCAAATACTCACACAGGTAACGATGGCTGACGGTGCCGAGGTTAACGGTGGACCTGTCGGGAACAAACCGCTTTCTGATGAAGAGGAGCAAGGAGGAGGAGAAGGTGGAGGAGGCTCAGAGAAGGATGAAGGAGGTGGTCTATCTGACTCCCAGACAGAGGTGTTAGAGAGATGTCTTCATACACTCAAGCATGCTAAAAATGACAGTCACACATTGGCTGCTCTACTACTGGTAAGTGTTTTTATTACTATGCGTGATGTTAGCCTGAATAAGTGTCCAAATTACACAAATCATTTCATCTGATACTCAGTGTTAGCATTGCTGGTTCACCATAAAACTGGGAAATTGAGAGGCAGAAAAGAACTCTTGCCTCAGGTTAGAGCAGTGGCGGAGTCAGGGGGTGGCCAGGGGTGACCATGGCCACCTCTGAAAACTAATTGGCTACCCTGAAACTCTTAAATATGATTGGCTATTTGCCCTGTCAGAGGCATTACTTCTATTCAAATCAGCTATTGTGTATCAGCGAGCTGCAGAGACAGTAGTTTCTGTGGTTTTGAATTTTGTTTTTCTTGAATTTTGTTTTTGTTTTGTTGTTTTTGTTGTTTGACTTTGGACAATCATCTTCATTTTGAGTCCTTAAAGAGCTCAGTTCAGCAGATTTAAATGTTGAGACTCTGTCGAGTTACATTATTAATCTTAACATTAGAAATCTACAAAAATGGAACATTTGTTAAATTATTTTATAAAAGAAGTTAAAGTAAATGTGATTATTGGAAGTAACCCTCCTAGGTTTGGGGTAAGCCCCTAAGGTTTTCCTTAGGCTAATACATCTAGCAATTTCCCAGGGACTCATGCTATGTATTTTTTTTTTCTTTTTTTAAACAAAAGTAAGAGTTTATAGATGATTACATAACTTTGTGAAAGCAGGTAAGATTCATACAAGGAATGCTTTATTAAGGAGAAGGTATTATGCTAATTTTCAGTCTGTATTGTCCCGCTTCATTTCAGCTACTGTCTCTTTAACGCCACATTTTTTTAAGTGTTTAAATTTTTTTATTTTTTTTTTACCCTTTTCTTAACTTGAACACACAAAAAATGTCAGATGGCACAACCAGATATGTGTCCAAATATATGTACTTACCTATCATTTATTCTAACTTAAAGTTTTAGGAAGTATCCCTTAGAGTGGTTACAGTGCTTTACACATTTTTATTTTGTGAGTATATCTTTTATTTACAATATATTGGGATTTTTGCATTCTATTGGCCAGGTATAAAATATAATATGTATATTTTAGGTTGGTTGTACCACCTGACATGGAAAGTGTTACCGTCCACCTATAAGTTGATAAAAGCTTTTCTATTATTATTTAAGAGACATCTACAAACCTTTTAACTCAGCCATGACAATTAGTAGGGTCCTCTGAATTATTTCATATGTTGAAGTCCATTATAACTACTTACTTTCAAAATAAAAGCTCCATGAGTACGGTGGTGCCACCCTGACATTTGAGAACATGCAAATTGCTGGACAAAAGTTTTTAAATAACCTTAGGTGCCTTTAAACTATTGATATTTATGAAATTATGTTTATTTCAAAGCTCTTGTATGTGAAATCATGCAAGGGTGTTTTAATTTGAATTTATTATTATTAAAATACATTTTTTATAGTGTTTTAAGTCAGTTCACTTGCTCTGAAGGTTGCGCCCCCTGATATTTTCAGGGTTTGAGATACTACAAAATAGAATAAATCTCAGTATTTGAATGTACTGAAATTGTATTAAAAATAAGCAGGTTTTATAGAATCAATTGATGTATGTCTTAAAAATAACATTGTTTCAAAATAAAATAATGGATTCGGACACAGAAATATGCACGTCATGTCAATGACCATTAAAATGACAAATTCAATATTGAAATGAAATATGGACATATGTTTTGGACCATAAATCTGACCCATTTCCCCCCTCCCTAGATCACTCGCCTGTGCCCTGCAAACCAGCTCGGCCAACCCACCTTGAGGCGCATCTTTGAGGCAGTGGGTCTGAACCTTCCGGCTCGTCTTTTGGTGACAGCAGTAAGAGGAAGTGAAACCTCTGGGTTACCCCCACATGAACTCCTCTCCCTGGGCACCGCTCTGTTGGCTGCGCTGAGTACAGACCCTGAAATGGCCTCCCATCCCCAGCTCCTCACCACCATCCCTCTTCTGCTGGGCATCTTAGCTAATGGGCCTGTGGATCAGCAGAAACAGGAAGCCCAGGATCAGACGGGGGCACAGGATTCTGTCAATGTGGATAAATCAGCAGAGGAGACCAGTAAGAAGAATCATGATGGAGGCAGTGAAGCCAAAGAAGAAGCGTCATCAAAAGTAAGCTCCTCCTCCAAGCTTGATGGGGCCATGGCTGCTGACTGCTACCAGGTCCTCACAGCCGTGTGTGCCTTACCCAGAGGTCCAGACCAGCTCCTGGGCAGGGGGGGCGTTCCTGCTCTTTGCCAAGCAGTGCAACAAAACCAGACTTTAAGCCATGACAAAGGACTCGCCCTGTTAGGCTGCCTCCTCTCTGGTAAAACCAAAGACAAAGCGTGGAGTAAACACCCTACAGAACTCCTCTCTCTGCTGGTCCTGCTCTCCAAAGACTTCTGCCAAACCAAAGACCAGTCCAGGCTGGACATGTGTGCCAAGTTGGTGCAGTTTTTGCCGCCAGTTGGGGTGGCAGTAGATAACGAGGAGCTGAAGGGAGTCGTGGCCCGGGTATGGGAGGTACTAAGACCCATGATGCAGGCTAAGTTGACACCTAGACAGATTGGGCCGATACTTGTCCTCAGTGCTTGTCTGCTGGACTTTTACGGGTGGGAACTGGTGGGACCTCCTAAGTTCTGCTGCTTACTGGTGAACCGGGCCTGTGTGGAGGTCAGGATGGGTTTGGAGGAGCCGCCTGGTAATGACCTGAGCCCAGAGCTGCAGCACACACTCACAGGTACGGTACTTTTTAACAGAAGTGGAGCCTCTATGATGGTTTGTTGGTTTGATTTATGAAAACAAACCTCTGGTTGTCTTAAAAAACGTGGGCTGACTTTTTATACAAAACTGTTTTCACCTCGCTGCTCCCCAGGCTGTTACCGGATCATGGAGGCCGCCATTGAGCAGGCCTGCTGTCAGGGAGTGACACAGACCCCTGCAGCTCCTCCTCCGACCTCCTCCACCTCTCTTTCTCTGCAACAGAGCAGGCAGGTCCTCAGGGTGCTGGAGGAGGCCTTCTCTGCGTTAATGTACCACCTGCAGCAGGTGAGACAATACAGTAGACACAAGGATACCTGTAGCTAATTCTAGATGTCATGATCATTATTCCAAAAGGATATCTTGGTTTTTAAAAGAGTGATTAGTCAGGTGTAGCCTTTTAACTGGCTGGTAATTTGATTGCATGTTGCATTTATAAATAACAAGCTGACAGGGGTTAAAAAAAAGAGCAATTCTTTATTCTTCCTGCAGACTTGATGCACAGCACGCCAGAGTACACTACATAATTTGCTTTGTATTAGCTTTTTTATGTCATTATTATTCTTTTTTTTAAATGTATTTATTTATTTACTTTCCTTTTTTTTGTCATTTTAAATCGTTTTTTTACGAATTGTTTCCATTTAATTTTTTTCCTCATTTGTTTATTTATTTATTAATTGTATCATTATTTTAGTTCTTTATTTTATTTATGTCTTTTTTCATTATTATTATTTATTTATAATATATATATATTTATTATATTATTTAATTGCATATATCGTAGCCCTGGTTTGATTATCTTGTCTTGTCTTGTTAAAATGTTTAAAAAGTTACAAATAAAATATTAAAAAATATATAAATAAATAAACAACAAGCTCACAACTTGAGATGAAAGAAGAAGGAAGTAGTCCAATTGGAGAAAAATATTGACTTCCTTCCAAAAGTCTTTCAAACAGCGTCATTCCTTACAAAGCTACTCCTCCAAAGTGTGAGGATTTGTTGCCTTTGTTGTTGTTTGTGTGTAAATGTAAGGTTTTTGGGTGTTGTTTTTGCAGTTGTTGATTTGAGAAAAAAGGGGAATTTAAATTGTTATCCCCCCTTGTTCTTTGTATAATCAATAAACTGAAAAAGTAATTAATTAATTAAGAAAATAATCCACCAATTAAGTAACAATGAAAACAAGTAAGTAGGTTTGCAGCCTGACTGACAAACAAGTCAGACTTCCTCTCATTAGAAGATAGTGTTCTGGTTGGATTTCCATTCTTCTTCTCTGTTGGAGCACATGTTACTCCTCTTTATGCCTTGTTTTTTCCTCGGCAGGAATAAAAGGAGAATAGATGCATTGCCAGGGGGAAGAGTGTAAGAGTGTAATGTTTAGGCAGACTAGGAAGATTTAAAGATGGCAGCTTCAGTACGACATCCAATGAACCTGGGATATATAACAACAGTGCCTCTTTAAAATACCGTCAACATGAGAGGCGGAAAGTTTTAAGCATAAATATTTATATGAAAATCCTGACAATGATCCCCTCTAATTTTTTGATGTTTTATAACAACGGTTCATTATTTCTCCTTCTTAAACACGTCTTCTTCTTTGTCTTCCTCGACTATTCTCGGTCTCGTAGGTTGATCCGAGCCGCTACGGTGACCCTTTTATTTTTGCCACATTCCGCTCTCTTTGCTCGTGGCTGGCCGAGGAGACGTCCTGTCTGAAGGAGGAAGTGACCGGTCTCCTGCCATTCCTGATCAGCTACTCCCGGAGCCACCTGCAGGGTGAGAGTGCAGAGCATGGCCTCTCTGATTGGATGGCAGAGGTGTCCGTTAGAGAGGAGAGAGAGGCGTGGACGGGCAAAGAGGCTCTGAGGTGAGGATGACAAAACATGTGAAAAAGAACGACAGAATAAAACATGTTGATACCTTGGTAAGCATCCTCCTCCCTCTCTTCAGGTATCTCCTCCCTGCTCTGTGCCACCTGTCAGCAGAGGAAGGTCCCAGGAAGGTGCTGCTCACGCTGGACACCCCAGCCCTACTGGTGGACTTCCTGACCCGGTGCTGGACGTCCCTCAAGGGGAAAAGTGGGGCGATGACGACCAGGGTTCCCAGCATGGAGACCGCCTGCTCAGCTCTGCTTAACTTCAGCGTTACAGAGCCAGAGAGAGTCAGGTAGCTTCTTTTGAAAGAAGGAAAACTGAATTTAATCACCTGTAATGTGCTCAGTTTGTTTACATTAACACTGACGATGTAGAATTCAACATGTGTGTTCTGTTGTTTAGGAAGGACCCGTGTTTCAGAACCCTGGAGGCCCATCTGAGTGAAGCACTGCCTGTGTTGGTGCATAAACCCTGCCTGCTTGTCCTCGCAGCAAATTACTGCACACTGGGTCTTATGATTGGCCGACTCAAGCCAACCTCCTCGGGTGAATATGCTCAATATGTTTATCACACAATTACCTTCTACTGTTTTTTTCTCCACATGTTAAAACAGGTAAATTCATGGAGTGCAGCACTCAATACGCCAAAAAAAATCCACCTGGGAACAGAATCAGCCAAAAGGAATCAAGCCATCATTACCTCCTATATTTATAACAGCAGACCTCCTCTTGTGAAAAATGTGCTCATATCAGCGGTGATGAACTGACAAAACTATACGAGCCACAGTCATTACTAATGTATTAGTCACCCCTTCTAGTTTCTCTCTGTAACTGCTTTGTAAAAGGCCTGAAGGAGGCAGATCATGTGAGTTGTCAGCAGGGCAGAAATGCTGCTGTGCTAATTAAGAGTGTAAACATCGATGACACTCTTAAAACTATACTTTGTATGAGCTGAGTTTCTCTCTTTTAAGCCTGTATTAATCAGTCAATCTGTCGACTCTGCAGTGTTTCCAACATGTAGACTTCACTAAGCCAAAAAGTACAGCTGCTTAAGACTACCATCTGTAATCCATAACTCACTGGACAGTCATCCCTCGCTCTCTATCCCGGTTTACTTGTTGCAAAGAGTCTGACAAACATAGAATAGAATGGAATGGAATGGAATAGAATAGAATAGAATAGAATAGAATAGAATAGAATAGCCTTTATTTGTCATTGTCAGGTGTACAATGAAATTAGAAGCGCTGCTCCTGAAGGTGCATGTTATAAATACAAATAAAATAAAACAGGTAGAAAAAATGTATAAAAGACTATAAAAACAGTAATAATATAAAACAAATGTCAAATGTAGCCTATACAGTCAGGTCAGGAGAAGAGGTGTTTGGGTTTAAGATATTGCACATATGAAAAGTTTTCACAGTTCCTGGTATTGCATTGACATGAATATTATTGCACAGTTATAAACATAAAATTGCACATGAGGGGTTTGTTTATGTCAGCTGTTTGTGTGTATTTAGTGTTGTGATGGCTCTCAGAAACAGAGAAACAGAAAGAAGAAGAGAGAGAAACATCCTCTGTTAGGTCCCTCTTCAAAATGCATTGATGAGGTGTGACATCTCAGTTATATGGGTCTTTTTATGCTTCTGTTTTAAAAGATTTGAAGTGCATCTAGTTGTTCCGTGTCATTCAGTACCACGCTGAATGACATGGAAAGACAATGTCAATGACATTGTCAACAATCCACGTCCACACTCCACCCACCTGTTGTGAGTTGGGGAGGCAGCAGGTCTACATTTGAAAAGAATGGTCCGCCTGTCCAGCAGAGTAGCATGTCCAGAACATATGTGAAAGGACGGCTGGAGACTGTTTGCAGCTAATTTAGCATGGGCTCTATGAAGCACTTTGCACTGCAGTGAGCCGTAACTATAGGCTGTATATCTGTATATAAAATGGGCGTCATCTAGCTCAGCTCGAAGTGAGGCTGCCGCAAAAACTGCTCCCCCTAGTGGCTGATTGCAGTATAGGTCAATAACTCTGTCTCTGTCAAACTTTAAAAAATAAATACACGTCGTACGAATGTTTCTCACATTCGTATGCTGTGGTGATATGTGGTTATTATTTGACTGTTTTGTGTTCAAGGCCACTTTTTTTCTGAAAAGTTTATTTTGTGTTAGTTATTAGAGGTTAAAAAACAGGGTTTTACATCCAGGTTTGCTTTGATTGACAGCTCCAGTAGAGAGAAACTCTGTAGGACCGTGGAGCTTGTCACACAAATTCCCTGCTGCACAAACTCTGGCTGCAGAAAATTTACAAGATGAAAAAAAATTGTGCCTAGTTTGGAATTTTCACAAGTTATATGATCTCATCACCAACTTACATAATAATTTGGCACACTCATGTCTGCAGATTCTGCATTTATTTAAAAATACAGCCGAAAAGCATCATTTTAACCACACAGTTGAAGAAATATATTCACTATCTGACTCCCTAACAAATTTGAAAACAACTCTTAACATATCTTTTAAAATATTCACAAAAATGCAACTTGCATAATAATTTGGAACATGGTGTATGGATGAAAAATGGTCCAGTGTTTAAAGGCTAAATGTGTAGAGTCGGTCGTCTATCAATCGGAAGGTTGGCGGTTTGATCCCAGCTCCAGCAGTCACATGCCAAAGTGTCCTTGACCAAGACACTGGGTAATACCAATGGTCCCTCACTATATAGCAGCCTCTACCATCAGTGAGTGAATGGGTGTGAATGGGTGAATGTGAAGAGTAGTGTTACAGTGCTTTGAGTGGTCAGACAGACTAGAAAAGTGCTCTATAAGTACCAGTCCATTTACCATTTACCATTGAAAATGTGGTTTTAGCTTATTTTAGCTAGTTTGAGGCAAATGTATCATGATCTGCAGGATGGGAAAATGTGGCACTTATTTAAAAGATTGAAATGGTGTTAGCGGCATGTGTGTCATCATGTTTTCATGTTCTCTGTTGTCAAAAATTAACGCAGTTAGGATTCTAAATGATGGTTCAAAAATGTTTTCTATATGCAATTTCCAACAACTCCTATTTCATTTTCAGGCTCAGTTGAAGCTAGCCACAGGCGCTTCTTCTCCTCAGCTCTCCGGTTCCTCCGCGGCGCTCTGGATTCCAGCTCCAGCCCCGGCCCGGTGAAAGTGAGCCAGAGCTGGGAGGAGAGCTGGGACGAGGTGGAGGAGCTCTGGAGGCTGAGTCTGCAGGCTCTCGGAGGCTGTGTCCGCGCTCAGCCCTGGATCGCCACGCTGGTTAGAGAGGAAGGTTGGCTCAAACACACACTCACCATGCTGGGTCAGTGTAGCGCTCTACCTGACCAGCACACACAGGGAGCGCTAGAGGAGGCTCTGTGTGCGATGGTGGACATGTGCCCTATCTGTAAACGAGAGATGTCAGATATGATGAGGAGGAATGATAAAGGAGCTTTGAGCTCTATGAGGAACCTGAAGAAGTCTGTAGGAGCAAAGTGAAACCAAGAATCTATCTCGTTCACTTTGAGCCAATAAAGGAGGGCTGTTACTGAAGCCAGGCCTGTGTGTATTACTTAAAGCAATCAGTCATGAATGATATGTAACCAGAGTATGGATTTCTTTGCAGAAAAGAAAATTGTGAATTTATTTTTCCTGTGTAGTTTGATGTAAAGGTTCCTCAGCTGAGCTCTGAAGTATGATGGAGTATTGAGGCCAATCCAATCTGACACTGAAGAAAGATAATCTAAGATTTCAAGAATAATGTTGTAATTTTACAAGAACAAACTTATTTTTATGAGTTTAAAGTCACTAGAGAATAAAGCCGTAACTTTCAAATCTACAATCGTCATTTTTTAAGAAAATTGTCATAACATTACGCTGCAGCTTGTTAGGATTTCCATTCTTCAGAATAGACTTTCAAGATTCAGGTTTTATTAAAATCTTCTCTGAAATGTCCCTTCAAATGACTTTTATTCTCCAATAATTACAAGTTTATTTTTCTAAATCTCAGGTTTTTTCTTCAGTGTAGCCCTGATACTCCTTTCCTCTAAAGAGATGCTCTCTACGTGTTATTGTGAATTCCTAATGCCTTTAATAAAGAGCTATTTTGTTAGAAAAGCAACCAGAATCTCTTTTTACTTCTCATATTCTTTCTTGTTTTGTCTTTTTCTAGCTTTAACTGAGGTTTTTCTTATTTTTTGTCACCAACTTCTTGAAGAGCTGCTTTAAATACCTGTTTTACAACCAAAGCACTTTCAAGCAGTTTCACTACTCTGGGCAATTTTGCAATGTTTGACCAAAACTGTGATAACCCTCCTGTCAAACTGGATTCTTTGCTATAAGATGGCTATAAAACTGAAGCTGCTCCCACTCTCTCCCTCCAACCAGGATGCAGCAAGTCCAAGTCATGGATTCTCTTTATGGATGCCTCTCTTGATCAATGTCAAAAAGTTTTATGAAATCTCTGAATCTGAATACAGCCTCGCAAAATAACAGACCCTGCCGCATTCTCAGTCTCTGCCAAACCTTTTCCCCCTGTGTTAAATTGATTTAAACTGTAGGAGCTGTCCAGGAGGTAAGTCACTGTTTTAAAGAGTCCTGATTTCTTCTCCCCATCACCACTAGATGGCGCACTGACACTTGATTGGATCTAATGAGCTCTGAAGCTCTTGTAAACTGAACAAATTTGACCTTTAAGTGAGAGAATGATCTGAGGGCAAAACCTTGGTGACCCAGTGACCCCCCATTTTGCTCGCTGACTCAAAACTAAAGAAATGACAATATTCTGCAGTTTGGTTCCATAAAATAGTAAAAATAAAGACAATAAAGAAAAAAGGGAGCTACTTTTTCAAATTACAAATAAAGTAATTTCGTTTAAAAGCAACCAGAAGTTGTAGAAAAGTGAGTGATTTGTAACAATAAAATGTAAAACGTGGGTTACTTTCTGTAGATGTTTGAAGGTGAGTATCATCATCTCGTTTTGGGATGAATTTATGCTCATCCATGAGTACACTGCTTGTTTTTTTAAAGGTAGGTTTCTGCTTATCTACACCAGTGTTTACAAACGAGTAGTCATCTTCTTTCTTTTTCCCTTAATTCTTGCTCCTACAGTTCATGCAACAACCATAAAAAGTTTGTAGCCATCCCATCCCTGACTCCTATCACCTCCCGCCCTCTTTTCCTTTCACCCTCCACCCCCCCCCCCCCTCCACACTAACCCTCCATACAAACTCCTGCATCGTATCTCAAACTAACTCACTCCTCTCTGTACCTTCATCCCGTCTCCTCTCCATCCAGCGCGTCATATTAACCCCCTCAGCTGCAGCTTGACACCCAGAGTGAGAGCCTCCATCAGCACCAGCCAGCACCACCATGCTCTGGAAATCCCGGACCAAGACTGACATATTGCAGGTATTGGATATATAAGAGCGCTTTTTATTGAGGTATTTATTTTCTTGTAGTAGTCTTACAGAGGTCCATCACTTATGCGTAAAACTCTGCACATGAAGGGCCTGTTTGGTACGCTCTGATCCCAGAAAATGTACTTCTCAATTGTTTTACGCGTGAACGATTCCATTGAATGGAATGCTTAAAATAAATCGAGATATTTTAAGTTTTGAATTTCCTGTAAGTACCTGGATATCTGTGCGTAAAAACGATTGTATAAGAAAGATGTTTCAATTTTCAGATTTTTTTAATTCAATGTGATGTTTAAAATTCTTGTAAAAGAACGTTATTTTAAAATCTCAGACTGTGCGTAAAATCCAGAAAACAATTGTGCCATTCTCCAAACGAAACCAACAATAAATGTCAAAATGTACGCCGGGTGTCTGAGTTAACTGTCTGTAATTGAATGAATATATCTCTTTAAGAGAAGTGGACCCTGTCGACCCCTCCCCTCCCCATTCTGCCGGGCGCGCGCAAAACCTATAAGTAGTGCGCTCATGGAGAGACTAGAGGACTCTGTGTATGTTGTGCGCGCGTGTGAGTATCTGACAGCAGCTTTTCATCCGTGCGTAAAGAGCTCCGTCAAACACAGATAAAGGGAAAGTTAATGACACATTTGAGTTTCATGGAGCGGTGAAACAGTCTGGATTACATCTTGGAGCATTTGGTGACATCTGTCAGTCGTCGGAAGCCTGCGCGAGCTGTTGAGTTTCTAAATTTGGGGGAATCCAAAGAGGTCCAGATGTTAATCCACACCTATTCGGCAATGGTGAGTTTGACAGATACTAGCTTTTTGAGCTTTTTTGGATTGCTGACGGTTTTTAATAACTAAATATATGTATATTTAAAAGAAGAGTGGGTTTTTTTTTTGCAGAGTGTGAGTGGACTCTTGAAAAACATGCGCAAATTGTGCTTTCATCTCTTAGAAATGTTAGCAGTTGTTTCATTCTAAGGAAACAACTGCTCGAGATTTTATTAATTTGTTGCATTTTCTGAAAAAAAATTTGAGCTTGCAGATAAAGATCATCTTTTGTGATTTTGGGGCTGACAATGAACACAGTTCTGATTTTCCTCGTCAGAATTTAAAGTGTCAAGTGTCCAGATTTTCAAATGAGCCTTTCTGACTCGGAGTTTAGAGCTGCGGCGCGGTACATCTGTCCGCGGAGATGCGTTTGTCTGTGCAGTGTCAGAGCGCGTGAGACCGGCTGACAGTGAAGTGCCCACTCTGTGCAAACACTGTGACATGCCGACAAATGATGGAGAAGTGTTTGTTCCTTTTACAGCTTTAGATTTCAACTTTATTTTTAAGTGAAATGATGGAGAGAAAAGCCCGCTGAGTGAGGTTGATGTAGACAGATACGACTGTGCGTTTTTTGGCCTCTGTGGATGGCACATAATGGACATTGTTCCACCACAACAGCATTGATCCGGGTGACCCAGCTTTTGGAGAAATCCATTCTGGCCAGGATGTGTGAGCAGAAATGTAGGCTAGTGGACTGCATGGGATCTCTTTTACAAGAGGGCTGAAACTTGTGAAGTCCAAATCAGATTTTCTGCGTCTCGTCATCTTCAATGAACCTTTTCTTCTTTAATTTTCAGTTGCGCTTTTGTTGACACCCTGACAGATAATTTACAGGTGTACCCCCCTTCTCCTCCTCCTCCTCGTCCTGCAGCAGCGTGTTGTTGTTGTGTTGTTGTGTTATACCTGTCCCTTCTCTTTGTGCGGCTTGTTGGTGGCCGTGACCTTTCTGACACTGTTCAGTAGCGATGCCAAAGGCGTCTTCTGCCAGTGCGCATCACTTCAAGCCGAGCTATTTCAGACCACCTCATAAAAACTGAAATACATTAATCTATAGGATGTGCTTGTTAAGTATTAAATTAAGGTCATTTTTGTACATTTTGTGTGTGCATTTTTGTGACCTTTGAGTCTGTGAGTGAATGCAACTCCTGCGATTTTACGCGTATTTTTTGTTTTGAATAAATATATTTCCTGGACGTGAAAACTTTAGGAATCTATCTGACATTTGATTTAATAGTACTGTTTTATTCTTTAGGGAAAATATGACATAAAAAAAAACTTTATAATTTTTCTTAGGACCGCGCAGACGGACTAAGCGGCTCTTCGCCGAGTGGGCGCCTCTCCCAGCTGTCCTCCCTGAACCAGGCCGCCTACTCCTCGGCTCCCCCGCTCTGCCACACTCCGGCCTCTGACTTCCAGCCTCCGTACTTCCCTCCCCCTTACCCCCAGTCCTCCCTGCCATACTCCCAAGGCCAGGACTCAGCCTATTCCCACCTGTCAGACCCCTACCCCTCCATCAACTCCATCCATCAGCATCAGCAGGCGGCATGGCACTCGCAGAGGTCGCGCTCCGACGAAGGGGGGCTTCTGTCACAGTCGCACCGGGCTCTGAGCCTCGACCCCCGGCGGGAGTACGCAGCTGTCCCTCGGCTGCTGCACGGTCTTGGAGAAGGTGCAGCCGCGCTCGGGGACGGTCCTCTTGGGATGCACCTGGGACACCACGGCCTGGAGGATCTTCAGGTGACTACATTTGAGTTTCTTTTCAATAGTTTTTTAAGCACATGTAAGGCCGTGCGTAAAATCTATTTGGAACCGCTTTTATTCTGCCTTTATTCCATTAAAATATGTGCAGGAACATTTGTAAAATATGAGGATGTTGGTATCAAGGCCTGAAGGCAATTTACATCCGTGTCTTTCTGTCCTAAAACTAGTGATGAAATGTCCCACATTCATTTAAATAGATTCTTAAATAAACACCTTTAATTAAAAACGACTGCATTTTATCAATCACTTGCATTCATTAAGCTCTGCTTTTAATTAGTTTTTTATTTTTGTCAGAGCGTCATGCATACCTGTCGCTTATTTTGTCCCAATTAAAAAAGAAATTAAGCACACAAACACTTTCTTTATCAGGTTAAAATTGTTGTGGGTCGACTTCATTAGACTGTAATGCACAGGCCTTTATTCCAAGAGTTTGAAAAATCCGTCTATTATTTTGGAATTGAGATGTCAGGTCTGAAATATGAATTTCTGCACGAATATCAGCCAAAAATCTTTCATATTTTCCTTAAAATTCGTTCAAAAGGACATTAAAAATTGGATTTCAATGGTATTTTAGTACGCCATTTTAACATAAAATTATATAAATGTTGATGGTGTAATTTGTATTTGTTATAAGTTTATCATATGTCGTTTTTAGAATTCACTCCCAGATGTGTTGAAGGAAATTGAACGTTGAATATTTAAGCTAAATGACTTGAATGAAAATTGTTGAGCCACAAAATGAAGGTTTTATGAGTTATGTGGACAAACTAAATAAATATGATGTATTTTTAAAATTTTAAGCTTCAATGTTAAAAAAAAAAGGGGGGCCATTTGTCGGTCCGTTTCTTCTCCTGTCACTCGTGCTGTGTTGTCTCGCGCGGGGGACAAAGTGTTTGTGCTCGCGCTGCAGTCTCTTTGCCCTCTGCACTTTTTTATTCTTGTGAAAAGAATCCTTCGTGCGCTTTATTGAGCAGTCAGCCTCCCTCCTGCAGCAGGTGCAGCTGCAGACGCTGTTTGTTGCCTCCTGCAGAAAAAAGAAAAGAAAAAAGAAATAAAAGAAAAACACCGAGACCAATTGATGTTTACGGTCATTAATAGAAAAGAAACGTTTGAGAGGCGCGCAAGGCGAGGAGTCAGCGCGAGCGTGCTGCTGCTAAACGCTCCCACATGACGAGGACCTTTATTTGATTAATGGATTATATCCTCCGCGTTTGAAGGCTCGTTTACACTCAGCACAAAGAGACATCCGAGGATCAGACTGAGAGACTATTTCATCCGCAGAGAGAGAAAAGATCAAATAAAATGTAAAAACTTTAATTTATTCTGTAAATGGGAGAGCTACGGTGGCTGACTTTTTCATAATTTTAAATTGCGTCTCAGTTTTTTATCCAAAATGTGCCTGAAGTAAAAGAAAAAATTACAAATATTATAATAAATGTATTGTGAAGAAAATAGAAATAAACAGCTTCCTTTTAACCATTGCAAAGAGTTTAAAGTATGACAGTATTTACACAATGTAGCAATTGTATTTAGACAAGCAGCATTATTGCACACAGACAGCTGATGCCCCAAAAATATCTTATACCAAACAACATTTTCCCAACAATTTCTCTCAAACAGAATAAAAAAAACTTACATTTTTATTACTCTGCTAATTAAAACACTACATGTACAATAACAGTGTGTAGAAAAAGGAAATTCCCTGCCTTAAAATGTTAAATAATCCATCAAAACAATGTTAATTTATCATCTGCTGTCCTTTTCACTTAAAGCAATTTGAACGTTTATCACAGTAGAGCTACAGATGTTATTCTTTTATCATAGAAATAAGAGAACAGTTAGTTATCATAAAGATCTTCCATCATTTATCGTCTGTTTTCCATTTCGCAGAAAGCCTCTAACTCCAATAAAAGCAACAGATTTTATTCTTCTCTACACAAACACACACACACACACACACACACAGAGAGTGTTTTTATGTGCTGTGAGGGAAAAGCTAACGCTGGACCTTCCATCTTGCTTTGGCCTGAGAGCAAAAATCTGTGTGCGAGTGTGTGTATATAACAGTGTGTATAAGTGTGTGTGTGTGTGAGTGTGAAGCCGTTGGATAAATGATAGTGACTGTCTGTCTGTCTGACACAGGGAATGGAGGAAGGATCAGCCCTGGGCATCCTCGACCACTCTGTCATTAAAAAAGGTAAGAGGTGGGAGAGCTCTGTGTGCATGTGTGTGTGTGTGTGTGTGTGTGTGTGTGTGTGTGTGTTTGCAGGTATAAGTGTGTGTGTGTGTGTGTGTGTGGGTGTGTGTGTGAGGGTGTGTGTGTGAGATGGAGAGAGAGAGAGGGGAAAGATTGAGTGTGTATGTGTGCATTTGTGTCTAAGTGTGCACCTATATAATTGTGCTATACATGCTGAAGGGGGTTTTGTGTTTAGGGGCCTTCCAACACCACTCTCTCTCTCTCTCTCTCTCACTGTCTCTCACACACACACACACACACACACACACACACACACACACACACACACACACACACACACACACACACACACACACACACATACACACACACACACACACACACACACACACACACTATAAATAATTCTGTTTTGCTATTTCATTTGAAGTCAAGAAGTCCTCTAATACTCAGCTGCAGACTTCACCCCAAAGGCACACATTCTTAATGAACTGTTCATGGTCATATGAGAGAGTGTGTGCGTATGTGTGTGTCTCTGTGTGTGTGTGTGTGTGTGTGTGTGTGTGTGTGTGTGTGTGTGTGTGTGTGTGTGTGTGTGAGAGAGAGAGAAGGAGAGAGTAGGGATGGGGGATTACAGTGAAGAAGAGGAGAGAGAAGTGGGGCAGAGAAGAAAAGGGAGGAGAACGCGATAAAAGAGGAGTTGTGGGGAAATTTTTGCAGAGTATGATCACTCTAATATTACCGACTCGGAGTCTGCGGGAGACACAGGGGCACGATTAGGAAATTCAAGTTGGATTTGTTGCTTCTGGAGTGAGATACTGGTGTGAGAAAACCTCTTCAATGCAAAAGAAAATGACACCCTGATAGGCGGCCTGTTTTGGTCTGTCGTGCTGCAAGAGAAATAAAAGGAAGGGTTTGCTCAGAAACAAGCTGAAAAGACGCCTACTACGCCTTTAATTTGACAAAAAAATGAAATGAGCTTCTGCTGAAAGAATGACATTTTTTCACTGGAGAGGCTTTATATAAGAGAGAAATAATAATAAGAAGCCTTTGTGAAAAAAAATCTGACCATGATGAATAATGACTGATATCGGGTGGATGTGGGTTTTAGAGATTTTTCCTTTCTGTAATGTTACGTAGTTCTTCCTCAACAAATTCAAAATTATTTTCAGAAAATGTTAAATTTTGTTATTTTCTGAATAATTGAAAGTTTGATTTAAACTCCAGTTTAAACTTAAGCCCACATTTTTTATTTATTTTTGCCTCCTTATTTAAAATATTCCACTGATCCTGCTCTGATTGACCTGGATCTCTACGTGCTGCTAAGTTTTCTTGACAATTGGGTGACATCAATGATACTTTATACAGTTTTTTAAAATGTATAGGCCCAAAACAATATATTTTTTTAAATATCTGAGGTTGAAACCCTTCCCTTGTCTGAACCAAGTCCATTCTATTCAATTTACACAAACGTAAGGATGTAAGTCTCCAAATCAGAGACCTAAAAAGGAGAAGGAATGATCTCAAACAATTCATAGCTCCGTTCACACCTCCTGCTGCAGACCAGCAGTCATTTGATGAAGTGACAGCGATTCCACTTGTTTGCCAAACGCTCAGAATTGATCCATTACCACAGCGAGACTCTCCCCGGCGAGCTCTTACAGCAGATAGCAGAGCGAACCTAAAGGCCTCATGAATACGAAAATCCAACAGGGAGAACAGAACGAGGCAGAATGTAGAGGGGGGGAAAAGAGACAAGGACGGGGAGGAGATAAAGAGAGGGAGGCAGGAGAAAGAGTCGAGGAAGATGATAAGAGAAAGAGGGGAAGAGAGGGAGGGGCAGAGAGACGACAAAGGAGAGAGAGCCTCACTCTCTCTCTCTCTCTCTCTCTCTCTCTCTCTCTCTCTCTCTGTGGCCTTGTTGGTTCAACACTCTGCTTGTGAATGAGAGGATTTAGAGAGATTTGTGTAGTTCAGGGGATCTTTGTTGGACAGGCGAAAGAAGACACAGATCACTCAGTGTGAGGCGTTTAAGTACACAACTATCAAGACGGAGCGTTAAAAGTGAAAAGAGAGAGAAAAAGGGAAAAGTAGAGCCATCAAGATGAGATCAAAGAGGGGGAAATTAAAAAAAAAGTAAATTTAAACATGCAACAAGACGTATTCCACTCTGGCTCTCTCTCTCACATGTCATCTCCCTCTCACATGCATACTCTTCAAATGTTCATATGTGTGAGTGGAAATGTATATATGCTGAAGGAGAGCTATTTATGTAAAAGGGTCAGGATGGAGTCTTGTCTGGCACCTCAAACTGCATATGTTGCTCATTTTACATGATACATACATTTACTTTAAATTCCAAGATTTGTAATGGTGTAAAAAAAAATCCCCTACTACACCTTTAATAGTTGATGCAATAACACGATCACACTTTAGTGGGATTTTAGTTGCAGGTTGGTCCAGATCTCTGTATTATTTTTGTATTTCTCTAACTTTGGTGGTGTCCAATTTTACACACCAAATAAATCAGAGGTGAACGGCAATTTGTCCATTTAAAATACACAACATTGATATATAATTCCCAAACATGCTTCTCCTAACAGCTCTGGAGCTCCACAGGATCCTCTGTCCACTGTTTTTTCTAGAGAGATTTTTTAATGAAATGCCAAAAACAAAAGTACGTTGAATTCTGTTGTTTTGAACTGAAGGCAAAAATTTCAAACATGGGTGTTTTGGAAATTCGGCATGTAAAAAATGAGGATAAATGAGAATCAATTTGGATGACTTTGAAACTGAAATTAAAGCAAGAAAAGGAAAGAAAAGCAATGAGGTGCATTTTGTGTTTTCACTGTTGTAAGAAGATGCAGTCCTCAGAAGTATAGCAGTAGATTAACACACTCACAAAGAGGCTGATTCCTTTCAATCCTCTCAGTTTAAAGGATTTCTGCCCACATAAGTGTAGATTTATTGGCTTTAGGATTTAAGACTCAAAAGCCAATTAGCATTCAGAGATGACATAACCCAGTGAAAGAAAACCAAACAAACATTGACATTCAAGGAGGATGATGGATTCTTTATTTATACTGTTCTCTGACAGTTTAAAGACCAAAGGTTTGACCTGTGACTCAAGAAAATCACTGAAGGATGAGTAAACAATGAAAATACACTTTTGTTAAAGGTAGAACCCCCAGCTTGTCAGGGTGTCAGTAGGTATTGTAGACTATCTATGCTTTCATGACAGAGATTCCTAAAATTACCCCACTCCTCCTCCTCCCTGTACCCAAAAAAAAAAAAGACAGAAGTGATCAGAGTCTGAAAAGTTTACCGCCGTGCAGAAAAGTGAGTGTGAATCGAAGCTCCTCGAGGTGTGAAGTGAAGCTATTTGAGAATGCACAGCTAAAATGTGACCACCTGCAGTTTAAACAACAGAATCAACAAGCAGCTCTCCAGATTTAGAGCTGTGGGAGCGGGGGAGAACATTACACTGAATAGATTAATCAGGAGGAGGAGGAGCACTGTCACACACTCATTCGCACAACAATACTCAAATGAATATCACTGAATAAGACATATGTTTAGATTGATGAACTTCATTCCTCCCTGATCTCTTTCTCTCTTGCACCCTGATTTTGTTGCAGTTTTTAGAATTGTCTTCCTCATCTGACTCTTGAAAACTCAAGAAAAAAAAAGAAAAAGTTCTTAAAGTTTGTAAA